>NC_080176.1:31859168-32159168 GCF_950295315.1 Erinaceus europaeus
TTTAGAAGACTCTTTGTTTGCTGTGATCTTAGGACATAGTTTTTTCTTAGAATCCAAATGCCACACAGGCCCAGAGGGACTCCAGACTGACCTAAGGCTCTAGCTACATAGTTTACATACATTACCAGCTGGGGCCAAGGTTCCAAATTCCAGTCTAATCCCTACGTGGACTATGAATGAGACTCAGTCTCTCCTCTTGCCTCTTAAGTACAGGGCCCTTACTAGAAACCAGTCTGAGTGACCATCTTTCTTCAGGTGCTCTGAAATAAAAAATAAATAAGTAGAGGTAGGTCAGAGAGGGGGAATCCAAATGATCTGGAGCAACTCCTGCTCCCAGGTCAGCTCTGTTTCTCAGTGGTCATTCCTCCCTCTACAAATTTCATTCTCACCCAGTGACCCCTTATTTTGTCCTTGACCTGTGTCAGCACTTCTGGGTTTTGTTTGTTTGTTTGTTTGTTTGTTTTGCTTGTTTGTCTGTTTGGGGAGCCAAGGATATTGTGGAACCTAAACAGAAGGTTCACTTCAGCTTTTAGAGTTTTGCTTTCTCATATGTATAACTTAACATTGTCTCTCTCCCCGGCAATGGAGCCTTTCACAGAATGACCAAGAAGTGCCTTTCAGACTCACTGACATCCATAAAATGGTACCAACTTCACTGAGAGGAGTAATGTTTTAGAAGGATTCCAAAATGATAGGTAGTCCTCTTTGTCAAGATGGCTGATTTCCTAGAATACTCTTCCTGTAAGGTACTAATAATTGTCTCTGTGATGAAGGAGTTCCCATGGGTGAGATCAGATTAGTCAACTGTATTGTGAAGCATGGGTGTGAATGTGGGAGTAGTGTGCTGTGCTTACCAAACAGGCTTGGCTAGGACCACCTATTTACATTGCATCATTTCCTAGGATAGGAGGAACCAACAGAGAAGCAAAAGAGTCTTCACAGCATTCTGCTTTGGAATGGCACCAAAAGCTCGGCAGAGACTCTGCAGCAGTGTGAGACTCATTACAGGGACTTGTACAGAATGAATGACAAGTATTATTCCATATATATATATTCTTGTGTAGACCCTTAGAGGGGAAAGAATACTCTAGAGTCAGGAATATTGGAGCTGCTTCTCCACAGTTGTTTTCTCTTTTTCTGGCATCCCCCCACCCCCCTAAGGATCTAACTAGGTGCTACTGATGAGGCTTCCCTCTTCAGAGTAGTTGCCAGAAGCCAAGAGCTCTTGTAGCCCATCTGTTGTAAACAGGCAGAGAATGGCAGGCATACCTTGTTCCCATCTCTTCTGTGCTTGTTTCTTTTTTCTTATCCACCAATAGCTTGTAGGAGTTTATGTTTATTTATTTACTTGATTGCGTGTTTCAGAACTGGAGTCTCACACATAAATGATTTCACTACTCCCTGGCTGATGTTTTTTAATTCAGAAAGAGAGAAAAACCACAGATCCTAAGCTTCACCTCGTGCCAGGCCATCTCCCATGTGATGCCAAGAGCTCAGACCTCGACTATATACAAGCAAGGCATGCACCCTCCCCAATGAGCTATCTTCCTCCCACCCCACTCTACCTCCCTGTGCCTTTATTTCTTCTTTTAATGCTACCTTAAATCTTTTTTTGGCCCGGAGCAGGAAATATATCAATGATACAGGCCATCTGGGAGGTAGCATAATGAATAAAAAATACTGGACCCTCAAACAGGAGATCCTGAGCATTGTATGTGCCAGCATGATTCTCCAGTTCACTCTCTTATTAATACATAAATATATCTTTAAAAAAGATGAGGGAGTCGGGCTGTAGAGCAGAGGGTTAAGCACAGGTGGTGCAAAGCACAAGGACCGGCATAAGGATCCTGGTTCCAGCCGTGGCTCCCCACCTGCAGGGGAGTCGCTTCACAGGCGGTGAAGCAGGTCTGCAGGTGTCTATCTTTCTCTCCTCCTCTCTGTCTTCCCCTCCTCTCTCCATTTCTCTCTGTCCTATCCAACAACGACAACAACAATAATAACTACAACAATAAAACAACAAGGGCAACAAAGGGAATAAATAAAATAAATATTAAAAAAAAGTAATAGATGGCTGGGTGGTGACGCACCTCATGAGCACATATGTTACAATGTGCAAGGACCCAGGTTCAAACCCCTGGGTTTGATGAAGCAGTGCTGCAGGTGTCTCTTTGTTTCCCTATCTCTCCCTTCCCTCAATTTCTAGCTGTCTCTATCCAATAAATAAAGAAAGAAAAATTATAAATTAAATAAATAAATGAGTGATATCATACATTACCCATTACCAAACTTAGCTTACCTGATAGGTTGATGTTGACATGTCAGAGACTGTGACACTTCAGTCCTATCACCAAGCCTGAGGGCCAGCCACACTGGTGTTGCCATCAGGACACACAGCTTGGGAGACTCTCAGTATGGCAGTCTTCATTTTCCTTTTCCTTTGCTCTTTGGAGCCATGAAAATAGTAATGAGCCTTTTTTTTTTTTTAATTTGTCTAGAGACAGAAATCAAGAGGAGACTGGGGAGATAAAGAGGGCTAGACAGAGACAGACACCTGTAGCACTACTTCACCACTTTCAAAGCTTTCCCCCCCTGCAGGTGGGAACTAGGGGTTTGAACTTGGGTCCTTGCACATTGCAGCCTATGCACTCAATGAGATGCACCATCACCAGGCCCTAGAGCTTTGTTTCCCATTTGCTTCCTCTGTAGCAAGCCCATTCCACATTTTTGTCCTGAAGTACTGTTTTTGGTCTTTTAGCTGCATAACTGGTAAAGTATAGAATGCTGAAAATGTAAGGTACTTCCAACTTGCCTAAGTTAAGGATAAATTAAAAGCAGACCCATGAGGCTAGAGTGGCACACTTGGTTGAGCACATGTGTTATAATGCACAAGGATGAGAATTCAAGCCCCCAGTCCTGACATGCGGGGGCGGGGATTTGCTTCAAGAGCTTCCCTCTTGTTGTATCTGTTTCCTAAACATTAATTAATTAAAAGCATAACTCTATCCTTCACTCCTCCCCCCCCCCCCCCACCAGTTTCTGATAAAGTTAAGAAGCAAGGCTATGGGCCTGCAAGACAGTCACTTGGGAGAGTACCTGCTTTGTCATACTTGTGACCCAGGTTCCATGCAGGCCCTATAGCATGGAGGGAACTTCAGTGCTATGGTGCTTCTCTCTCTCTTCCTCTGTCTCTTCCTAGAGCATTGAAACTCCAGAGATGGCCAAATAAATAAATGTCCTGAAAAATAGGAATAAGCCTACTCCATGGTCAGATCTAAGCAAATCTTTCTTGTCTGTAATTGTCAATTTGAAATTGTTCTTTAAAACTAGGTCTGTATGTTTTACTGAGACATATCCTCCAATAATTTATTTTCCATAAGGTACTTATTTGGTCAAGTATATTGACAGCTAAAAGTTAACTAAAAAATTCAAAATGCAAAAGATATTCTATTTTACTGAAATAAACCATAAGGGAAAATACTATGGAAAAATCAAATTTGGTGACTTTGCTATGCAGTGCTGATAAGTGTCACATTAGTTGGTATTAATCATTTCAAATAATAATACAGATGAAATGAAGATAACTGTTTGACTTTGAAGGGTTTCATTTTCCTGGAGACAAGAATTCTTTTCCCTAAACAATTTGCTAATGAAAATTTGGTGCTGTCTTGTCTCTTCTTGGCCTTAGCTCATCAAAAATCAGTTTAGCAATCTTGTTCACTTATTTACTGATTGAAAATTCCATCACATCATCATAAGACATGAGTTTCAAGCCTACCCTGTATAGGGATAGGAGAGAATAGGTGCAATTAATAAATCATTTCTTTTAAGCTTTTCTTCCAGGGGTCTGCAGTCTGCTGTTTTCTGACATGAGTCAGGCTATTTAACATGATGGAATCCATCTTGTAGGACTTTCTCCATTCAGGCTAAGTGATTGAATTTACAGTTCCAGTGATTTAGTGCCTCATTTGTCACTTTGTTGAGGAGAGGTTTCTGGACCCGTTTAGTTGGGAGACAGGAGAGGAGCTGGAGTGAGAACTAGGGGAGAATTTGCCCCTAAGCCACCATTTCTTTTTCTCTTCAAACATGATTCATAATCAGCCTAGAAGAAAGAGGCAGATAATAGAAGATGACCAAGTGCTCTGAAAGCAACTGCTGGGAAGTTGATTGTGTTCACAGGACATACTCTGAGATGCCTTCTATGCCGGGATCCCACCATTTTAGGTGACTGAGATAGCCACAACTCAGTGCCTTTGAACATAACTGGCATGGGCTTGGTGGAACCAGATTTCTCTTAAAACATCCAGTGCCTCAAAGCAGTTTTCCATCCTCTAGCCACCAGCAGCCCAGTGCCAATTAGAGTGAGCATACGTGACAATTGCACTCTTGCAACCCCTGCAGCTGTGGAGTTTCCAAACTGGAAGCTAGATGGGATTCACACTGACCTCCAGCTATGCAGATGTGCCTTGTGCAGGAGCCAGGCTGCCTGCAGAATGGGAATGGGATGGGCTTGCCCGACCAGCATCATTGACATGCAGGAAGGGAGCTTCCTGCCCAACCTGCACCATGTACTGCATTCCTATTAGTTCTTCAGGAAGAAAAGCAGGTCAAAGAGGTGGAGGTAGCAGGTCAGGAAGAGGGCAGCCTCTAATGGGCTGTGGCGATGCCTACTTATTTGTGGGCAGGAATTTTCTCCTGTGGAAAAGGGGTTCTAAAGGAAGCTTTGGCCTCAAGCCCTATCTCTGAAGGTCCTCAGGCCATTAGTAGTAGCCTCAGGGCTACTGTTTGCCAGCCTTTTGTTCACCAGCCAAATGCACCAGGTTCCCTGTAGGATTGCTTGGGTGTGCAAGGAGAGCCAGGTTAGTTTTTAATTGAAAATTAAGTTTCTTCAAGTAAATGGGAACAATAAACCCTTCCAGGCAAATCAGAGAGTGATATTCCAGTGTCTAGGCTTAAAGCAGAGGTTTTATCTGTGATTAATATATCACTACAGGCTCTGTGGATAAGCTTCAAGGAGCCAGGAATCAGCTGAAAGTATATAACAGGTTTTATTTACTTGAAAGCTTATGCAATTGCCTCAAAGGGAGGTTCACAGCTTTCATCAGGTTTTTGAGTAGATCTCTAACAACAACAAAAACAGAGTCAAGACAAACTGGGCAAGTGACGATAAAATATGCTCAGGTCTTCCTTCAAAGAAGAGCCCTGCTTGTTTCTCACCTCAAATGCAGATCCCCTCTTCACTGGCCAGAGCCTAACAGAGGATGACCTTGGGTCCCAAATAATCATGCTTTCATTCAGCAATGGTTTGAGCCCCTTCTTAATGTGTAAAAGAGACTTTACAGGACACTTCCAGGGGGACTATGGAGCAGCAACTGTGTTTCTCTCCTCTCCTCTCCTCTCCCGGGTCAACTAGGAATACCAAAGGAGACCACCTGCGACCTCAACAAGACAGGACTAGAATGACTTCAGGAACCCACCAAACCACCGGTGAGTGCAAACACGTGTGATGAGTGGACAGAGAGGAGCCTAGGGAGAGATGAAATGGCTGGTAACAGTCCGGCAGTTTACTGGTTGAGACACCACCTCCAGTTTGTTCCATCAACAAAAAGACGGATGAAGGGAAGAGAGGACTCCCCTAAGACTCAACAAATGCACCTGTGAGTCTCCATTGCTACTGCCTTCAAATCTGCAGCAGCAAGGGGGAGGCCCTGTGCTGACACCAGGGGACAGAGAACTAACCAGGAAACTCAGGAGAAGATCTATACCTCAGTGGCCAAGAGGTGGGGCTATGAGAGTCTCTTTGCATAACCACTGGATTATCTCTGCCCCACCCTGCTTTATCTCTTGGTCAGGAGTCAGTGATTAAGCTAAGAAGCCTACTTAGAGTTTAAAAGCCCTCAGGCTCCCATAGCCTACAGGGAAGAAAAAGAACAAAAGAGGCAATTAAACCACGTAGCTCCAACTCATGGATTAAAATAATATTGAAACAACTGTTAATTTCCACAACTGTGAACTCTTTAAGTACCTTATTTAGACATAAGTCAATCCAGGCAAGAGTGATCAGTAATTTGAAAAGTACTGAGAGAGAGACCTCATAATATACTATATAAATGGTTAAACCAACAAGAAGGAATATTGGAGAAATGAACCAGGACAAGAGTCCAGCTAAAATTCCCCCAAAGGTTGTAGCACGAAATGATGAGGTCAACATGAAAACACTAGTTAAGGAAATAATCACAGGAGTGAGTAAAGAGTTTGAAAGAATTGTCATCAGAAATGCAGAAACAACAAATGAGACTCTGGAAGAAAACACTAATTATTTCAAGGTTATTAGAGAGCTGAAAGCTGAAATAGCTGAGCGAAGAACACAACTAGATGAATAAGCTAAAAAAGTATCAGAACAGGGGAACAAAATAGATGAACTCCGGAAAACAGTAAAGGGGAGAGAGAATAGAATAAATGAGGCTGAAGACAGAATTAGCAAGATTGAGGATGAATTAGAGACAACTAAGAAAGAAGCAAGATACCTCAAAAAGAGATTAAGAGATACTGAAAAAAACAACAGAGACCTGTGGGATGACTTCAAAAGAAATAATATATACATTATTGGCTTACCAGAGTAAGAAAGAGAAGGAGGGGAAGAAAGCATTCTTCAGGACATAATAGCCGAGAACTTCTCTAGTCTGGACAACATAAAAGACATAAAGGTTCAAGAAGCCCAGAGGGTCCCAAATAGAATTAACCCAGACCTAAAGACACCAAGACACATCATATTTAGAATGGAAAGGAATAATGATAAAGAAAGGATCTTGAAGGCTGCAAGAGAAAAATAAAGAGTCACCTACAGAGGAAAACCTATAAGATTAGCAGCAGACTTCTCCACACAAACACCAGAAGAGAATGGCAAAATATCTATCCAGTGCTCAATGAGAAAGGCTTTCAACCAAGACTACTGTATACTGCTAGAATGTCATTCAGACTAAAGGGAGGCATAAAAACCTTCTCAGACAAGCAACAGTTGAAGGAATCAACTATCACCAAGCCTGCCTTGAAAGAAGTTCTGAAAGGTCTCCTATAAACAGACTACCATAAATATGCCATCTATCTGAACACTCTAAAAATCTGCAAGAATGGCGTTAAAATAGCTTCAATCTTTGATATCAATAAATGTTAATGGCCTGAATTCACCTGTTAAAAGACACAGAGTAGGAAGATGGATCAAAAACACAACCCAACAATATGCTGTCTACAGGAAACCCACCTAACTCAACAAGACAAACACAGACTCAAAGTGAAAGGATGGAAAACTATCATACAAACCAATGGCCCACAAAAAAGGACAGGAACAGCTATTCTCACAGAAAAGGACAGGAACAGCTATTCTCATATCTGACATGATAGACTTTAAAATGAATAAAATTAAAAAAGATAGGAATAGACACTACTTAGTGCTCAGAGGGTCCATCAATCAAGAGGACTTAACAGTTATTAACATCTATGCACCCAATGAGAAGCCATCTAAATCCATCAAACGTCTACTGAAAGAGCTACAGCAATGTATTAACAGCAACACAGTCATAGTAGGGGACTTCAACAACCTATTCACTCAACCTGATAGATCATCCAGGCAGAAAATCAATAAAGACATGAGGGAGCTAAATGAAGAGATAGATAAACTAGAACTATTGGACATTTTCAGAGTCATTCACCCCAAGAAACTGGAATATACATTCTACTCAAGTCCACATGGGTCATTCTCAAGGACAGACTATATGTTAGACCACAAAGACAGCATCAGAAAATTCAAGAGCTTTGAAATCATCCCAAGCATCTTCTCAGACCACAATGGAATTAAACTAATACTATTACTAATCAAGAAAAGATTAGTAATAGTCCCAAAATGTGGAAGCCCAACGGTACACTACTTAACAACTACTGGGTCCAAGAGGAAATTAAGAAATCAAAATGTTTTGAGAGTTCAATGAAAATGAAGATGCAAGCTATCAAAATATTTGGGACACAACTAAGGCAGTACTCAGAGTTAAGTTCGTAGGCATACAAGCACACATTAGGAAACAAGAAAAGGCACAAATAAAAAGCCTGATTGAACATCTTAAAGATCTAGAAGAAGAAGAAAAAAGGAAACCTAAATCAACCAGAAGGACAGAAATCACCAAAGTTAGGGCAGAAATAAATAACATTGAAAATAAGAAAACCATACAAAAGATCAGCAAAAGTAAATGTTGGTTCTTCGAAACAGTGAACAAAATCAACAGATTTTAGCCAGACTCACAAAACAAAAAAGGGAGAAGACCAAATAAATCGGATCGTAAATGAAAGAGGAAATATCACAACAGACACCACAGAAATTCACCATATCATGCGAGACTTCTTTTTTTTTTTTTATTTAAGAAAGGATTAATTAACAAAACCATAGGGTAGGAGGGGTACAACTCCACACAATTCCCACCACCCAATCTCCATATCCCACCCCCTCCCCTGATAGCTTTCCCATTCTCCATCCCTCTGGGAGTATGGACCCAGGGTCATTGTGGGTTGCAGAAGGTAGAAGGTCTGGCTTCTGTAATTGCTTCCCTGCTGAACATGGGCATTGACTGGTCAGTCCATACTCCCAGTCTGCCTCTCTCTTTCCCTAGTAGGGTGTGTCTCTGGGGAAGCTGAGCTCCAGGACACATTGGTGGGGTCTTCAATCCAGGGAAGCCTGGCCAGCATCCTGATGGCATCTGGAACCTGGTGACTGAAAAGAGAGTTAACATATGAAGCCAAACAAATTGTTGAGCAATCATGGACCCAAAGCTTGGAATAGTGGAGAGGAAGTGTTAGGGAGGTACTCACTGCAAACTCTAGTGTACTTCTGCTTTCAGGTATATATTTTGCAGTAGTTTATAGGTATGTGTGAACATATGCTCTCTCTCACAGAAACTGGTGTATATCTAGGTTTTGGGACTTTGTTAGAAAGTGAACCACCTGAGATGAAATTAGAGTATACTATGAAAGGAAAGGTCTCACCCGAGTAATGAAGCTGAAGGGTTGTCATTCCACACGTGAAGTCTCTGGACACAGGTGAGACTTCTATAGACAACTATATGCTACCAAGCTAGAGAACCTGGAAGAAATGGACAATTTCCTAGATAGCTATGAACTTCCAAAACTAAGTAAAGAGAAATTATATAACATGAACAGGCCCATCAGAGCTAATGAAATTGAAAGTTATTAAAAACCTTCCCAAGAATAAAAGTCCTGGATCAGATGGTTTTATAAATGAATTCTACAAAACCTTCAAAGAAGAACTAATACCTCTACTTTTAAAAGTCTTCCAGAAGATTGAAGACACGGGAATACTCCTTTCCAGCTTCTATGAAGCCAATATCACTTTGATGCCAAAAGCAGAAAGGACACAATCAAAAAAGAAAACTACAGACCAATATCTCTGATGAACATAGATGCTAAAATATTGAACAGAATTCTAGCCAACTCGATACAATAGTATATTGAAAAGATTGTTCATCATGACCGAGTGGGGTTTATCCCAGGGATGCAAGGTTGGTTTAATATACATAAATCAATCCACGTAATCCACCACATCTATAAAAGCAAGACCAAAAACCGCATGGTCATATCAATAGATGCAGAGAAAGCCTTTGACAAAATACAACATCCCTTTATGATCAAAACACTACAAAAAATGGGAATAGATGGATAATTCCTCAAGATGGTGGAGTCTATATATAGCAAACCTACAGCCAACATCATATTCAATGGTGGAAAACTGGAAGGATTTCCCCTCAGATAAGGTACTAGACAGGGCTGCCCACAATCACCACTACTCAACATAGTGTTAGAAGTTCTTGCCATAGCAGTCAGGCAGGAGCAAGGAATTAAAGGCATACAGATTGGAGGAGAAGAAGTCAAACTCTCCCTATTTGCAGATGACATGATAGTATACATAGAAAAAACTAAAGAATCCAGCAAGAAGCTTTTGGAAATCATCAGGCAAGACAGTACAGTATCAGGCTACAAAATTAACATTCAAAAAAGTCAGTGGCATTCCTCTATGCAAACACTAAGGTAGAAGAAGTTGAAATCCAGAAATCAATTCCTTTTACTATAGCAACAAAAACAATAAGATATCTAGAAAGAAACCTAACCAAAGAAGTGAAAGACTTGTATACTGAAAATTATGAGTCACTACTCAAGGAAATTGAAAAAGACACAAAGAAGTAGAAAGATATTCCATGTTCATGGGTTGGAAGAATTAACATCATCAAAATGAATATACTACCTAGAGGCATATGCAAATTTAATGCTATCCCCATCAAGATCCCAACCACATTTTTTAGAAGAATAGAACAAATGCTGCAAATGTTTATCTGGAACGAGAAAAGACCTAGAGTTGCCAAACAGTCTTGAAAAGAAAAAACAGAACTGGAGCCATCACACTCCCAGATGTCAAATTGTATTATGGGCCTGTTGTCATCAAAACTGCTTGGTACTGGAACATGAATAGACACACTGACCAGTGAAATAGAATTGAGAGCTCAGAAGTAAGCCCCCACACCTATGGACATCTATTCTTTGACAAAGGTGCCCAGACTATTAAATGGGGAAAACAGAGTCTCTTCAACAAATGGTGTTGGAAAAATTGGGTTGAAACATGCAGAAGAATGAAAGTGAACCACTATATTTCACCAAATACAAAAGTAAATTCCAAGTGGATCAAGGACTTGGATGTTAGACCAGAAACTATCAGATATTTAGAAGAAAATATTGACAGAACTCTTTTCCGTATAAATTTTAAAGACATCTTCAATGAAACGAATCCCATTACAAAGAAGACTAAGGCAAGCATATCCTATGGGACTACATCAAATTAAAAAGCTTCTGCACAGCAAAAGAAACCACTATCCAAACCAAGAGACCCCTCACAGAATGGGAGAAGATCTTTACATGCCATACATCAGATAAGAGGCTAATAACCAAAATATATAAAGAGCTTGCCAAACTCAAGAACAAAAAAACAACCTCATCCAAAAATGGGGAGAGGACATGGACAGACTATTCACCACAGAAGAGATCCAAAAGGCCAAGAAACACATGAAAAAATGCTCCAAGTCTTTGATTGTCAGAGAATTGCAAATAAAGACAACAATGAGATACCACTTCACTCCTGTGAGAATATCATACATCAGAAAAGGTAACAGCAGCAAATGCTGCAGAGGTTGTGGGGTCAAAGGAACCTTCCTGCACTGCTGGTAGGAATGTCAATGGGTCCAACCTCTGTGGAGAACAGTCTGGAGAACTCTCAGAAGGCCAGAAATGGACCTACCCTAAGATCCTACAGTTCCTCTCGTGGGGATATATCCTAAGGAACCCAACACACCCATCCAAAATGATCTGTGTACACATATGTTCTTAGCAGCACAGTTTGTAATAGCCAAAACCTGGAATCAACCCAGGTGTCCAACAATAGATGAGTGGCTAAGCAAGTTGTGGTCTATATACACAATGGAATACTACTCAGCTATAAAAAATGGTGACTTCACCATTTTCAGCCAATCTTGGATGGAGCTTGAAAAATTCATGCTGTGGTCCGGGAGGTGGCACAGTGGCTAAAGCACTAGACTCTCAAGCAAGAGATCCTGAGTTCAGTCCCCAGCAGCACATATACCATAGTGATGTCTGGTTCTTTCTCTCTCTCCTATCTTTCTCATTAATGAATAAATAAAATCTTAAAAAAAAGAAAAATTCATGTTAAGTGAAATAAGTCAGAAACAGAAGGATGAATCTCACTCTCAGGCAGAAGTTGAAAAAAGATCAGAAGAGAAAACACAAGTAGAACCGGAATTGGAATTGGCATGTTGCACCAAAGTAAAAGACTCTGGGGTGGGTGGTGGGGGAGAATACAGGTCCAAAAAGGATGACAGAGGACCCAGTGGGGGTTGTAATTTTATATAGAAAACTAAGAAATGTTATGCATGTACAAACTATTGCATTTACTGTTGAATGCAAAACATTAATTCCCTAATAAAGAAATTTTAAAAATAAAGAAATTTTTTTAAAAACTATGGATGAAGACCCAAAAAAGAGACTTTATAGCCACATCTCTTACTTTTGCATTTGTTTTTCCAGCTTGACTTTTTCTGTATTGGTCAAACAGCTAAATGATACCTGTTTTAAAGTTCCTCATTTTCATTTCTCATCAGTTGGACAAAGGCAGGGCCAAAGGATCAATTTTGGCCTAGGTATAGCAATATTTGCTTTTACACAGAATAAAGAGAACAGAGCTGGAGAGCTTGTCTGTCCCAGCCAACCTAGTTCTTTTATCATGAAAGTCCATAGATATTAAGTGCTTCTCTCAAGGTCACAGATTTTGAGTTAGTAGTAGAGGTAATGAGTAGTTTTAGTCTTTGTCCTTATCAGAGAAAGGAAATTGTAAAACTATGGAGATTTTATACAAAGTTGAGGGTATTCCCTATCATTGTCCTTGAGGGAGAAAAGGCCCAGTGTGATGACATGCATGTTTCATGGAAAGTTCATCTTCTCCACTGTTTTCAGATCTGTGTCCTTCCCTCCATCTTTTTCCTTTCCCTTCTCCTGCGCCTCTTTCCTCCCCCTCCAACCCCCACCCCAGGATTTCCTCCTGGCTTCACTAGCAATTGGCATTCTCAGTCCCTTGACTGCACTTGGAGAGCACATGTGTTTGTCCATGGGCTCAGGCTTTCAGCAATGCAGTCCTCACACCAAGTTGTACAAAGAAGACAGGCCAGGAGAGGAGGGAAGGAAAAACATCCCATATCTCCCCACTGGGGAAACTTGAAACTAGCCACTTCACAGGATTCCAGGTAGAGCAGTATCTTTTCACCCAGCAGAGTGCAGGTAGAATGGTGGGTTTTGTTCATGCATTGCTGTTCGTCTTCTTCTTCATCAACATTTTTAGTAGCTTTCAGAAAATGTGCCCGACCTTTGATGAGAACCTTCCACCGGGTAAAAGACATTTCCACAGAGAGCCCCCTTTTTTGCAAATAAGAACCCCTTTCACCTTTGTTCAGTTTGCTTCACAGTGTTGCTTCCTTGGAAAAAAATGCTGTATGTATAACCTAGATTATATCCCTATAAAGTGAATGTGTAACGACTCCCTTATGAGCCTAAGCAAAAAATCTGTCTAGACAGTTTTTTCTGGCTTCCTCTCCCAAACCTCTTTGGGTTAAAAATAGGGAAATATTTGTTTGAATATAGTGTAGTACTGTATCTTTAACCTCTTGTCCAAATGCACACTGCCTGCTTTAAGTTTTATTTAGAGAAACTGTGTAACTTATAAACCAGCCCCCTCAGCCTCAGAGCAGCGCTGGCTGGCCTTCCTGCCTCCTGTAGACCAGTTTTCACAAGTGTTTCATAGGAAGCTTAGGCCCAAGGAAGCACTTAATTATTATCCAAAATTTTCCCTTTAGTTAAGTCTCATGCTAAGATATCCCAGAGATTATATTTTTAGCAACCACTTTAAAGAGACTGGGGAGATTAATTTAAAATTGATAATCACATGGCAGCACCACAGCTTAACAAGCCTCACGGTCTGCCTTGTGGAGCTGGCTGCTCTCGGGGGAGTTGGGTTCAATTCTCTCTGCTGCCAGTTGAAATCAAAAATCACAACCACAGTGATTAGCAGTGAATTCCCTGATCTCCCAGCCCCAGGCTGGGGGAGAGGGGCCTGTTTTCTCAGTAGCCAGTGGTTAACTCTTCCCTGGGAGGGGCGGGAGGCAGAGGAAATGATTCTTTTTTTAAGAGCATATTTTACTTAAAAAATATTTATTTTATTTCTTGGTTAGAGACAGAGATAAATTGAGAGGGAAGTGAGACACTTACAATACCGCTTCACTGCTCATGAAGCTTTCCCATTGCAGGTGGGTACCAGGGACTCAAACCTGGATCCAACCAAGTGTTCCACTACCTGGCCCCGAGAAAGTGATTTTTGGGGATCAGATAGGGTTAGTAATCTGTATCTTTACACAAGCTGCCTAGATAGTTCTTAGAGAATCTGGGTCTGGGTAGCGTTGCTTTGGGGGAGTGGTGGAAGGAGCTTCATTGGTCCACTCAGACCTGCTCGCTCTCTCTCTCTCTCTCTGGTCCCTGGGGCTGTTGGCATCTCCCCCCCGCCCCCCCGCCCCCAGTGGAGATAGCCTCCTGGAACCGCTGCTTCCACAGCACTAAGCATCTTCAGAAAGCTAGAAGTATTTTTTTTGTAACAGGAAGTCAATAACCCTGATTTCTGTCCCGCTTCCAGCCTTTGTTAATTTTTTTCTAAATGGTCTCTGGCTACCAAGTGGACCATTATCGATAGCATTGTAAAGCAGCAATAAGCAGTGTTAATGAGCTGCAGTGTATCAGGTGCAAAAGAAAAGAAAGAAGGAGAGAGAAAGAAAGAAAATATTTTCCCTACGGGCCAAGCAAAGTTAATTTTAAAAATTAATGTAAACCACTAATGCTGCAGTACCTCCACTAAATTATGGGCTGTGACTTGTACAATGCTATATTTCTGCCATTGAATTTGTTATCTAAGAGTTGTGCATTGTTTGTTACAGTGTGAAAAACTGTTTTCCTCCAGATAAGCTTAGTCATTAGTAAACTGGATCCCTGCCACCACCCCTTTCTTGCACTGAAGTAATGCCTTGTAGCATAAATGCAGGCAGCCGCTCTGCGTTTAATTTCAGAAATGTAAAGCAAATGCATCCATTCTGGTCTGAAATGGTTTCAGTCCTCCCCAGGATGAAATCTGGAGGGAAGAATTCTTCTCTCTGCTGCTTCTGACACCACAGTATTAGCAGCCAGGCCCTGAAATAGGCTGATAATTATTAAACAAAGTATCTTGTTTCCCACTGAGGTCTCCAGGATCGTTCTGCCATTAGGCTGGATTTTTGTCTTGGGTTTCATTCACACTGTGACACTTTGGGATTGATAAATTCTGTGTTTTAATTTCAGGCAGAAATGAGACTGGTCAAGTGTAATTTGAGAGGGGAGCAGCCCTGATAAAATGTGTTCATGTAGCTCAGTGCCTGAACACAGTGTCATAAGAAGGAAGGCATCTGAGAGTGTATAGGAACTTCAGCCAGCGCCCATGGGGCTCCACTCATGGCCTAGGAGGCAGGACAAGGGCAGGCTGGCTAGAGGCATGCTCAGAGCAGCCCTCTTGTTCCAAAGATTCTGAAAAAGGGGGAGATGTCCCAAGTCCTGTCAAGCTAAGCCACATCTGGGGCTGATGTGCTGGATACAGCTCCCCTAACCTAGAGCTGTTGAGTAAATTCAGGGCTTGGTGGTTTCCTTTCCCCCAAAAGAGCAGCCAAAATTACTGACTCCTTAGATATTCTTACCAATTTCTATTGACTGATTTAGCAAAGATCCAGTTCAGCACTTTTTTCAAATCTGAGGAGTATGCTCATAGCAGGTTGAAAGTGAAGAGAAAGCTGATTAGCAATAAGCCCATTTTCGTAGAAACAGAATAATTAAATGGCCATGTAAAAATCCTGGGAGAGCCCTGATTGTTCAGTTTGGAGTAGGGATTGGTTGGGGTGCTTGCATGGGACTGCCTGTCCAGGTCCTAAAGTGGACCTCACAGGACACAGGAAGGATGTTCCATCCCTCTGGGGACTGTGGCTTTCCCTGGGGCTGGGGTAGCTTACTTGCTCTCAACAGCTGATAGCACAGGCCTGTATAGTGAACTATACAGGCAGGGTGGTTAGACCTAAGTCCACCCTTATCCATACTCTCCATTTCACTAATGAGGAAACAGATCCTCTGTGATTCTTGGGAAGGCACAAATTTGTTCCAGGAAATCCATTAGGCACTTGTACAGAAGCTTCTAGCCAGTGATACTAATCACACATGTTAAAGCAGGAACTGATCTGTAGTCACTAGGATGACCACATGTTCTAGTGTGACACCTAAAAGCACCTTAGTTGGAACATGGAATGATGTGCCCCCCCCCATCTGTCACTCACAAGCTAGTGTACTTAAGACAGATAAACCGGAGTGGGTCCATAGAATTAGTACCTCTTGTTGCTTTAAGTTGTGAAAAGGTACTTACTAACACACGCAAGGAAATAAAAGTTTTTTTAAAATTTTTATTTATAAAATGGAAACACTGATAAGACCATAGGATAAGAGGGGTAGAGTTCCACACAGTTCCTGCCACCAAAACTCTATATCCCATTCCCTCCCCTGATCGCTTTCCTGTTCTTTATCCCTCTGGGAGTATGGACCCAGGGTCATTGTGGGATACAGAAGGTGGAAGGTCTGGCTTCTGTAATTGCTTCCCTGATGAACATGGGTGTTGAAAAGTTGGTCCATACTTCCAGCCTGTCTCTCTTTTTCCCTAGTGGGGCAGGGATCTGGGGAGGTGGTGCTTCAGGACACATGGTGGGGTCGTCTGCCCTGGGAAGTCCAGTTGGCATCATGGTAGCATCTGGAATCTGGTGGTTGAGAAAGAGTTAAGATAGAAAGCAGAGCAAATTGTTGACTAATCATGAACCTAAAGGCAAGAATATTATGGATGGAGATTTGGGGTCTCCATTTTGGAAAAAGCTAGTAGATCTATTTTAGGTATATTCCAACCAATCAATTTTTGCCTGCACCTGACATCTAATATACAGGTGACCTAAGCTATTGTCTTGGGGGATGGTGTCATGGTTGGAAAAAGGACCAGAAAGCTGGATTATGGAAGAGAATAGCTCTCAAATATGGGAACAGTTTATAAATATTATTAATTGTAAACCCCATGGGTCTAATCTGGGGCCCACAGTCAGCACAGGAGCCTATGTAACCTCTGCATCCCTGTAGGTCTGAGCTCACATTCTGTGGTCATGACTAGGAACATTCTAGGCTGCGTCAGTTTCAGGACCCATCATCCTGAGGTGATAGGCAGAGTAGGAAATAAAGGGGTTTTTTTTGTTGTTGTAGTTATTGTTGTTGCTATTGATGTTGTCATTGTTGGATAGGACAGAGAGAAATGAAGAGAGATGGAGAAGACAGAGGGGGAGAGAAAGACACTTGCAAACCTGCTTCACCGCCAGTGAAGTGACGCCCCTGCAGGTGGGAAGCCAGGGGCTTGAACCGGGATCTTTATGCTGGTCCTTGCACTTTGCGCCACGTGAACTTAACCCGCTGCGCTACCACCTGACTCCCAGAAATAAAGTTTTATAGTGTGTATAGCAAGAACAAGGGAGATAGCATAGTGGCTATGCAAAAGACTTCCCTTCCTGAACATCTGAGGCCTTAGGTTCAATCCCTGGCACCACCATAAACCAAGACTGAGCAATACTCTAATTAAAAAAAAAGTGTACACAGGGGCCAGGTGGTGGCACACTTGATTAAGCGCACACATTACCGTGTGCAAGAACCCAGCTGGGTTCAATCCCCCAGCCCCCACCTGCAGGAGAAGGAGCTGTGCTGCAGGTGTTTCTTCTCTCTCCTTCTCTATGACCCTCTTCCCTCTCAGTTTCTCTCTGTCTCTATCCACTGAATAAAGAAATAATAATTAAAATGTGGTTTATTCCTTTGTAAAATGTGTGCAGAATAGGCCCACACATGTATGTTGCAGGAGTAAGGATTTATTTCCTGTAAGTAGATATTTAAAATGCTTGTTAGTTTAATGAAAGAAGCCAATGCATTGCTCTGCCATATTCAGTGTTGGGCCTGGAAACCAATGCCTCACATGTGTGAGTGCTCCCTTCTGCCACCGAGCTACCACTTGGACACCAAAGTGACTATTGACTGACTTAGCAAAGATCTAGTTCAGCTGAATAGTGGCTATGTAGGTTTTCCTCAGATATTTTTCTATATTATTCTCTATTTTTATATGAGCTGAAATATTTCTTTATGAGAGAAACAGACTGAATTAGAGCATTACTCTGGCACATAAGAAGCTGAGGATCGAACTTGGGACCTCATGCCTGAAAGTCTGTTATCCATTCCACCACCTTCCAGGTTGCTGAGCTGAAATAATTAATAGTTTAAGAAGACATTTTAGAAAATGCTTTCAAGACAACTGTGATTAGACCAATAGAGAATGGAGACATCTGTGTGTGTGTGTGTGTGTGTGTGTGTGTGTGTGTGTGTGTGTGTGTGTGTTTTGAAGGGGGAAATTAAATAGGGTCAGTCATCTCAAGAATTGTTGTTGACTGTGGAGGTGATGTTATTGGAAGCATGACTATTGCTCTGTGTTTCCCCTGGTGGAGCCCTGATAAACAGGGGCCCTGGGATGAGACAAGACCTGACTGGTACCTGACATACCTAAGGTCTGCCAACTAAAATCTGACCTGGGAAAGCTCACTGTCTGCAGCCCCAGTGGATCTACCCTCCCTCCCCCGACACTGAGTACAGTCACATTCAGTTAGCAAGTTAGCCTTTTCTTCTGTGTCCTGGAGGTCAACACTTGTCATAGATGTTTATAATCCCACTATTTCCTTCTCACTCCAGCTGGAGCAATACCTTTAATCCTTTCTCCCCATCACCTGCAGTCAGCAAAGAAAGAGGTAGTCCTGGGGGAAGTCTTCAGGGGAGGTCCTAGGCCACATTCTCAGGCCTCCTGGGAGAACTTGTGTGGAACCAAAGAAGCATCATATTGGAGTCAGAGCAGGACACACCACACACACACACACACACACACACACACACACACACACACACACACACACAGTCATAGATGAATCAGGAAGCAAACACTATTGCTGCATTTCTTCCTGGGCTCAGAACTGTCTGCCTTCCTGAGTCACTGGTTCTAGGCCAAGAAACCTCTCCCCCCACACACACTCCCCCCACCCTTTGCATCTTCAGGGCGAGTATGTATTTTCAAGCCTATTTCTGGAACCTCTGACTAAGAATAGGTATAATTCTAGTCATGCCGACTAGGTGGTCAAGGTATCCAGTAGTGGGTAAAGTGACCCTGTAATAAATAGGGAACATCACACATGGGAATGGATATTTTAGAAGGAAATGACACTGGAAATAGTTGAAGTTGAGGGGCTTTTTATTCACCCACTATGCTACTTGTTAGCAGCCTTTACCTGAGCTTTGCACTATGAGCATACAGTGAGAGATTAATAACTAGCCTCTTGATAATAACTTTTATTGAGTACTTTTTCTGAAGTACCTTATCTGACTATTTACTTCTGGTTTTCTTAATTTTTTAAATTCTGGGTTTTTTAAAGTTTATTAACAGGAAGGAGAGGGAAAGGGGGAGAGAGAGAAAGAGAGGGAGAACCAGAACATTATTGTGGTACATGTGATGCCAAGGATCAAACTTGGGATCTAATGCTTTAGTCTTTGTGCCACCTCCCAGGCTACATGCTTTTATTTTTCACAGTCACCTGTTTGGATGGGTCCTGTGCAAGTATCACTCTTGTATATTAAAACTCGTCAAATTTGCTAACTACATATGGTTCAATCTAACAATCTCATTGTATCAAAAAGCAGTCAAATCTCAGCAATTTTCTGTGGCTCAGTCTGATAATTTTTGGTCTCTATGTCTGCAGATGAAGACATTCAGACATAGAGACTTACTCTTTCAGCTCCATGACTCATGTCTGAACTGGAATATGAAGCAGGCAGACCACCTCCAAGCCCTTGCACCAAACTGCAGCATGCTGCCTCCTCTCTGCCTCTCTGGGTGGGAGACAAAAGCCGTGTGTGTGTGTGTGTGTGTGTGTGTGTGTGTGTGTGTGTGTGTGTGTGTGTGTGTAAGTGTGTAATGTTCAAATTAGTTCTTCCACACCGCAGCCAATTTTAACATCAAAGATGGCCAGTCAAATGGGTCAGACGTTTCTTCTTGGAGCCTTGGGTTATGCTCACGATGCTCTATTTAAAAAAGGATACAAGTAGTGAGCACACCAGAAATCTGGAAGATGGGAAATCTCTCTTTAGGATCTCTGCTCCTCTTCCCAGCAAAGAAAGAAATTGGTGTGGTGCCCACAGAGGTGTTCTCAGCAGGACCCAGTCCCTTGAATGAAAGACTTCCATGCTGAGCCAATCAAGAGCGAGCTGGGCAAAAATCAGACTCTTTCCTGCCTTGGAAACCCATGCCTTGAATCTGTAATTCATCTGTTAAATCAAGTGTACAGCTGGTACTTTTGCCCAGAGGGGGACTGTAGGACAGGGAAGAAGAGAGGACAGGAGCTGTGACACTTGGATTTCTTCCATCAGAGTCAAGTTTGAAAAGAAAGAAAGAAACATGGCTGTGATAGCTTCTTGGACCTTGTGTTTCCAGCAAAGAGAAACCAGCAGGAAAGATTTTTGAAAATGGATGAGCTGGTGGAAGGAATTAGAACAATTGCAGAAGAGGCAGGGATCCCAGGAGCTGACTACAGGGCAATTCTGTAAGAACAGACTTTCAACAAGACTGAGAAAGTTTTTTGTTTTTTTTTTTGGGGGGGAGACTTGTAGCCATTTTTAAACTTTCATTTTTCTTAATGTCACATAATCTTTTTATCTATCATCCACTGGCTCTTTTCTGAGAGGCATTTGCATCAAATAGTGGTGAGCAGACATGACTGTCTCTAGTGGGGAAAGCAGCTAGAAACGAAAGGTTATTCATTCCCTCTGCTTTCACTGGCTATGTGTTCTCTCTCTCTCTCTCTTTCTCTCTCTCTCTCTCTCTCTCTCTCTCTCTCTCTTCTTCAGACACACACACACATTTATATCTGAATTCAGTTATTTCTGGAGGTTTTCTTTAGAAACCCTTCCACTCAGAGATCTTAGCATATTCAGACGCCAATCTGTCTATCAAAGTGATGTGTCTACTTTGAAACATTTGTCAGATCATCCCTGTCCTCCCCAGTCCCTGCAGAACTTGTCAAAAGGTGGATGCTCATGCCATGGGGGCTCTCTCCCAGGTGCTGACCTCCCAGTGGTTGTGGAGAGGGGCCTCTTTTAAGTGCATATCACTGGGCCTGAGCTTGGCAATCAGAGCCTTCCTGCAGCTAGGAGGCTGAGTGTAGGGCTCCCTTCCTCTTGGGGAGGCAGGTAGAATACACTGGGGGTTGGAGGGTGGGGACGATTGAGCCCCAGCTGGGAATCAAGATGTAACTGGGCACACAGAGAAAGGAACCAAGAGCTGGTCTACTTGTGTACTCAGAACCTACCAGGAAGAATGGCATAGAAAGATGGGGAGATGTATGGAATAGCTTCTCTTTAGTTTCTGTGGCTTAGCTCATCACCACAGACCCTAAGGAGAGACCTTGGGGAGACCAGTTGATCTCAGGTCTGTGTAGCAGCCTCCTCTTTCTCTCTAGCTCCCTCCTCCCCTGTACCACACTGGTTGCTCCCAGCATTTCTCCACAGGGCCTGGAAATGTTTGTCCCCCCTCTAGAAAGCAGCTTGCAGGGCTCCTGTTCCATGTTCTGACTGTGCACTAGGTTTGGTGTGAAATACCAACACTCAGACAATAGTGACCTCACAGGATAATGATAGTGGCTTGCTTTTACCTTTGTTTGATTATTTATTTATTTGTTTATTTATTTATTTATTTTACTGTTGCACTGGTGTTCTCACACATATATCATACCACTCTCCTGAGTTAGCTTTCTCATTGCTTATTTCAGAGAGAGGGAAAAGTAGGCAGAGAGAGAAAAAGAAAGAAGTTGGGGGTGGGGAGAGGAGAGATACCACAGCACTGTGGCACCATTCATGGAGCCTTCATTGTGCTGTAGCACTGGGGGCTCAAACCCAGCACCTCACTCTTGGCTAGGTATATATTCTACCAGGTGAGCTTTCACCCTCACCCACCTTTGTGTGTTTAATGAACCCTTAGATAATGGAGAAGTGAGCCCAGGAAGTCCTAACAGCCCCCTCTAGCTAAAGGTTGGTTCCTTAGAGCTTTTGAGGACTGCTTTGGGGTTTTGCATGAACTGTCACAAGGACTAGCAAGGAGGCAGCACTGAGAGCTAGCAAGGTTCAAGTGATTTGTCAAGTTCATAGTCCTGGGGGCTGAGTGGGCCTTGAACTTAGGTCAGGTTGACTCTGAATTCCTTTGTTCTTAACCCTCAGCTTCCTTCTGTTGTCAGAACTTTGGGGCACACTGTTCCTTTACACAATAGCTGTTATGGCTGTTCTAAGGATCCGCTGGGAGGGAAGTACTGTAGGACTAGCAAGGCAATTGCCTGTCCCTAAGCTGGTCTCTCCAGACCTTTGAGCCAGTCATCATAATTCTACATTTTTATGACTGAAAAAAATTTTCTGTTAAACCATAAATACACTGCAAGCCCTTGTGACTAACTACATGAAAAGTATTCTCTCCTTGGGTGTGGAAAACTCCCAGTGATGTGGCAGGAATGGAGAAATCGTTTCTGAGTTGTCAACCAAACATAACAGATTTCCCAGTTGTAACAGTTATACATGGAGCTGTGAATATAAAACTCTCTTAGTAAGCAAAATGTGGTTTTGTATCATGTAGTTTTCCTCTCTCACTGTCGCTTTTCCTGTGAGTGCTCGCTGAGTTTAGTTTTATTGTATAGATATTTATAACATTTTTTCCAAAAGAAAAAGATTTAATATGAGTCAGTATAGATGTAAGTAGTCAAAATTATCCATCTTTAACATTTTGCATATCTTCTCTAACTTGCTTCCTCCTTGCATTTTTATCTTCCTTTCACCCTTCTCTGTTTCTGTGGTTACACAGACAGCTCCCTCTCCCAACTGTCTGGAAGGTTTTTACTTGGATACAAGCTAGGATAACTGCATCAGTATTTTAAATATATCCTCTAACATCTAGGTGATGGCTATGATATTTCCACCTCATCCCTAGGTATACTGTGAATCTCCTGAGTAGAGACACAACATTTTATCTGCCAGTTACAACATTTTAAATAAGTAGAATGCTAGTGACTTGTCTTTATTTAACTTGCACCAAAGTTAAGGGGAATTACTGTTCCTGTGCCATCATCTAGATTTACAGAGTCACCTGGATTAACACCATGGGGTGGCAAAAATCACAGGGCTGAGACTCAAGATGTTGGTTCAGGCCCAGCCTGAAACATGACTCTAGTAGGTGTTGGTGCTTCTGAGAGTGACTCTACCTGCCTACCCACTCCCCTGGATGGTAGGCCTTCCCATGTAAAGGAAAAAGGTTAGATGCTCTTGCACTGGCCTGGTGCATGTGTTCACCAAATGTGGTATGATAGGCCCATTTTGCAGTTGCCAACTTAGATGTTTTTGTTTGCAGATCATGCAGACTCTCAGAAAGGTGGGGGGTGGGGTGGTCTGAACTCCACACCAGCCAACTCTGACAGAAAGCCTTCCTTCCTGGCCTTTGCTCATGCCCTGCCCTCTCCTGCAACCCGCTTAACAGTCTGCACATGCTCCAAGACCATTTCCTGCCTCTTCCTGTCCCCTTGGTCAGGCTGCTAGGCAGATAGATAGGCCTCTCTAGTCTTCAGCATGCCTGGTACCGTAGTTGACATGACTCTCAAAACTATACAACCCCCAAACATAAAGGAAAAAATCTCTCAGCCTCCTGGGAGGTTCAAAGATCACTTTTTGGCTAAATCCTCAACAGAGATTATAGTCTGTAAAAATATAACAAGTGAAAAGTATGCAGGTTCAAATGTAATTTTAGAGAATTCACCATGTATTGAGAAAAATATTTGCATATATGTCTTATCTGTGGATTTGTTCAATGTAAAACATTAAAAAGGGGGGAAGGGGCAGAACATTTTCCTCCTACCTTTTTGTCATGGGCAGATGTATTAAGTTTAAGGACCTGGTTTCCAGAACCACATCAACTCTGCCTCTAGCCAGCTGTTGACCTTGAACAAGTTTCTAGACATGTTTATATTCTACTTTCTCATCTGTAAAATAGGGATGATGATAATAATATGACTAAATTCATAGGATTGTTTTGAGGCAACAAATAAAGCACTTAGACTAATGCTTCCTGGCATGCAGTAAACACTCAATAATCTAAGCTAGTAATAGCTTTTTTATCTCAAGACTGTGTCTTATTACATAAGATCATAGTGTTTTAAAAATCCAGAAAATCATGCACTGTATGGTGCCTCAAATAAAGATTGAATTTAGCCTCACCCTTCTCCTTCCCTCTCCCCTCCATCCTCACACACTTTGGGAGAGTAGGCAATACTCAAACTTTTCAACCATGTTCAAGACCAACAAACCTGTCTTACCATTTGCAGCAAGAATCTATTTTAGTCTGGTGATTATAGAACCAGAGACTTATGTGTATTCTTTAATGAAGATCATTGGCAGGGCTGTCAACAAGTCTTATATTTTCAGCAGTGCTTTGAACCCCCCTCTCATCCCTCGCCCCAAACACCAAATGTCCCTTGTTACCCACAACATCCAGGAAAAGCAGTGAGGAACTGTTTCTTATGGAAAGCTTGGTAGACTGGACTGGGAGTGCCACCAAAATGTTTTCTTTTCAGACTATCACAATCTCACCATTGTCATGACCAGCTGTGTTAAAAAGCCCCCAAAGTGATTTAAGTGGGGGAGGGTTAGTGGGAAGGGCCAAGCTTTGATTCCTCCCTGAGCAGAAGACTCTGGCCCAGAGCTTGGCAGTACCAGTGTGACTTCATGGAATCTGGCTGACTAGGCAGCCTCTACTCTGTGACTTCTAGCATTGAGAGGACAGAAAGATGGGATCAGACTAGTGAAGCTCATAGAAGAGAGAAAAGCCCTGTGTCCCGGTCTTACTCTGCTTTCTGAACCCTTCCTGGGGTTCTGACTTGAGCTGAGCTCCAGCAAACATTTCTGTGCTGAAGTCTCCATATTCACTTTGGTCTTGGCTCTGTTCTCTCTATTCTCTCACATGACCATGGGAAGTGGCTTTTTAGGGCAGTGATTTTGGGACTTAAGTGTATACCAGAATCACCTGGCAGTCCTGTTTAAAATGCAGTTTGTGTGGTCTCCTCTCTAGAATTTTTGACTCAGTGGATCTGAAATTGATCTCAAGAATTTGATTTCTAATAGGTTCCTGGATGATACTGGTCTAGAGACTCTGTTCTGTAGGCCTTGATCCCCACTCAGAATGTGGACAGTACAGATGCTGACCTCTACAGATTCAAATTCCAGACATGAGGCAACCAGGCAGGGGCCTCCTCCTTTTTCTTTTTCTATCTTTCCTTCTTTCTCTCCTTTCCTTCCTTCCTTCCTTCCTTCCTTCCTTCCTTCCTTCCTTCCTTTAAGATTGATTTACTAGAGAAAAAAAAGGAGGAGGATAGATAGGACACTATAACATCACTTTGGCACATGTGATGCTGGGGATCCAACTCTGAACCTCATACCTGAGAGTTCAGCTCTATCCACAGTGCCCCCTCCCAGGCTGTATTTCTTAACTCTTTGCATTTGAGGACTATATAGAGACTTAGCATTGTCTACTCCTAGGCTCAAGTGAAGCTCTCAGGAGTGTACTGCTTCTCTCAGCCTCACTTAGTTTTCTTCCATTTTTGTCGGTGGACGTTGCAAAGATTAAATATAGTGAGCAGGATTGGGAGTGGGTAGGAGGGTGGGATCAAGTGGAGACTTGGAGAAACATGGCTGAAACCATCAAAATGAGATAGACTAAAGAAATGTCTTTGTGTGCAGAGCAACAAAGCTGTCACTGAAGCAGCCCCTCTGCTTGGTGCTACTGCAAGGGTGTCATCATCAGTCACTTGTTTCTGGCTGGCCCTCAGGGAAAACTTTGTTTAAGGAGCATTGAAGTGCTATTAGAAACTCAGGAGTCAGAAGTGGGCTTGCACACCCACTAATCGCTCATGTGCAAGCAAGCTCCTAAACCATTAGAAGGTATTTACTTTTAGTTTTCTCCTTTTTTTTTTTTTTTTAAATGTGCTGGAGAGTGAACCAAGGACTGCTTATACACACCACACCATTGGTGGGCCTCTGTGACACACATTTATTTATTTATTTATTTTTGCCTCCAGGTGTTATCTCTGGAGCTCAGTGCCAGCATTACAAATCCACTGCTCCTGGCGGCCATTTTTAAATATTTTGTGTGTAAGGAGAAGAGGGGAAGATAGAGAGAGAGAGAGAAAGATAGATACCTGCAGACCTGTTTCACCGCTTGTGAAGCAACTGCCCTGCAGGTGAGCCCAGCTCCTTGCACTTGGTACTAGGTACTATGTATCTTAACCAATGCATCACCACTCGGCCCCCTATTTATTTTTTTCTTTTTTGAAAGAGAGTAGGAAGTGTAAGAGGAGAGAGAGAGAGAGAGAGGGAGAGAGGAGAGACACCTTGGCACCATCCCCTCAGTGCAGTCCATTGTACTCCCATGTCATGTCAGGTCTTGAACCCAGGGCCTCAGGCACAGCAAGATATGCACATGACCTGGTGGTTTTGTTGTGTGTAGACAGTGCTCTCTGATTTATTCGTCTCTGCGATCGTGGGGTGGGGTTGCCAGCATTCACTGTTCCTTTCCTAGGAGCGTCCACAGGTTCTGCTGCTCAGAAATCCGGGGAGGCCAGGCGGGGAGGGCGGGGATCCGTCTGGCTCCCGCACCCACTGTACCTTCCCAGCTACTGGATCCTTCCATCTCCTCCTGCCTGGGAAGTTGGAGTCAGCAAGCCTCCTCTGGCTGTGAGTAGCTTGTGCCCATTGTTAGTGGGAAGGCGCAGACGGGGGCCGACGATGTCCAGAGACCCCCCTGAACGGGAAAGGCTCGCAGGCCCGCCCCGCCGTGTGGCGGGGGTAGTGCGGTGGACGCGGGCCAGCTGCAGCCAGGGAGCCTCGCTGAACAGCCGCCTGGGGCGCTGAGCTGCTTGGTGCAACCAATCGGCGCGCGCGCTGCCATGATCTCCCGGGGCCGGGAATAAATCGCCAAGTTTCCCTGCGCGGGCCGCAGTCTGCTGGGCTAATTAGGAGTCACGCTCATGTGGAGCGCGGGGGCCCGGGGCGCGCGGCGGGCCGGGGAGGGACGGGCGCGGGGGGCGCGCTCCTAGGGGGCGCCTCGCCGCTAGACCCGGCCGGCCACCGCCACCTGGCCACGCGGTGCCCGCCGACCCGCCTCGGAAATCCGCAAACGCTGAGGCCACCTGGACCCTCCTACTCCCGGCCCAGGGCTGCGGTGGCCGAGATGCCCCAGACTTTGGCCGCGCCTTTCCTGGAGTCAGAGAACTTCTGGCCAGCAGGAGAACGCTGCGGGGGGGCTTTGTGTGTGCACCATCTGCAGCTCTGCTTTGGTTTGGGATTTTCGGGCTACCTGGATACTCCTTCCCTTTGTGGGTAAGTCCCCTGTGGAGCAGGATCGCAATGCTGGAGCCCACCCCCGGGGCACGGCGGCTTGGGGGGCCCCAGTCTGGAGTCGTGGGGTGGCTGGAGAAGAGGACCTGACCACTGGCCAAGGAAGGGCGCCGCACCTCTCGGCTGATGGGGAGCTGTATCATTTCATGGCAGAATTTTCTTTAAGCACACTGTCTGATAGGCTTGGCAATTACTAACCAGGAAAATGAGTAGCAATTAGGAGTTCAGTAATAAATGAAAGTCTATTGTCCTAATTGAGTGGAATTACTGACGGGTAATGGCAACACTGAATTCTTCAGTTTAATTAAGAGTTTATATAATTATAGCACACTTTTTATTTCTTGGGGGAGCCATGGGGTAGGAATTAAATAACCAGTGCGATGGTTAAGAAACCCATTTAATGGATAAGTAACCAGTGGGTTGCAATCCATGTGGATGTCTTCTCAAGTAATGTGAACATCGATGGATTCCCGATGAAGGGTTGTGCCGCCTCCGCCAAACTGGACGTTTAGAAATTGTTAGGTAATCCGGACTGGCAGCAGGCTCTTCCTCACAGGAGCTCAGGACTCCCCTGTTGTAAGGTCAGCCCAGCAGTTTTTCTCTAGCCACTTTCCTCCCTTCCCATGAACAAAACCAGTGGGTCGCTTGAGATTGTTTTTGCTGTATTGGGTTTCTGTGTCCAGAAGCTGGTGATTGAGCTGGGAGTTTCTCTCCAGGCAGCTGAAGGGTCTGGGGGTGGGGGGGTGGCACCAGAACCAGGCAGCCTCTGTGAGGAGTCGGTATGGAGGTGTGGTATTTTTTTGGGAACTGAACTGTAATTATAAAGATGTTATTTTCCTCTTTGGTGGTGTATTGTTTCCTTTACTATTATGTTCACATGAAATTGTCCCCCTTGTGGGAAGCAGTGAAGCTAGAGAGAAATCCCTTCTCAGAGGATAATTTTCTTGTATTTCTGCTCTCGGTTTCTGGGGATCCTTTTAACCCTGCATTGGGATGGGTGTTTTGTTTCCAAAAGAAGCTCCAGCAGATTTGGAAATCACTAGTTTCATAGGCACTGGTAAATAGTCAGCACTTGAAATAATAATATTTATTTGTACCTTGGCTTCTTTTTCTCACTAACATGCAGTCTTGGTGTTTTTGACAGGACACGCAGGGAACACCTTCTCTAGGAAGCGCCCAGGTGACCTAGCAGGCTCAGGGACCACATATTCAGACTGATTCCACTGTAGGCAGGATAGCAGGTGCCAGGAGACAGAAGCACATCTTTAAAGCTTAGGCTTTAGTGTTTGCAAAATCCCTTGGAAATGTATTGGTGATCCTGTGATTTGTAAGAGAAAGTGGGTGTGGTACAGTGTTTGTTGTGTTCCTGCCTCCCAGCACCAGCCCTTCCAGGCGCTTTGCTGTGTCTGGGGGCAAAGTAGGGATGTGACTTGTGCCAGTGTCACTGTTGAGGATATTAAGGTTTTACATGCATGCTCTGGTTCCCTGCCCCACCCTTACTCCATCATGATTTGGCATCACCTCCTTGAACATCTCACAATCTGAAAAAAAAAAAAAAAAAAAAAAAAAAGTAGTCTCCATCCTGAATCCTGACATTTTGGAGTTTGCTGCTCCTTTTCTTGTTTGTTTATGTTCAAGTAACAGCACACCCACATGCCCTATCTTTTGATCTTTCTTGCACTTGTACAGCTAGCTGGCAGATTCTTGACCTCACCACATGGAAGGAGACTTGAGACTTGGAACATTCAAGAGTGACAGAATGTCCTGCTTCATAACTTCTCATAAAAGCTCATTATTGAAGATCCCAGGTTCATATTACCCCGTCTCCTTTAAGCATCCAAATTCCTTTGCACATCTGTCTGTGGACTGTTGCCCATGGAGATACTGGAAGGAAGAGAGCCAGCACCCCAGTTAGCCAGCCTGGGATTCTCTCTGCCCACAGTGGGGTGTTTGATGAAGTGGCATGACTTTCTTTCTGTGTTGACATCTGTAAGATGTGGTTCCAAATCCCCTTTCTTCTTTTTTATCATCTGTCATGAGTCTGTCACCATGTCTTTATCAAATGTCTGACTGAACAGATAAGACAGAAAATGGAGAGACAAGTTATGAGGTGCCCAACAAAGTCACGGAAAGATTCATGTAAAAAATAGGTTTCAGTGATCCAGTGTTGAACTAAGATACAGACTGATCTAGAATACAGTAAGTTTGAGGTAGAAGTATTAGAAAAGATTGTAGTTGGTAGGTACCCCTGCCTCTACTTTTTTTTTTTTTTTGAATCTTACTTCCCATTCAGTGTCAGGTTCTCTGAATGGGCTAAGTCCTGGGTATAAGTCACCACTTGTCTGCTGGTTGCCCAATGTGGATTACTCACTTCTGTCCAGCTAACTCCCTGAAGCCATACTGTAACAATAGCACACAGAAGAAAGTAACACTCCCTTGGTTTTGATTCCTGTCTAAGGGGATTACCGAAAATAGCTAAAAGGCCTTGTTGAAATAGTCACCTGTAGTCCAGTTCCTTGGCCTGAATCTCAAGGACAAGGCAATGTCAATTCCTTTTTGTGACCTGTAAGATATGATCTCGTTCTCCATTTACACTCTGTCCAATGACTAGTGCTACCCATAGCATGAATCACAGATGGACATCACCATGGGTCTTGTTAGAGGTGCTAAAACTGACCTGTTCCCCATTTGTCAAATCAGAATCTATACTTTAATTAGATGCCCTAGAAGATTTATATACATAATGACAAACTAGGACTCAGACTCTGGGGTGGAGTTTAGCAAACAGTATATTTATTCAGGAATGTTCTTTGGGGTGAGGGTGGGGGGGACACTCTGGGAAGAAGGAGAAAAGGGCGAGTTCTACCTTCTGGAACACAAATCCTTTCTATCCTTTCACTGGGCAGTGTCCACCACATGCATTAAACTTGGGCAGGGCATTTCTGGAGGCCAGAGTTTCTCCAAACATGGCTCCTGACCAGAAAGACCTAGGGCAGGGGATGTGTCAAAGATATAGATTCCTGAACCCCACCCACCCCAGACTTGCTAAATCTGGAACCTGAAGAAGCTGCCCAACATTCTGGGTGTAAACGAACAGATGACAGCTATGTGCTCTTTGGAGAAGCTATGTTCCAAGGTCTCTCCTCTTATCTGTTTGTTAATTCCAGTTTTATTGAGATATGGTTTACATTATGCCACAGTAATAAAATTCACCCTTTTTAAGTGTGTGATTCAGTAATGTTTGGACATCCACAAGGTTCTGTAACCATCACTTCTCATTCTAGGACATATTCATTTACTCCAGAAAGAATTCCTACACCCATTAACAATCACTGCCAATACCTCGCCCATGTCTGCAACCACTAACCTACTTTCTTTCTTCTTCTTCTTCTTTTTTTTAAGATTTTATTTATTTATTAATGAGAAAGATAGGAGGAGAGAGAGAGAAAGAACCAGACATGACTCTGGTACATGTGCTACCAGGGACTGAGCTCAGGACCTCATGCTTGAGAGAGAGTCTAGTGCCTTAGCTACTGCACCACCTCCCAGACCACCTATCCTACTTTCCGTGCCTATAGATTTGCCTTTTCTAGACATTTTGTTAACATGGACTCTTACATGTGACTTCTGTGTCTGGTTGATTTCCCTTAGAATAATATTTTCAAGACTCACCCATGTTGTAGTATGCATCATCCAGACATCTTTCAAAAAAGATAATTTGTTTTATATGAACTTACCACATTTTATCAGTTGATAAACATTTGGATTATTTTCACTAACTGATGCTGCTCTAAGGACTTTGTACAAGTTCATGTGTGGATGTATGTTTTCTAGTTCACTTTGGTAAATACAAAATAATAGAATTGCTCAGTCATTGTAATAATTCTGCATTTAGATTTTTGAGGGTTTCTAGGCATATTTCAAATTGACAGTACCATTCTATATTCCTAGAAGTAATGTATCCAGTTTCCAATTTCTCCACTTCTTCACCAACACTTGTGCCAATCTTTTTATTAAAGCCATTCTCACTAGGTGTGAGGTGATGTCTCCTCATGTTTTGATTTGCGCTGAGGGCAGCTAAAATAACTCACTTGGATAGCCTGCTGCTTTGTCATGTGTGCAACTCAGATTCAGGCCAATACCCACCGCATGGAAGGAAACTGCTATGCTGTGGTCAGTCTCTCTCTCTCTCCCTCTCCCTCTCCCTCTCCCTCTCCCTCTCCCTCTCTCTCCCTCTCTCCCTCTTCCTCTCTAGCTTAAGCAAAAAAGAGAGAAAGAAAAAAATGAATTGCATTAATGATGTTGAACTTCTTTCTGTGTTCTCACCAGCCATATGTATTTCCATTCACTCAGATTCTTTGTAGATCTTTTGTTCCTTAGGGAATTCATAGGATATCTGCCATGTGTCTGGTTCTGTGCAGTTATTTGAAGATTTATTTATAAAAGGCTAGTTTGTGACCTTTAACCATTGGAAAGTTGTCATTCATGAAAGAAGAGAACAGAAGAGCTCGTTATCACAGGCTAGCCTAAAAAAGTCACACTCAATTACAGTGTGTTACAGAAAGACAATGTGTGGGTTCCTAGGATGAACTGTCAGTTAGGAATGTGGAAAGATCTTGTAGGTTGGAGACAGCTGGGAAGACAGATTAGAGAAGAGAGGACCTGGAACTTCCACATCACAATCTTTTTTTTTTTTTTTTTTCCTCAAGCACTGATCTGCTCTGGTTTATGGTGGTGCAGGGGATTGAACCTGGGACTCTGGAGCCTCAGGCATGAGAGTCTATTTGCATAACCATTATGCTATCTACTGCTGCTACCCCCACCCCTCTTTTTAAGATGTATTTATTAATGGTAGAGCCAGAGCATCACTCTGGCACATATGATGCTGGAGATTTGTAAACCTCACTTTCTGGACTCTGCCAATTTCCCAGGCACAAGCATATCACAATCTTATCTCATGGGGAGACATACACCTTTCAGAGGGGATCTCAGAAGCTCCAGCTTTCTTTCAGGATTTCTTTCAGCCCCCTGCCAGACTCAGAGAAGTGAAGCAATTCTTCTGTTTCCCCATTTGGAACAAAAGGCTACTCGCTGCTCCTGTTTATCAGTGGTTTTTAAGATTGATTATGATGCTTTTTTGGGAGTAAGTGCTTGAAGAATGTGATTCATTCTGTCAGGAAAAAAAGTGTGTACATGTCCCTGAATAGCCTCGGAGTCCTATTAGCATATCCCTAGGTGGCAATGCCAAGTCTCTTCTACCCCCCAGGGCAGGTGGTTCTCTCAGGGTACCTGAGACACCGAGATGAATCCTCAGGGCTCCCTGGCAGCTTGCAACACACCTTGAGTGGAATATTGAAGCAACAGGATTTCAGAATCAAAACCTTCACCATGCTTTCACCAAACCAGGACCTGTTCTGTTGATGAGACCCAATGCCTTGCACCTGCCAGCTAATCCACAAAGAGCTCTCATGACCTTGCAGACAGGGAGCCCCAAGAGATAGCTTGCTTCATGTCACAGGTTAGATGGTGGCATGACCGGGATTTGACCCTGGTCCCATCAGTCCCTAGCCCAGGGTCTTTTTTTTCCCTGGGAGTTTGATTTTGTAGGTTGCTAGGGATTAATGATGGGATGTTTTGGTCTTGGTCTATAAGTGGATCCTCTCCCAGAAGGCTCTGAGTCCCGAGAGAACACTCATTCCTGTTTGTTTGGTGTTGGCTCTGTGCATGTTCCATTGTAGTAATATATTCCAAGCGCTCTGACATCACCCTTGGTCTCATTGAAGAAAATAATTTCTAAAGTATGCAAAGAGGTTGAAGCGATGGGATCCTGCCTGGATCTACATCCTTCTGCATTTGATTTCTTTCCACACTCTGTAGTTCCCCAATTGTCTCGGTGATAGAGTATTGGAGTCACTGTTGTTGTTTTTCTAGTTTTAGTTTAGAGTTTAGAATTTCGTGTTTGTTTATTTTGTGGAGCATGGGCAGAATTTCACCACTCCCAGGCCAATTTTTTTTTTTTTTTTTTTTTGCATTCAGATGGACAGGCAGATAGCAATGCACATAGTAAAAGGAGAGAATCCACTGTGGGGGACAGGGCTTGAACCTGGGTTCCGTGCATGGCAAGGCAGGTGTGCTCCCAGGTGAGCTCTCTCTGACTGTCTAGGCTATACAGAAGATTATCATCTGACTTCTAGGCTGAAGTGATTACTGCAATAAATTTAGAATCCATTGCCTTGTATAGGTAACAATAATAGAAAGAAGCAAAAGGAAGGAGGAGGAGGACTTCTTCATATGTCACCTCTTAGGATTTATTCCATTCTCTTTTTTGCTATTGTCATTAGGACTTCACTATTCCAGACCATCTTTTTTCAGACAAAGAGAGAGGAAGAGACACAAATCTGGGCTGTGCAAGTGGCAAAGTACACATACTCCCAGATGTGCTATCTCAGTGGCTCTTATTTTATTCTTTTGAAAAATTATTTTATGGGCCCGGGTGGTGGCGCCCCTGGTTAAGCGCACTTGTTACAGTGTGCAAGGACCCAGGTTCAAGCCTCCAGTCCCCACCTGCAAGGGGAAAGCTTTGTGAATGGTGAAGCAGGGCTGCAAGTGTCTCACTGTATCTCTCTCTCTCTCTATCCCTGCTTCCCAGTTTCTGGCTGTTTCTATCTACTAAATAAAGATAACTTTTTTAAAAAAGTATTTTACTATTTTATTTTATTGGAGAGATGGAGAGAAATTGAGAGGGAATGGGGAGGTAGAGAGGGAAAGAGAAAGATACCTGCATTACTACTTTACTGCTTGCAGCTTCCCCTCCCGACCCTGGGAATGGTTGATTGGGAGCTTAAAATGGGGCCCTTCCTAGCTCACTGTAACATGTGCTATTAGCAGAGTGTGTCACTGCCAAGCCCCGATCCTAAATTTTCTTAGCATATACAGCAGAGTTAACTATAGTCACCACATTGTATGTAACATTCCCATTAGTTATTTATCTTATAGATGGAAGTTTATACTTTAAAAAAAGATCATCTTCATCCAGTTCTCCTTTCCCCACTCTACCCCCCTTTCTGGGAACTACTAATCTGGTTTCTTTTTCCATGAGCTTGCCTTTTGTTAAGCTGCACATATATGTGTGATCATACAGTATTTGTCTTTTTCTGCCTGACTTATGTTACTTAAGCATAATGTCCTCGAGTGACATCCATGTTGAATTTTATAACTGGGGGTGGGGGCCTGTTGTATGACATATATACCATGACTTGTTTACTCACTCATCCACCCATGGATACTTACTCTGTTGCCATGTCTTGTCTACTGGAAATAATGCTGCTGTGAACACTGTGGGTGCAAACATCTTTTCAAGTAAGTGTTTTCATTTCCTTTGGATATATTCCCAGAACTGGAATTTCTGGGTTATACTGTGGTTCTATTTTTACATTTTTGAGACTCTTCCATACTGTTTCCTGTAGTGTCTGCCAGATTACAAAACCCCCAACAAAGCAGGAGGGTTTCCTTTTCTCCACACCCTTGCCAGCATTTATTACATCTTGTCTTTCTGATAATAACCATTGTACCAGGTATGAGGTGTGATCTTACTTTGACTTTGACATGCATTTCCCCAGTGGCTAAGGATGTTGAGCATCTTTTCACGTACCTGTTGATCATTGGATAGCTTCTTTGGAAAAGTGTCTGTTCAGATCTGTTGCCCATTTTTTTAAGTGGATTTTTTTAAAGTGTTGAGTTATAGGAGTTCCTTATATACTTTGGATATATGTCTTGAAAATATTTTTCCCAACCTGCAGCTAGTCTTTTCATTTTGTTGTTTGTTTTCTTTACTCTGCAAAGGTTTCTTTATTTTGGTGTATCCCTATTTGCTTATTATTTATTTATTTTTTCTTATGCTATAGGTTTAACTTTAAAGAAAGTCCTAAGACTCCTGTCAAAGAACTATCTTTCTTTATTTTTTCTGGGTGCCTCATGTTTTATATTCATATCTCTAGCCCACTTTGAATTACTTTATATGAGTACTTTAAGATAGGGTCTACACTAGGGAAAGACAGAAACAGACTAGGGGTATGGATTAACCTGCCAGTGCTTAGGTCTGTAGAGAAGCAATTACAGAAGCTAGAACTCCCACCTTCTGCACCCCAAAAAGAATTTTGATTCATATTCTTAAGAGGCAAATGTTAGGGGAAGATGACCAGAGGACTCTAAATTCTAATCAAGACCTGGAGAAAGAAGAGGAGGGGAGAAAAAGGGAGAGGACACTCAGAAGTTGTAGGTGTGACTTAGGAAGAGAAGCACAACCATAGAAAAAATAGGATATATATATCCTATATGTATATGTGTGTGTGTATATATATATATATATATATATATATATGTTTTGTAGAAATAATAGTCAACCCATATCTGTGATCTTGGGAGAAACAATGAAGGGAATGGGGACACAGAACTCTGGTGGTGGGAAAATGGCAATAAAAAAATAAATAAAAGGGAAATGCTCCTGTTATTTTATAATTTTTTTAATTTATTTATTTAAGAAAGGAGACATTAACAAAATCATAGGATGGGGGGGTTACAACTCCACACAATTCCTGCCACCCAATCTCCATATCCCATGCCCTCCCCAATAGTTTTCCCATTCTCTATCCCTCTGGGAGCATGGACCCAGGGTCTTTGTGGGCTGCAGAAGGTGGAAGGTCTGGCTTCTGTAATTGCTTCCCCACTGAACATGGGCATTGATCATACTCCCAGTCTGCCTCTCTGTTTCCCTAGTAGGGTGAGTCTCTGGGGAAGCAGAGCTCCAGGACACATTGGTGGGGTCTTCAGTCCAGGGAAGCCTGGCCGGCATCCTGATGGCATCTGGAACCTGGTGGCGTTTCTAGCAGTTGTTGTCGGAACTCAGACCAGAAGCTACTTCTCAGTCCGCCATCTTGGCTCCACCCCTATTTTATAATTTTGTAAATCAGTATTAAGTCATCAATTAAAAAAAGATAGGGTCTACCTTTATTTTATTCTTATACATGCAAGTAGCCCAAGTTCCCAGTACCACTTACTGAAGATAAATTTCTTCATTTAGTAAACTTGGTTGACCACGTAAATCTGGGCTTTCTTCTGTGTTCTGTTTTATTCTATGGGTCTGTCTGCTTTTTGTGCCCATAGCATACTGGTTAATAACCATTCTGGTTATTATAGCTTTATAGTATAGCTGGATATGAGGAAGTATTACTCTTTGACTCTTGAGAGTCTGTGTTTTCTGCTGCTTCTATGGGAGTTTTACTTTGGAATCTTGATAAAGATTACATTGAATCTAAAGATAGCTTTTGGTTGTGTTGATATTTTAGTAGTACTAATTTTTCTGACCTGTGAACCTTTTTTATTTATCCACGTCTTGTTTGATTTTTTTTCATAAATGTCATATAGTTTTCATAACAGAAATCTCTTATTTCCTTGGATAAGAGTTACTGTTTCTTGAACAACACACTCATCATAAAGCTTCAGCACTGTGGAATATAAAGGGTACATCAAAACATCTGTGTACTGAATAATCTGCACACAGGATCAGGAGTTTCTCTTGGTCCCCTGCTGATCTCCTTTTAGATGTGGCCTACCTTAGATAAGAATGTTCCCTTTAAAAGTCCTGTCTGTCTAGGTGTGAGTCATTTGAGCCCTCTTTTAAATTCACAAGGGGTGCCTGCTCAGAAAAAGAAAATCCTGTCATGCAACTAACAAGCAAATGTTTCTCCCTCTAACCATTCAGTTCTTCTACCAGGGGTTTTATGTACATATTACTTCAGAATTAGTCATATCTGTATAGAATGCATCTATACACTTCACTCTTCTGTTTGTTTTTGAAGAATAGGATGTGTAAAAAACTCTTGGAAATCAGACTGGAAGGAGAAGAAAGAAAGTGACATTTTATCCATTTTCCATTTTTTCCCTTTCTTTTTCTCTTCATATGCCAAGCAGGCAGAGGAAAGATTTGCAAGTATTCTTTGGGATAAGAGTTTCACCTGCATTCTTTATTTGCATCCTTTCGTTTCATTCACTGGATCCTGGTTGATCCATTTCTGTACAGAACCACACAGGGAAACACAGGGATTTGCAGGGAAACACAAAGGGATTTGCCTTTTCTAGAAATTTGCTCCAGTGCAGGCTTCTATAGCACCCTGGGTTTGATGCAGTCTCTGCCATGTTCCCACCTGCAGCCTGTACCCCACTCTTTTCCTGCCTGCAGCTTGAAATGCAAAGCCAGTGCATCCAAAAGGGAAGTGTTGTCATTGTAGAAAGTATTCAGTCTCAACCTCTTCCAGATAGTACACATACAGTGACTCGGCCTTATAGAAGGAGCCCACAAATGTTAGTTCTTTCTTCTACCAATAATGGAAAAAGAGAGGATCAGGGAGATAGCTTAGCTTTAGAGTGCAGGACTTGTATACCTGAGGCTCCACATTCAGCTCCTGACATGGACATGTACCGGAGCTGAGTGATGCTCTGGTACATTCCCCTCAACCCCCGCCCCTCCCACTTTGTTCTCTACCTCCTGTCCTTCATAAAAAGAAATTTTTTAAAAATCAAAGACAATACAAAAAATGAAGTGGTTCTCTAGACTTTCAGCTTGAGAAAGAGAGAGACAGAGAGAGGGGAAGAAGGGCCAGAGAGAAAACACTTTATTATTAGGGAGTTGATTTTGCCAGTAGTTTAAATAGCTTCTTTCTTCTCTTAATGAAGAACTATGCATCTCATAGCTCATGAATTCACCCCCTGGTGCCCCTGAAACAGTGATAAGAATGATTCTTCTGGAAGACTGGTAGGTAGGCACTCTGGATTATTCCACAAAAATTCAGTGGGCTAGACAGGCATCTGTGATGGTGCCAAAGCTTGAAGTTTGGATTGTATGACTATGCAACACTGTGTGGCAGTTTAAAATGCTCCTGGCACTGATGGAACTTACAGCTAAACTAGAATGCTGTGCTTGGTAGAAGTCACTCCTGTGGGAGCTGGGCGGTGGGCGCAGGTTAAGCGCACATGCGTGAAGCGCAAGGACCGGTGTAAGGATCCTGGTTCAGGCCCCCGGCTCCCCACCCACAGGGGTTTTGCTTCTCAGGTGGTGAAGCAGGTCTACAGGTGTCTATCTTTCTCTCCCACTCTCTGTCTTCCCCGCCTGTCTCGATTTTTCTCTGTCCTATCCAACAACAACAACAATAATAACAATGACAATGACCATAAACAAGGGCAACAAAAGGGGGAAAATTTTTAAATTAAAAAAAAAATTCTTTCTGTTTTAAAAAAAAAAGAAGTCACTCCTGTGATTCTTTCCAGAATCTCTTGACACAATACCATTCCTCTTGATGGTCATTTCCAATGGTATATTTCTCTCTACAGAATGACATTATCTTTTGCCTTTTCTTTTTAACTTTTTAAAAAAATTGTCACCAGGATTAACTAGGGTTTGGTACCTGCATGATGAATTCACTTTTTCTTTTTCTTTTTTTAATTTGATAGGGCAGAGAGAGATTGAAAGGGAAGGAGAGGAGAAAAAGGACAGATACCTACAGGTGTCTCATGAACCCCCCCCCCATAGATGGGGAACAGGGAATTGAGCCTGGGTGCCCAGCTCCTTTTCTAAATTTTAACTTTTTAAATATTTTATTTATTAATGAGAAAGGAGAAAAAAGAACCAGACATTACTCTGGTACACGTGCCACCAGGGGTTGAGCTCAGGACCTCCTGCTTGAAAGCCCAGTACTTTATCCTCCCAGACCACAATTTTAACTTTTTAAAATATTTTTTAACTATTATTTTTTTTTATGAGAGTAGACCAGATCACTGTTTAGCTGTGCCTGGGGCCAAATATGGACCCTTGGAGAAATAATGTTTCTTACCTTTTAACATTTGCACAGCATAAAAAATTGTGAATATTGCCTAGGCCAGCAGCATACTCTTCCCTGGACAGTGATTACCACACTGCAGGTGCCCCCAGGTCTGTTCCCATGACTGTGTCCAGCACAGAGGCCTTAGAAGTATGCCTGGCTTGCTTACTCTCTTCTCTCTGTCTCTGGAGCTTCCAGCCAAATGTGGGTTCAGTTCTGCTGAACTGCCAATAGGGTTTTGAAGATGGAGTTTTGGAAAGGAATTAAAAGTCATCATTTTTTCATCTTGTCTGGCAGATGATGCCTGCCTTGGGGCCCACCTTGAGGGCGTGGCATCTCTACAGTGCAGAATGCAGGTCAGAGGCCAGAAGGAATCAGAGCTCTTTTCCCCCACTCACCCTCTCATCTTTCTCCCAGGGACATGGGACCCCACACTGGGTTGGTTTGCAGCAGCTTCATGCTGGAGCTCCTCCATGGCACCTTTTCCACATGGGATCTAACACATGGGATGCTGGGGAGTTGACTTACATCTTCTGCAATGGGGAGTGGGAGCTAACACTTAATATGGAAAAATGACTTGATCAGGTCTCTACAGCTATTGTTGCTTTTTTAATTTCTTATATTTATTTATATTCCCTTTTGTTGCCCCTGTTGTTTTTCATTGTTGTTGTTATTGATGTCATCGTTGTTAGATAGGACAGAAAGAAATCGAGAGAGAGGAGGGGAAGACAGAGAGGGGGAGAGAAAGACAGACACTTGCAGACCTGCTTCAGCACCTGTGAATTGACCCCCCTGCGGGTGGGGAGCCGGGGGCTCTAACCAGGATCCTTATGTTGGTCCTTGCGCTTTGCGTCATATGCACTTAACCTGCTGCGCTACCTGACTCCCTGTTGTTGCTTTTAATATATATATATTTGTTGTAATAAGAAACAGATAGAAAGAGAACAGAACACGGCTGAGCTCTTGCTTATTATTGTGCCAGGGGTTGAACCTGGGATATTTGAGTCTTAGAATGAAAGCCTAGTGTTCTACCATTTCACTGTGTCCCTAGCCTTATTATTATTGTCATTGTTATTTTAATGCAACACTGGGAAATGAACCCAGGCTTTGCACTTGTCCAGCACTCCAGCACTCCAGAGCACTCTCCCTGGTCCAATTTTTTAGTTATCAGTTTTCTTTATTTATTTCATTATCTCGGGGGCTTCACTGTTTATGACTGACTTTTTCGGACAAAGAGGAGAGAGAGAGAGAGGCAGACAGACTACATCACAGATGCTTTCTCCAGTGCACTGGTGCCTGGGCTTAAATCTATGTTGCACACATGACAAAGCAGCACACTATCCAACTGAGCTATTTTGCTAGCCCTAGTCTTTCTTTCTTTCTTTAAGACAGATGCTACAGCACCACTAACATCCTGGGGCCCTCCCAGTCCTATCCATGTTGCCCCCTGTGATGTTGGAATTCAAACCCAGGGTCTCATGCACAGCTCTGGCTCCAGTCTTACCACTCTTAAAGACAGACATGAAAATCAGAATGGTTTCAATGTGGAGACCGATTCTCTTTGGATCCTCTGCTTTGAAGACTTGTTATTTATTCTCTAATGATGTTTTACAGTGGGTCAGATAAGTACATCAAGCAGTTCAGGTGATGTCTTTTAAGGGGTCCTCCTCCTACTCCATGAGTTTTTACTTACTAAGCATGTGTAGACTTTAGCATGCTTTTCACTAAGAAGAACTTACAGATAGTGCCATCTCCACTTTCAGATGGCATATGACAGCATTTGCCCTTGCACTGTGCTTAATTTTACATCCCTTGGAAATACTGGGAAGTCGTTGCCTGTTCTCAGTTTTTTACTTTAGCTAACCTCACCATCTCTTGTTAAATAAGATGAATTGAGATAATGACCTAGGAGCTGGAAACAGATGGTATTGATGTTCCCAGGCTGAGTGAGCCCACGAGTACTGGAATAGGTATTTCACATGAAAAAAGACACCTAGCAACACAACCACTGCATTCAAATCCTACCTGCTTCCAGATTCTCTAGACACTATCCACTAAGGGTGGCAGTTTGTTCCTTCCCTCCCATCCTTCATTCCTTTCCTTTTCTCCTATTTTTCTTAAATGTAACATATGAAATAGATTCATATGTCATACCTGCAACATTTCAAGTAAATAAGGGGGATTTTGAGTTGGTCTGAGGACAGCTTTCTTAAGCAAGTGTACTGGACATTGTATGAGTTGTCAGAGGATGTTATTATACCATTATACCACCTCCAGGTCTTTAAAAGTTAGTCTCATCTCAGGCTAGCAAGGTAACTCGCTGGGGAAGGCACCTGCTTGGCCATGTGCATGATGCTGGCTCAAGCATAACCCCCATCACACGGGGGCAGGATGGGGGAAGTGGGGGGGAGTTTTACTCCATGGGGTCTTTCCCTCTCATCCTCTGTCTGTGTTGCTATATTTCTGTCTGAAAAATGTCAACCCAGACTAGTGAAGTCCTGGTAATGGCATACATACATTCCCCCCCCCAATCAATCTATCAATCAATCAATCTATCTATCTCTATCTCCCTATCTATCTATCTATCTATCTATCTATCTATCTATCTATCTATCTATCTATACCTAGCAGCTATGAAGAATTCTACTCAAAAACCTCTGGAATTGACCAGATTTAGGAGAGTCCTGCCACTCCAGTCATCTGTGAATCTCCAATGAAAGATAATTTTGCAGCCTGTGAACAATGCATTTGCAAACACTCCCTTCTTAGTGTTGAAGTTTCAGTTATATATTCAGTCATAGCCCTTTACTGACACTGCTTTCTGTGAGCTGACATTATGTTAGGAACCAAGGATAGATTGTGGTGAAAGAGACACAATCTTTGCCTCGTGTTGTGTAGTGCAACATACAAAAGTTTCTTCAACTTCCTTAATAACTTTAATAGAGTGATATAATAGAGTGACTTGGAGTGTTTGCTTTCTTGCTTAAGTCTAGGGACTCACCTGTACTTGAGCCATTTGTTAAAAGAAAGAGAGAGAGAGAGAGAGAGAGAGTGTGTGTGTGTGTGTGTGTGAGAGAGAGAGAGAGAGAGAAGTGCTTCTTTCAGTGCTGATTTGCAGAGAGAGGGTTGTTAACTATCATTTGAGTTCCCTCAGCCATTGGGGGATAGTCCTCAAGTCTTTGGTGCTAGCACAATGCACTCTTTTAAAGCTATGTGGACCTCTGCATTGGAATATATGATCAGCAGGGTTTTTGGTTCAGGGTCTGTTGCCAGAAAGCCTATGGGGCATATGCCAGAGATAGACACATGCCTTGAGGTCAAGTGCAGAGCAGGGCCAAGTGTTTCCAAGATTCAAGACAGAAATCAAGTGAATGGACAGTCTGGAGAACTCTGAGTGATCAAGCCATGGGAAGTATGAATTCAGGGGGAGTTTTAGCTCTGAGCACAGTGAGCCTTCTTAGTGGTGTGTTGTTCCCAAGCCCTCTCTCCTACAGTCTGATGGTGCATCAGTGAGTGTGTAATTTGTGACCTTGCCACTCAGATAGCTATGAACTTGACACATGGTATTGCCCATGTGATTAATTTGTGAAGTTCTACAGGATTGTTATTTTCTTTCTTTTTCTTCCTTTTCTTTTGTCTTTCTTCCTTCCTTTCTTTCTTCCTTCCTCCCTCCCTCCCTCCCTCCCTCCCTCCCTCCCTCTCTCTCTCTCTCTCTCTCTCTCTCTCTCTTTCTTTCTTTCTTTCTTTCTTTCTTATCACCAAGGCTTTACCACTCTGGGATAACTTTCAGATAGAGAAAACAGAAGAGGGGTGTTGCACCTGGTTGAGCACACACGTTACAGTACACAAGGACCTGGGTTCAAGTCCCCAGTCCCCACCTGCAGGTGGAAAGCTTTGCGAGTGGTGAAGCAGTACCACAGGCATCTCTCTGTCTCTCTCCCTCTCTGTCTCTCTCCCTCTCTGTCTCTCTGTCTCTCTCCCTCTCCCTCTCTGTCTCACCCCCTTCCTCTCAATTTCTGACCATCTCTATCCAATAATAAGTTGAGAAAGCAGGAGAGACATCACAGCACCAAAGCTTCCCCAGGGTGGTAGTACACCTGTGGTATGTAGGGGACTCAAACCTGGGTTGCATGCTTCATCATGCATGCTTCCTTCCAGGTGAGCTGTTTCACTGGCCTGAGATTTTTCTTTTAAACGATCTGTTACTTTCTCCAGACATTTTCATTGAGACAAATATGGAAATTCCTGAAGAAAACCTGCTTTTTTTCATCATGAAAGGAAAGTTGTAGGGCTGCTGGGACCTGCACTCACTTCTAGTCAACCATTTATTAATTCCAGGAAGGAATTCTACATGAAATGTTGTTAGCCAATGAGTTATGATAAAAAATAAAATGAAATAGTAATGTAATAGCTTACAAAATTGTTACAGAAGTTAAATTTCCACAGAAACTTTAGTGAAATTATTTGCATCCCATAGAACCCTAATCCACTCTGGGCACCTTCCCCTCCATTAGTTATTCTTTGACACTGTTTAAAACAAGGATTAGTATCATGTTTGTTTGATGTCTGGAAGATTCTTCTTTCCTGTGGTTGAGATAGATAGAGACAGAGATAGAGATAGAGATAGAGATAGAGATAGAGATAGAGAGGAAGGTACCACTGTCCCACCACTCTTGAAGCTTCCCAGATTTTGCAGGTGGGGCCACAGGGGCTCAAACCCAGGTGTTGGGTGTGGTATCCTGTGTGCTCTACCAGGTGCACCACCACCCTGCACCTGTCTGGAAGGTTTTTAAAAAAAAAAAAAAAAAACTTAAAAAAATTTTTTTTGTCTTTATGTGTTTATTGGATAGAGACAGCCAGAATTTGTGAGGGAAGGAGTTGATAGAGAGGGAGAGAGGCAGCCCTGCTTCACCACTTGTGATGCTTCCCCCCCCCCCACAGGTGGGGACCAGGGGCTTGAACCTGGGTCCTTGTGCATTGTAACATGTGCACCATCATCCAGCTCCCTGGAAGGTTTTAAAATACTGTTTCCTCTAGTGTTTCCTCTGAGTCTATAATGCTTTTTCTGGGAGAACACACTCCCATGTTCTAGTTTCACTTTTATTGCCAAATGGTTGACATATCTTTTCAGATCTATAACATAATAATTTGCTAATTGCCTAATTTGACAAATGATCACCACAAGTCTAGTTAACAACCATTTTCATTTGTGTGTGTGTATATATATATACATTATATATGTACATTATACATAACATGTATATATTGAATATATACATGTAATTTCTCTTTTTAAAATATTATTTTGGGATAGAGATAGAACCTGAAAGGGAAGAGGGAAATAGGGAGAAAAAAGAGAAACAGAGACACCTGCAGCATTGCTTCACCACTCATGATGCTTTCCCCCTGCAGGTGGGGGCTGGGGGCTTGAACCTGGACCCTTGTGCACTATAATGTGTCTTATCTACCAAGTGAGCCCACTACCTGGCCCCTCATGTTATTTTTCTTAAAGTAAGAATTATTTTTGTTTGTTTGTTTGATTTGTTGTGCGAGAGGAAAAGGGGATAACTCTAACATATGATAGTGCTAGGGATTGAACCTGGACCCTCTGGGGCCTTCGACATGAAACAGGCTAAGCTACCAACCCCGTCCTGTGTTGAGAACTTTTAAGGCCTACTCCCTTGGCAGCTTTCAAATGGACAGTGCAATATTATTATTTATTATCCCTTTTGCTGCACATGACAACCCCAAGACTTAGCTATTTATAACTGAAAGTCTTAATATTTTGTACCAGATATTACCTCAGGTACCATCTGTCTATTGTTTGCAGTGATGGTGCAGTTTTGTTTGTCTGTTTAATTGTTTTTAAATCCTCTTGTCTTTTTTTTTTTTAATTTCCACAGTGGCTATTGCTGGGACTCCATGCTGGTTCTGCAAATCCATTGCTCCTGGAGGCCATTTTTTAAAACTTTTTTTTCCTGTCCTTTCTTATTTATTAGATAGGACAGAGAGAATTTGAGAATGGTGGAGAGATAAAGAGGGAGAGAGAAAAACAGATACCTGCAGCCCCGCTTCACTACACATGAAGCATCCTTGCTGCAGGTTTGGAGTGGCTTCTTGTGCATGGTAATGTATGTACTCCATTTTTTACTGAGATTATTTTTTCTCAGGCAGTCCCATAGAAAAATTGAAGTCAGATGTGTCCTACGGCATCCCTGGCCCACATCATGGGCTGCAGGGTAGCTCGTGGTGGAAAGTAGAGATGGAAAGGAAGGCTGATTGACTTCTTTTTTTTTTTAATTTTTTATTTAAGAAAGGATTAATGAACAAAAACATAAGGTAGGAGGGGTACAACTCCACACAATTCCCACCACCCTATCTCCATAACCCACCACCTCCCATGATAGCTTTCCCATTCTCTAGCCCTCTGGGAGCATGGACCCAGGGTCGTTGAGGGTTGCAGAAGGTAGAAGGTCTGGCTTCTGTAATTGCTTCCCCACTGAACACGGGCGTTGACTGGTGGGTCCATACTCCCAGTCTGCCTCTCTCTTTCCCTAGTAGGGTGGGTCTCTGGGAAGCTGAGCTCCAGGACACATTGGTGGGGTCTTCAATCCAGGGAAGCCTGGCCAACATCCTGGTGGCATCTGGAACCTGGTGATTGAAAAGAGAGTTAACATACGAAGCCAAACAATTTGTTGAGCAATCATGGATCCCAAGCTTGGAACAGTGGAGACGAAGTGTTAGGGAGGTACTCACTGCAAACTCTAGTGTACTTCTGCTTTCAGGTATATATTTTGCAGTAGTTTATGGATACGTGTGCACTAAGCTCTCTCTCACAGAAACTGGTGTATATCTAGGTTATGGGACTTTGTTAGAAAGTGAACTACCTGAGATGAAATTAGAGTGTACTATAAAAGGAAAGGTCTCACCCAAGTAATGAAGCTGAAGGGTTGTCATTCCACACGTGAAGTCTCTGGACACAGTCTGAGGTGAAGCATGTTGAGGTGGCAATCGTTGCGTTGGTTACGTTGTGATCGACGGATGCAATATTATTTGGTTTGGATTGGGAGATGCATACGGGAAAGTGGGCCCTATCCAAGGGTTCCAGGACTGGGGGAAGTAGGGGCTCTATAGTGGAGATGTGAGGTTCCTGCTGTCTTAGGGTTCAAAAAGACAAATCAGTAGTTAATGTTATCATCACATTATTTGTTAATTGGGTTAACTTTGAAAAGTCCTTTTGTTATGGTTTGCTGTACAGTATCCAGTATCTTGTATATAGCTGTGCTATTGGATGCTTCTAATCTACTTGGTCTAGGCTTTTGAGAGAGTCCGCATATCAAATACACAGCCTATATATTAAAAGGATTCAGTTTGTGTTTTGAGAAACTTTGAGACATACAATTGATTTTCCCCCTCTCATACTAATTACTGATTTATATGTCTACATTTTGCTAGGAGTGTACATAAACACCATTCCCATCACCAAAGGACTGTGACCCAACCCTCGCGCCCACTCCCACCCCCCACTGGCTCAGGAAGCTGCATGTCTACCCCTCACCACTGGGTTTTTACGTTGGTGCCCTTCTTACAATTTGATCAGGTCCTGCTTTTAGTTTCCCTTTCAGATCTTCTTAATCAACTTCTGTTGATGAGTGGGATCATCCCATACTCATCTTTATCTTTCTGACTTAGTTCACTTAACATAATTCCTTCTAGCTCTGTCCAAGATGGGTCAGAGAAGGTGGGTTCATTGTTTTTTATAGCTGCATAGTATTCCATTGTGTATATATACCACAGCTTTCTCAGTCACTCATCTGTTGTTGGGCACCTGGGTTGCTTCCAGGTTTTAGCTATTATGAATTGTGCTGCTATGAACATAGGAGTACACACCTCTTTTTGGTTGGGTGTTATGGAGTCCTTGGGGTATAACCCCAGGAGAGGAATTACTGGATCATATGGAAGGTCCATGTCTAGCCTTCTGAGAGTTTTCCAGACTGCTCTCCACAGAGGCTGTACCAATTTACATTCCCACCAGCAATGTAAAAGGGTTCCTCTGTCCCCACAACCTCTCCAGCATTTGTTGCTGCTGTCCTTTTTGATGTATGCCATTCTTACAGGAGTGAGGTGGTATCTTAGTGTTGTCTTAATTTGCATTTCTCTGACAATCAGTGACCTAGAGCAGTTTTTCATATGTTTGTTAGCCTTTTGGATCTCCTCTGAGGTGAATGTTTTGTTCATATCCTCTGCCCATTTTTGGATGGGGTCATTTGCTTTTTTTGTGCTAAGTTTGCTGAGCTCTTTATATATTTTGGTGATTAGTTTCTTGTCTGATGTATGGCATGTGAAGATCTTCTCCCATTCTGTGAGGGGTCTCTCTGTTTGTTTAATAGTTTCTTTGGATGTGCAGAAGCTTTTCAATTTGATGTAGTCCCATTGGTTTGTTTCTGCTTTAGTCTTCCTTGTAATTGGGTTTGACTCATCAAAGATGTCCTTGAGGTGTATGTGGGAAAGTGTTTTACCAATGTATTCCTCTAAGTATTTTATTGTTTCTGGTCTGACATCTAGGTCTTTGATCCATTTGGAGTTGATTTTTGTTTCTGGTGAGATAAAGTGGTTCAATTTCATTCTTCTGCATGTTTCAACCCAGTTGTCCCAGCACCATTTATTGAAGAGAGCCTCCTTTTTCCATTTAATCCTTTGGGCCCCCTTATCAAAGATTAGATGCCCATAGGTGTTGGGATTTACTTCTGGGCTTTCAATTCTTTTTTTTTTAATATTTATTTTATTTATTTATTCCCTTTTGTTGCCCTTGTTATTTTATTGTTGTAGTTATTATTGTTGTTGTTGTTGTTGGATAGGACAGAGAGAAATGGAGAGAGGAGGGGAAGACAGAGAGGAGGAGAGAAAGATAGACACCTGCAGACCTGCTTCACCACTTGTGAAGTGACCCCCCCGCAGGTGGGGAGCCGGGGTTCTAACCGGGATCATTATGCCGGTCCTTGTGCTTTGCACCACCTGCGCTTAACCCGCTGCGCTACAGCCCGACTTCCCTGGGCTTTCAATTCTGTTCCACTGGTCTGTGTGCCTATTTTTGTTCCAGTACCATGCTGTTTTGATGATGATGGCTTTATAATATAGTTTAAGATCTGGGAGTATGATGCCTCCATTTCTGTTTCTTTTCCTTAAGATAGTTTTGGCAATTCTAGGTGTTTTCAGGTTCCAGATAAATGATTGTAGTGTTTGTTCTATTCTCTTAAAGAAGCTTGGTGGAACTTTGATGGGTATTGCATTAAATTTGTATATGGCTCTGGGGAGAATATTCATTTTGATGATATTTATTCTTCCAATCCATGAGCATGGGATATCTTTCCATTTCTTGGTATCAGTTTCTATTTCCTTGAGTAGCGACTCATAGTTTTCAGCATACAAGTCTTTCACTTCTTTGGTCAACTTTATTCCTAGGTATTTGATTGATTTTGCTGAAACAGTAAATGGGAGTGATTTCTGGATGTCTTCTTCTTCAGATTTAGTGTTTGCATAAAGAAATGCCACTGATTTTTGTACATTGATTTTGTAGCCTGATACCTTGCTATATTGCCTAATAACTTCCAGTAATTTTCTACTGGATTTTTTCGGTCTTTCTATGTATACTATCATATCATCTGCAAATAGTGAGAGCTTGACTTCTTCCCTTCCAATCTGTATTCCTTTGATTTCTTTCTCTTGCCTGATTGCTATGGCAAGAACTTCCAATACTATGTTGAAGAGTAACGGTGACAGTGGACAGCCCTGTCTAGTCCCCGATCTGAGGGGGAATGCTTTCAGCTTCTGTCCATTGAGTATGATGTTGGTTATAGGTTTGCTATATATAGACTCCACTATCTTGAGGAATTTCCCATCTATTACCATTTTTTGTAGAGTTTTGAGCATGAATGGGTGTTGGATTTTGTCAAAGGCTTTCTCTGCATCTATTGAGATAATCATGTGGTTTTTGGCTTTGCTTTTATTGATGTGGTGAATGACATTGATTGACTTATGGATGTTGAACCAGCCTTGCATTCCTGGGATGAATCCCACTTGGTCATGATGAACAATCTTTTTGATATGTTGCTGTATCCGGTTGGCCAAGATCTTGTTAAATATTTTGGCATCTGTGTTCATCAGAGATATTGGTCTGTAGTTTTCCTTTTTTGTTCTGTCCCTATCAGCTTTTGGTATCAGAGTGATGTTGGCTTCATAAAAGGTGGAAGGGAGTATTCCTGTTTCTTCAATCTTATGGAATAGCTTAAGAAGTATGGGTATTAACTGTTTCCTGAAAGTTTTGTAGAATTCGTTTGTGAAGCCATCTGGTCCAGGACTTTTGTTGTTGGGGAGATTCTTAATAATGGTTTCAATTTCTTTGTCTGTGATTGGTGCATTTAGATTTTGTAGTTCTTCTTGGTTCAGTTTTGGAAGTGCATAGGTTTCTAGGAATTGTTCCATATCTTCCAGATTCTCTAGCTTGGTGGCATATAGTTCTTTATAGAAGTTTCGCAGGATTCTCTGGATTTCTGTGGTGTCAGTTGTGATATCTCCTGCATCATTTACAATTCTATTAATTTGAGTCTTCTCTCTTTTTTGTTTGGTGAGTCTTGCTAGGGGTTTGTCAATTTTGTTTAATCTTTCAAAGAACCAACATTTGGTTTCATTGATCTTTCGTATGGTTCTTTTATTTTCGATGTTGTTTATTTCTGCTCGAACTTTAGTGATTTCTGTCCTTCTGGTTGCTTTAGGGTTCCTTTGTTCCTCTTCCTCTAAGTCCTTGAGGTGTGCAGTAAGGTCGTTCATTTGAGCTTCTTCTTGGTGTTTAATATGTGATTGTATGACTATAAGTTTCCCTCTCAGTACTGCTTTAGCTGTGTCCCAAATATTTTGATAGGTTGTGTCTTCATTTTCATTAGTTTCCAGGAACATTTGAATTTCCTGTTTGAGTGAGTCTCTGACCCAGTGGTTCTTAAGGAGCATGTTGTTTAGTTTCCAAATTCTGTGTCTTTTAATAATTTTCCGTTTGTTGTTAAATATTAGTTTTACTCCACTGTGGTCTGAGAAGATACCTGGGATTATTTCAATGCTCTTGAATTTATTGATGCTGTCTTTGTGGCCTAACATGTGGTCTATCCTTGAGTATGTGTTATGTGGATTTGAAAAGAAGGTGTATTCCAGTTTTTTGGGGTGGAGGAGTCTGAAAATGTCCAAGAGGTCTAGTCTGTCGATCTCTTCATTCAATTCTCTTGTATCTTTATTGGTTCTCTGCTTTGTTGATCTGTCTAAGTGTGAGAGTAGGGTATTGAAGTCTCCCACTATTATTGTATTACTATTGATGTATTTTTGAAATTCTTTCAGTAGATGCGTAATGTATTTAGATGGTCCCTCGTTGGGTGCATAGATGTTAATAATTGTTAAGTCTTCTTGGATGATTGATCCTCTAATCATTATGTAATGTCCTTGCCTATCTTTTATTACTTTATTTAATTTAAAATCTATCGTATCTGAGATGAGAATGGCTGTTCCTGCCCTTTTTTGTGGTCCGTTAGCCTGTATGATAGTTTTCCATCCTTTCACTTTAGGTCTGTGTTTGTTGTGACAGATGGGATTCTTGCAAGCAGCATATGGTTGGGTTATGCTTTCTGATCCATCCCCCCACCCTGTGCCTTTTGATGGGTGAGTTTAAGCCATTGACATTTATTGATATTATGGATTTAATGTATTGTAGTGCCATTGTTCTAAAAAAAATTTGTTTGCTCTGATATATTGCAAGTATTATAGTGATGTTCTTGTTTATAAGAGGTCTTTTAGTATCTCTTTCAGGGCCGGCTTGGTGATGGTTGTCTCCTTTAACTGTTGTTTGCCTAAGAAGGTTTTGATCCCTCCATCTAGTTTGAATGAAAGTCTAGCAGGATATATTATCCTTGGTTGAAACCCTTTTTCATTCAGGGCTTGATAGATATCTTGCCACTCCCTTCTGGCTTTTAGAGTTTGAGTGGAGAAATCTGCAGATAATCTTATGGGTTTTCCCTTGTATGTGACTTTTTGTTTCTCTCTTGCAGCCTTTAGGATACTTTCTTTATCCTTACTTCTTCTCATTGTGACTATGATGTGTCTTGGTGTCTTCAGGTCTGGGTTGATTCTGTTTGGTACTCTCTGGGCCTCTTGAACCTTGATATCCTTTCTGTGATTCAGGTCTGAGAAGTTTTCTTGTATTATTTCCTCTAGAATGTTTGCTTCCCCTTCCTCTCTTTCTTCCTCTGGCAGGCCAATTATACAAATGTTACTTCTTTTGAGATCATCCCATATGTCTCTGTTGTTGTTTTCAGTGTCTCTCAATCTCTTTTTAAGCTCTTTCACCTCTTTCTTTGTTTTCTCTAACTCATCCTCTGTCTGACTAATTCTGTTTTCTGCTTCTGTTAGTCTGCTTTCCCTTGCCTCAGCTTCTTTCTTCATTACAGCTAATTCAGCTTTCAGTTCTCTAATTGCCTCAAGATAATCAGTATTTTCCTTGGGGGTCTCTACTGTTGTTTCCCTAATACTGCCATTCCTTTCCTCCAATGTTGTTTTCATTTCTGTGATTAATAAGTTTATTATTGCTTGCATACTTTTCTTATCTATGGTTACTTCTGGCTGATTTGTAGTTTCTTCTGGGCTCTTGTCTTCATTCATTGGAGTAGCAGTTTTATTTGTTTTTGATCTACCCATTTTTTTTTATTTATGTCTTTCTTTTTTTATGCTCTGTTGTTCCTCAGTTGTTGTGTCTTGAGTACAAGTAACACTGTACTAAATAACTTTATGACAATTGCACTCACCAACCTCCGGAATTACAGTAGCAACTGAAGTAAGTATTGAAGTAGTTTAATCGTTACCAGTTATCCAAACAATTTCTCCAGTCCATGAAAAAATAGTAACCAAATCCCAGTGAAGAAAGAGAAAAGAAAGAGAGAATAGACAGTTATGCAAATCTACTATCCACCGTATATTCTAGGGGTAACAAGAGGGGAAAGGGAACTAGAGCAGAGATACACACTTAGAGAGTCCACTCTGCATCAGATTTCTTCCCCAAAGTAATTCACAAATTCAGAAAGGCAAAGAAGAAGGAAGAAGTGCATGACACGATTAAAAAAAAAAAAGAGAGAGAGAGACAAGAGAGAGAAAAGGGAGAAGATAAGAAAAAGAGTTGTAATTAAAGAGCAGTGCAAGGAACTTCCCAAATGTGTATCAGTGAATTCAAAAAAGCACCCTGTTTGGTGGTGTGGGGTATCCTGCTAGGAGCTGGTCCCCAGGGACTGCTTATGGCGGGGGGGAGGGGGGGGAAGGAGGTATGCTTGAAAATTAAAAGGAAGAAAAAAGAATTTTTTTTCCCCTACTCTAATTCTTAACCCAAATTAAGTTATAGTCATCTCCTTGTCACCGCTATGACCCCTTATTGGCTGGCCTGCTAAAGGCAGAAAATCCTATTGTTTCCAGGGGATGTGTTCGGAGCTCAGAGGCTAGCAGCTTCTCAGTCTGCCATCTTCTGGGAAACCCCCCCACTCCAGACTTTTTTAAAGGATTTCTCGAAAATGAAAACTAGCTCCAAGTCCTTTGATCCAATGAGAGCTATACTTAAGAAGTCTTTGGATCCGCCCTCAGGGTCGCGGTGGTCCCTGGAGACTCACAAGAGAAAGCCCCCAAGCTATAGTGCTCCCTCCGGGTCCTCTGCCGGCCGCCCAGCAGCGCTCTGCAACCGGCAGAGGAGCCGCCTTCCCGGGTGGAGGACAATGCCCGGCGCACCCGCCTTGCCCGCCGCCGCCTGGGAAGTCTGGAGCAGCCCGCCCGCTAGTCCATGCCACCTTTACTCTAATTCTTATTGACTGGCCTGCTAAAGGCAGAAAATCCTACCGTTTCCAGAAGATGTGACCAGAGCACATGCTGCTAGCAGCTTCTCAGTCCGCCATCTTCCCAGAACCTCGGCTGATTGACTTCTAATAGCCATTTCCCCTTCTTCTTCACTAGTAGAAGTGTCTTTATTGATTTTAATAAAAACTAAATTTTATAACCTTCCTTGTAACAAGATTCTGTCAAGACCCTCAAAGCACAAGGCATGCCTCCCTCACCCCTTTTTCTTTCCTGATGGCTACAGTGTAGACATAGTGGTGGTTGAGCCCTCATCCTTTGTCTTGAAAGTAGAAGACAGTGAAGGCCAAAATAACTATCTAGAGACCCCATGTCCCTGACATTATGAAGTGCCTGGCCAGCCAGCTCTGCCTACCTTGGGACTTAGGTGTGAGAGAGGGAACTCTTGTTTAAGCCACTGTTATTTTAGGTTGTCTGTCACTTCGAGCCCGACTGAATCCTAACTGACCTAGTGGGGAAACATCTCTAACAGGAGTTATCACTCACCTCTGGTGTTTCTCACATTTGGAAGTCGTTTCTGATATCAGGCCTTTTTTGTTACAATTATGCAGCCACGATGGATAACTGTCTGCACTTGACTGTAGAGTGTAACAAGGTCCAGATGCACAGAGGAATACAGATCTCACACTCACTCACTAGAATATGCTCTAACTAGCTTTCACCAAAATGCCACTCGTGGCTTAATAAAATAAAATGTGCATAATAAAATAAAATAATTGCTAATTATCCTGTCATGTGGGCAACCAGACCGTCCTTGTGATTTACCAAGAGTCACAATGATTAGAGCAGTATCCTCTTCTACAAAGGGAGCCTCACAAATCGGCTTTCTTTCAGTGTTTCTCCAAATAGGCAAGTAATAGATGGCAAACTCTCTGGAGTATGTGTATGTGCATGCGTGTACTAATTGTCATACTTAACAGTAGTAGATAGTGCACACTCCTCACTATAGCAGCTACTAACTACAGAGAGAACTATGCAGCCTTGGAGAAAATGGAAAAGTGTCTCCCACTTCTTTATCCTACAGGATAGAGTACATAGACAATGTCTGTGTTTTGAACCAACTGAGTGTCAGAACAGATTGTGTGGCCTTTTCATAATTGTTTTTAGTCAATGCAGAAATCTCAGAAAGCATCTCCTGACTTCTTTGTGACAGGAAACTCCAGTAGGTAGAGCTACTCAATGCTGCTGACATCTTGGGCTTTGATTACTCACTCAGAACCCTGGTGCAGGAAGGGAAAGTATGTTATAGTTTTCCCAGTAGAGTTGAATTCTATCCATACAAATTAGCTCATCTGACAGGCTTAGAGTCAGAACCTTCTATTGGTCGATGCAAATCTTGAAGATGATCTAGTGTTCCTCTTTAAGTTAGGGAAACTGAGGCCCAGGAGACCTAATAGAACTTTCTCAAGTTACAGGGGCTCAGGCAGCTGAATCCTGATCTCAGAATTTCTCTCCCCATTGTGCTCATCTTCAAACAGCATGGCTCTGTTTCAAGAGCCAGGAACAATCAAGGTTGGCATTGTGACTACCCTCAGTGAAATAGCATCACACACAAATCTTGTCTAAGTACGTCAGGATTGATTTATTTTACCTCATCTTTTTTTTTATTAAGAAGACATCCATTTGGGGGGATGGATGGTGATGCATCCGGTTGAGCAGACACACTACCATGAGCAAGGACTCAGGTTTGAGCCCCTACAGGGGACACTTCACAAGTGGTGAAGCAGGTCTCTCCCTCTCTATGTTCCTCTCCCCTCTCTATCTCTCTCTGTCCTTTCCAACAACAACAAAAATAGAATGAAAGAGAGCGATTCATTCATATTGTCAAGGAAATGACTTAGGTAATAAAGTGCAGGATTTGCACACTTGAAGCTTCTGGTTCCATCCCAGTTCTGTGTGCATGATGGTGCTCTAGCTTCACTTCTTTTTCTTTCCCTCTCTCTTTCTCTTTCTCTTTCTCTTTCTCTTTCTCTTTCTCTCTCTCTCCTTCTCCTTCTCTCTCTCTCTCTCTCTCTCTCTCTCTCTCTGTCTTATTCTTTCTCTCTCTTTACCAGAGCACTGCTCAGCTCTGGCCTATGGTAATGCAGGGCATTGAACCTGGGACTTTGGAGCCACAGGCATGAGAATCTGTTTGCATAGCCATTATGCTACCTACCCTCACCCTTTCTTCTCTCTATATATAGCTTATATGAAATAAAAAATTTAAGTTTATTTTTTTCATTTTTTTTTAGTTATTATTGATGTTGTTATTGGATAGTTAAGTTTATTTTTAAAGCTAGGTTTGTATAATTCTATCTATAGCATGTGGAATCATGTACATTTTTTATTTATCTATTTTGAACTGTATCCCCACAACTGAGGACTGAAGGAACAGATGCTCAGTCCCTCCTGATCCCCTGGTGGTGGATCATTAATGGTGTAGAAAATGAGGGCAGTGCTGGGCAGCCCTGGGTGGGGTGTGTGCCTCTTTAAGAGATTTATGTGGTGGTCTGAGCTGGGGAGACAGCACGGTGGTACATCATCATGCAGGCGACATCAGAGACTTTCTTCTTCGCTTGGGTGCATTATCATAAAAAGTGATTTAGACTAGAGCTGATTGATGCAAATGGCCCTATGTTCTTTCCTATCATTAGCGGCCTCTTTCAGTGGCCAGAGGCAGTGATTAAAGCTGTCATTTGGAGCTGCTCATTAAAGACAAGCCCCAGAATAGCAAGAGGAAAGAGGCTGAAGAGGCATATATATACATATATGTATGTGTATGTTTTTTTTTTCTTTAAAAGCACACCATCCTTTTCCAGATTGCACCACTGAAATTAGGGCTGTAGAGACATTTCCACAGAGAATATAGAATAGTCTTTTGCAAGTATTATTAGATTTTAGGGAGTGTCACAGTAGATTCTGATGACAGCATGCCTATATATTATGAAAGGAGCTGAGAAGGGTATTGTGTTAGGTGTGTTTTGTTAGGGAGTGACCCTGGTGAGAACTCATTAAGTCTCCCTCCTCCCAGGCTGGGGACTTCAGAAGAAGGCTTCCTGAGAGTAGAGGGGAGGGTAGAGGACCTCTGCAGTAAGGTCCTTTGTGATAGCGCTGACCCCAGGGATGGAGAGGAGGGGGGCAGCAGGGAGGAGTTCTTGGCTAAGCCCAGAGGACATGGATGCCTGGATGTCAGTCCATGGAGGCAGACCAGAGCTGGCCCCCAGAACAGGAAGGGGAGGGAACAAAGCAAAGATCCAGACACGCCTGGAGTGCTCTAGTCATGGCCAGTTAACCACCCTGGTGAGTCATCCAAACTGGGCTTTGTTGGGCACCTGCCAGAGATGCCTGAAAAAACACAATCACTTCCACACACATGCTGCTTTTATGTCCATACCCAACTGGTGCCTCCAAGTGACAGAAGTTCCTCAAAGACCTCTCCCCCAAGCTCCAGATGAGTGATGCCCCACTGAAATGAAGGCACGGACGTGGGAAGAGCCATCTTTGATTCTTAAAATAAACCAGGACACGTAAAAGTGACTAGATCAGCCTGCACACCCTCTCTGGCCAGCTGCTGTTTCCCTGCCAAAATCCCACCAAACTTTTACAGAAACTTGTCTGCAGCTTTCCTCAGAAATTCCTCCAGGAGGAGGAGGAGAAAAAGAAATTGTCAATTTAATTTCTCAGTCTAATGAACTGGTCTTCTACAGAAAAATTTAAATTGCTTTTTTTTTTTATTGAAAGTAGAGACCCACATCAGTTATGCCTCTACTGCTGTCTCCATGACAACCCCATGGCTGTGGCAGCTCACATGACTTCACAGTCACAGGCCCTTGAAATGAAGCAAAGCAAAGTTTGGGTTTCTCTTCTGTAATTATGTGAACTCTTGGGGCTCCAGTACTGGGGGTGAGTAGAGGCTGGGGGTGGGGGAGGACTTGGCATGGACAGCAAAGGGTAGGGGCGTGAGAGGATTAGTCCTTTGTACTGCCAGGGGAGTGCTACAGAGAGCCCCTTGTCTGCTTCGGAGCCTCAAGGTGTGGCCTTTGTCCTCCCATTGCCACTGTCCCCTGCCAGCAGCTCTGGCACATCAGGGCCTATTAGCAATGCTGCTGGGCTCGGCTATTGCTCTCCTAGGGGAGCCCATGGCACAACTGAACAAAGTCACTGGTAATCTGTGCTTACAGCTGTCCCCTGGGGAGCAGGCCCAGCCAGCTGGCATACCCTTGTGGAGCATATTCACTTCCCCTGGCAGCCTGGCAGGGGCCTAGAGGCCAGTCAGCTGTGGGACCAACATGCACCAGAACCCCAGGCCCGGGATCTCCAAGCCTACAGTCCTCCCATACTGGGCCTTGACTGAGCTCCCTGCTGGTGTGTGGCACCCTTCCAAGTAGCCAGAGTGACTTTTTAGAAAGAAACAGCACAAGTGTTGGTGCTGGCTGCTCCTCAGCTGATTGGACGGTTAGTACAGGACCATTGCCGCCATCTTTCTGTTTTCCCAGATTTTCATTCAGTACACAGGAGCAATTCTCTGAGGATGGAAATGAGTTTGTCCATCTACCTGAGACGGTGGGGTGTGTGGTCGGCAGCCGGGAGGAAGAGGAAGGCACCAGCAGTCTTGGATGTGTTTGCACATGTTGGAAAATGCCTAGCGGGAAAAGATTCACCAGCTGGAGTCTCTTGGATCCAAAACTTGATTAATTTCCTGGCCAAGTGTACCTCCCTGGCATACATACTCTTTGCTAAATAGAACTTGGGTGGAGGCCCCTCGGGAAACAGCTCCTTCTGTCACTGCCCTGCTCACTAAGGTTCAGAAAGGGTCTAGAGTCTTCTCAGTTAGCTTCTTAGGCTTAGCATTTTCCTGCTTAACCTATAAGAGACTTGTCTCCTGCAAGGTATATGAGTTTTTGATATTTTTTTCTTTTGGAGGAGAAGGTGAAAAACATTTTATTCTACCTACATGCCATGCAGGCACCAACACATGTATGTGGCCCCCCAGTTGGCAAGGGGATACAGGGAAGGGGCTATTTGTACCAGATTTCCAGTTGTTGAATAAGAGCTTGGGAACCAGGCAAAAGGCCAGTGTGTTTGGGCCTTTTATTCCATTTTGTTTATAAAAATAAAAGTTGTATTTTGCCAGAAGTTGTTTAATGGAGAAATTTCTCCAGGAGGGGGAAAAACAGCACTTGAATGAAATGGCTGGTGGGTCTTTTTTTCAAGTATTTCCTGTTCTGGAATTTGAGCTCACTGGAAAGTGATGCAAAGAACTAAATTGCTAACCCCCAGCAGATGTCAGCACTGGCCCAGGCACTGAGCTAAACTCCAGACATCCTGACCTGACTGGAAGGACAGGTACCAGCTTCTCTTGGCAGATGAGGACAAAGGGCTCAGAGCTGTCTGTCCTTGTCTGCCAGGAGATCCAGAGCCTAGCATGATGCCCTGTAGATACATGTGCTCTCATCTTAGCTACCACGGGGAAAGTGAATGACTGAGTGCTCAGGACTCACATCATATGTTTGCAGAGTAAATAAACGTGTTTTTCACTCCCAGTGATATTTTTCTCAACATAGTATGTATAGTGATGTTTTTTAAAGACTGAAGAAACTCGCTTGTTTTCAGGCTGAGTAGTAGTGATTACTGAGATTGTTGACAGAACAAGGTCACAGAAGAGATCTGACGGGAGAGGGATAAAAGCAGATAAGACTTCTTATTATTTTTATAATTTATTAGCTGAGAGACCAGAGAGAGAGAGGAAGATCCAATCAGTAATTCTTGTTCCACGGGGGTTGGAAGAAGTCAGTTAGGTGGCAGCTGCCATTGGTTCAATGGCTCAGAAATTAGAACCAACATCTTTGAGATATTGGTTCAACTTTTCTTCACAGTCACACTCTAGCTGTTGCTATGCCTGCCATCACATCTGCATCCCTTGTTTTATCTGCAAAGTAGAGCCTTCTCTGCTGACTTCTGCTTAGATGTCTCACATTGGTGAGAAGAATATCAAAGATCATAGATGGGCAAGCATTCTAGCTTATCTGTCAGGGAGGCGGCTAGGGTGCCAAGAGGGCAGCCTCCAGAGGGTGAGGGTCAGGACTGGACAGCAGCTATCTCGCTGCAAAGTGCAAAGATGAGTGGGCCTGGACCTCTGATGGGCTCATTTTACTTCTGAAGACTAACAGGAGTGGGGATGAGGGATTCCTACGAAACTCTGTGAATGGCATTTCTGACACTTGTTAAACAGGCCATGAGAGTTTTGTGAAATCAGCTTTGGCTGAAGTTTATGTCTCTGTGCTTTCTTCTGCCTCTACCAGTCCCTCCCAAGGAAATTTATCATGACATGGAACAAAAAGGATTTTCCCCAGCACAATCACTTTTATCCAGTATCTTCATTTAAAATGATTGTCTTTCTGCTTCATATCTTCAGAAAATTCATTCCCCAAAACAGTATCACTTGGAAAGTTGGGGAACATCTCAACAAAGCCTCCACCTAAGAACCTTCATGGGGACCTTGGAGCTGAAGGGGTTTGTGTCCCTAAGACCAGCTTTTTGGAAACTGCCCCATGTGGCTGTGACAGTCGCATCTTTACTGGTGGGAGGATGAGCTGACTATGACTAGGGCTGTGCCCTTGAGACCCCTGGAGATGCCACACACCGCCCTGGACATTTGCTGCCTCTCTGAGCAGGTTCCTAAGCCTCCTTGCAAGTCTCAGAGCCCCCCACCCCCCACAGTCGATGATTCCAGCTGCCCTGAGGGATGGCGGAGGTGCCCTGGCCTACTTCCAGCAGCACCTCCCCAGAGGGGTCAGCCTCTCCTGGGCTTCACTTAGTATCTCAGTGTGTGTCTTCATTCTCCCCTGACCCTCATTAACCAAGAGGAAAAACCAATTCCAGAAAGGACTCCATTTCCCTCCGCATTGTGTGTTTCATATCCACGGAGCACGCTGTGCCCTATTAAGAATTAAACTGCGATCACTAAACTCATCCCGTTTTTTGTGCCTGGGCCTTGTTCAAAACCTGCTTTCCTAGCAAAGCAGGGCCAGCGGATTAGCATCCCCCCACGTTCAGTGGAGTGGTTCTCATCTCTTTATAATGCCTTTGGCAAGGGACAGAGACAGGGAAAGAGAAAGAAAGGCAGGGGAGAGAGAGCAAGGCAAAAAAACAACAAAAAACCACACACACACAAAAGGAGAACAAGAGTGGAGGAACAGTGCTCCAGCGGGGCCTGGTTCTGTTAGAATGTCCGTACCGCATTTATCAGGATTACTGGAGGGAGAGCTGGTTTTGATCCTGTCCTCCACTGGGAGAGGAGAAAGCTTTATTGTGCCTTTTTTAACATCTCACAGTTAGATCAGAACAATGCACTGCGTGTGTGTGCGCGCGCGCGTCCACACCATGTGTACGAGCCAAAGGATGCTGCTCTGCTGGGGACACACCCTGCTTTCAAAGCGGCTGGTCAGGTGGACCCAGGCTTTCTTACAAAACCACCAGACTCTTCTCCCTGGATCTCCGCTTTCTAGCAGCCCCCCACCCCCGCCCTGATGGGGGATCATCAGGATTCACTCCTGTCAAGCAAATTATAGCATCTATGAAATGGGGATATCGACATGTGAGACTTGATCTGTTTTAATAGGGGCCTGGTGGGAGTTTCCTTCCTGCCCCACTGAGCTTTGTGTTCTTTATGGAAAGGCAGGCAGGGGCCTGAGGATGTTGGGGGCTTTAACCCTTTGCTGCCAGCAGGTTGCCTGCCTCTGGTGTATGCTGGCTGCTTCCTTTTTGTCTCTGGCCATTGTCTAGGGGAGTGCACGCAGCCTGCCTTCTACTTCATGCTTATTATCTCACAAGCAAGGAGATTGCCCTAGGAGCAGGGAGAGAGCTGGGTTTTGAACTGGCTCTTTTGATTCCCTGTCTTCCTTCTGAAATAATTAGACCGAGTGTTGGTCAAGGTATCAAAAAAAAATTAATAAATAAATAAACTGAGAGGAGAAAAAGAAAATTACACTGTGTAACCCTGGCATTGTTTTGTTTTATTTTTAAAGAGGTTATTGTTCTGGCTGCCATTTGACCCTGAAGGAGTAATTAGCTTTTGAGCAGTGGCTGGGGAAAACAGCCAGTGCTAAGAACTCCACCTCTCTCCATGAAAGAGAGAATTTTTGCATGCTACAAAATTTCTCCTATTGTGACACTTTCACTTTCATCCTTACTCTGGCTCAGTTACTAATGGAGGGAGGGGCTTCCAGTGCCTTCTCAGATAGTAGGCTCACCCTAGTGGTCCCCCCACCCCACTAGCCGTGTCCCAGCTGCTGAGCTGGAAGGACAGGGCTGATGACAGTGGCTGGACCATCTGCACTGCATGCTGCTGAGACTGCTCAGTGCCCTGTGAGGCTGCTACAGGGGTGCAAGGTCCCCACCCAGGCTGGTGGGGCTGTTCCCGTTAAGCCTTCCCTTGCCTCCCTTGGCTCAGGAGCATCTAAAGGGCCCAGGCAGAAACCACAGCTGCCATTGTGCCTTCATTTTTTTTTTTTTTTTTTTTTTAGAGATAGAAGGAGATGAGACACTTCAGCAACACTCACCATCCATGGAACTCCCATGTGATTGATGCTAAGGCTTTGGGCGATCTATTGGATAGGCTATTCTCTCCACCCCTTTCTTTACCTCCTTCCCATCCACCTTCACTCTATCCCTCTCTTCATCCCTTACCCCCTCCATTGATGAAAGCGATACACAGGAAAACTTGTGTGAATGGAAAAAAGATAGACATTGTTTTTAGAGTTAGATGTAATGGCAGTACTGCATAGTAATACACTGGGAAGCTAGCCTGTGAAATTCCACCTGCAGGGGTTGCTTACTCAGGGCTGAGGCCCTGGGATGTGGGAAGGAGCCTTGGGGACTGGCCAGGTCCTACTGCCTGTCTCAGAATTGCCATTAACCTTGACCCACATGCCCTCGGGCCACCATGCTTTTTTGAGGGTGATTTCATTAGCATTTTCCACCCTTTTCATTTATTTCATCTAGGCCCCAGGCAAAACTTCTGGAAGCATTGATGGTGCAGCTGTCTTTAACTTCCCTTTAGGAAGAAGAGCTAACTTCACCACCAGGCTTCCTTTACCCCATCCAGGGCATGATGGCCCCATGGTCTCTTTGTTGCCTTAGTTATTTGATTATATTAGCCTTCAGAGTTAACGCTAGGGCTCGAAGCTGGCAGTATGACTTTACTGCCCCTGTCATCCTTCCCCCCCCCCAGTTTTATTGGCTAAAACAGACAGAAATTGAGAGAGGAGGGGAAGACAGAGAGGGGGAGAGAAAGGTAGACACCTGCAGACCTACTTCACCACTTGTGAATCGACCCCCCCTGCAGGTGGGGAGCCTTCCTCAGGTCCTTGCACTTCATACTATGTATGCTTAACCCAGTGCACCACTGCCCAATCCCTGTTATTTTTATTTGTTTGTTTATTTATTTATTTATTTATTTTTGCTTCCAGGGTTATCGCTGGGACTCAGTGCCTGCACTATGAATTTACTGCTCCTGGAGGCCATTTTTTCCCTTTTGTTGCTGTTGTTGTTATTGCTGTCATCATTGTTGGATAGGACAGAGAGAAATCGAGAGAGGAGAGGAAGACAAAGAGGAGGAGAGAAAGATAGTCACCTGCAGACCTGCTTCACCGCCTGTAAAGCAACCCCCTGCAGGTGGGGAGCTGGAGGCTCAAACCAGGGTCCGTACATCGGTCCTTCCACTTCACGCCATGTTGCTTAACCTACTGCGCCAATGCCCAATCCCCTATTTTTTTTAAAAAAAAAACTTTTTCTTATTAGTGATTGAATATTGATTTGCAAAATTATGGGATAATGGGTATAATTTCATACTATTTCCACCACCAGTGTTCCCTGTCCCCATTTCCTCCATTGGAAACCAGTAATTCTTTCAAGGTCACAGAAGTAAGTTGACTTATTTTTGTGACTGACTGTCTTTACTTATATATATTTGCCCTTTTTTTTTCCTGTGGTCCTACCTTCTTTTCCTTTCTAAGTCACACCTGCACCTATTGCTACTTCTAAATGACCTTTTTTTTTTTTTTTTGTCTTTTTTTCTTTCCCTGGGTCCTAATGGAATTGGAGCTCAGAGCCCTCTGGTCCTCTTCCTCTAGCATTTCTCTCCATCTGGGAGTATGGACGAAAGTTCTTTTTGGGGTGCAGAAGGTGGGAGTTCTGGCTTCTGTAATTGCTTCTCCACTGGACATGGATCCATACCCCCAGCCTGTTTCTGTCTTCCCCTAGTGGAGTAAGGCTCTAGAGAGGTAAGGTTTAGGGACATATTAGTGAGGTTGGCTGCCCAGGCAAGTCAGAATGGAATTATAGTAGCATCTGCAACTGGGTGGCTGAAAGGCAGTAATACATAAAGCAGGACAAAGTGTGTAATAAACAGGAACTAAGAAGTAGAAATAAGGGACTGGGTGGTTGCGCACCTGGTTGAGCACACATATTACAGTGCACAAGGACCCGGGTTCGAGCCCCCGGTCTCCACCTGCAGAAGGAAAGCTTTGCAAGTGGTGAAGCAGGGCTGCAGGTGTCTCTCTTTCTTCCTCTCTATCTCCCCTACCCTCTCAATTTCTGACTGTCTCTATTCAATAAATAAAGATAATTTTTAAAAATTTTTTTAAAAGAAGTAGGAATAGAACAGATGAGCTTAGGGATCCTGGGGTGAAAAGAATCTAGGAAATCTATTATAGGTATGTTTCTAGAGACTCATGACATTAGTAATTTTGTCTAAGCTTGATAGCTAACATGCAGGTGGACTAAAACTATTGTCTGTGGAAATGGTGTCAGAGATAAGAATAAAACTAGAAAGCTGGATTAGGGCAGAGAGTAGCTCCCAGTCTAGAAGAAAGTATATAAATACAATTAACTATTTACCCCATCAATCTCACCCAGGGCCCATATATATTCATATTTAGCATAGGAGCCTGTGTAACCTCTGAGTACCTGTCAGTTTAACTCGAGGTCCTTGGTTACACCTGGGAACATTCTAGGCTGCACTCATTTCAGGACCAGTCTTCCTTGTGTGGTAGAGTAGGATGACCCAGTCTCCTTTCAGAGAGAGGGGCAGTCCTCACCATTACTATTTTATAGTGAGAGTAAGGTCCTTGATAGGCCCACAAGAGGTCTTATGATGACATTCCTGATGGAAGTGACCAGTGATAGTGGAGAGAGGGCTCTATTAGAGGTCTTGGCCCAAAATGTCTATGTGGGAATCCAAGGATTCCCTGACTAGGGCTACAGATGATGGGGTGGCCTGCTAGTGACCAAAAAGGTCATCATTAAGTGAACCGGTCCCTTGCCCTTGTCCAGCTTTTATAGTCCTTTCTTTATCTGATGAGCTTAGACTTTCTTCCAGTTGTTACAGTGTTGAGAGTCATTTGTTGTATCCAAATTGGTATTAGGTTTATGAGGTCTGGCCTCAAGTTAGGGAGGAAATAGACCTGGGATTTTAGTGTGGTCTGTTAACCTTAAAATTTACTGTATTTACTTGTTTATTGATTCTAATAAAAGTTATCATAGGGACAATAACCGGCCTTATACTATGTGTGTGTGTGTGTGTGTGTGTGTGTGTGTGTGTGTGTGTGTGTGTGTATCCAGCATATCTCTTGACCAATTGTATACAGTGTTTCTTCTGAAGATTATCAAGGGGTGACAATAATTCTTATGCTGTCAGAAGAGATTAGGAGATATATCTTTCTTTCTTTTGTGTAATTAGTTGAGTAGATAGATTGAGAGAAGTGAAGTAGGGGGTATGCAACAAGGGTAACTAGGACTAAGGAGTAAATATTTGATTATATTATTTATGGTGGCTTCTATGTATCTTTCTACTTGTTTGCCATGCTTATTAGGTAGAAGTCTTACAACAGGACTATAAAGCACTTTTACTTTCATAATTTTTATTTGGCTGCTGCTCCATTCTGACACTGTGCAAGGAGGGAGGGAAATTGAGAAGTTATTGAGAAAGATAGTGAAACTGCCAGTTGCCACCCCAGCTCCCAGATAACACTGTGGACACCCATGAGTATGGGTGAAGATACGGTGGGAGAGTGGCTGTCTGACAAGAAGACAGGTCCCCTCCACCTATGTAACTTCCTGCAACCACAATGGATACATCTAAGACTCTAGGTGTCCTCTCCCACAGTGTAGACTCTGCACTGACCTAGGGATCACTCACTTCTCTGGGACTCGGGTGGGGTGAGGCTTTCTCTCCTGACTTCTCCTTTTTATATTTAATTTTTAATTTTTTAAACTGCCACCAGGATTATTGCTGGAGCTCAGTGCTGGCACTATGAATCCACCACTCCTAGAAGCCAATTTTTCCTTTTTTTCTTTCTTTCTATTTTGTTTTTTGATGGGATAGAGAAAAGTTGTGGGGGTAGGAGAAAGTGGAGAGGAAAAGAGAGATACCAGCTGACCTGCTTCATTACAGTTGAAGTGTGCCCCCAATGGGTGAGGAGCAGGGGCTTACACCCTGGTCTTTGTGCATGGTAATGTATGCACTCAACTGACCCTCATTGTTTTAATGAGGGGGGGAGGAAGATCAGAGAGAGGAGAGGGGAGGGGAGAATAGAGAGAGAAGAGAAGAGAGAAGAGAAGAGAAGAGAAGAGAAGAGAAGAGAAGAGAAGAGAAGAGAAGAGAAGAGAAGAGAAGAGAAGAGAAGAGAAAGATCACACACAGAAAGAAAGCAAAGCACTGTTCATCTCTGGTTTATGGTGGTGTGGGGGATTGAACCTGGGACTTTAAAGCCTTATGCATAAAATTTTTTGTATAACCATGATATATATATAGAGAGAGATATAGATATAGATATGTTTTTCTGGGTTCATTTGCACTGAGAGTCCTTCCCACACTCCAGTCACTGGGTCTTTGCAAAATCATCGCAATGTGGAAAAGATCTCTTGCCACCTACACCATGTTCAAATCCTAATCTCTGTGTTACACCCACTTCTTTATAAATCTTCCTAGAAGTCTTATCATTCTAGGCTTCTCTGGATTAACCTTTTCCTTCTTCAAAATTACAGATCTGTGTGTTTTTCTGTTTTCCATTTTAAGTCAAATTTGCTTTTCAGAGGCTAGGTATTTGAAACTGCTTCTCCTGTAGAATACTAGTTCTAAGCATCCCAGATCTGCAAAAATCATTTTTCACTCTATTTATAGACATATGTTTATGTCAGGATTGGAAGATACTCAATGGGTAGAACCATGGGTAAGGTCCTAGGTTCAGTCCCCAATACTTCATGGGAGTACCATGGACAGCACCAAAGGAACCTTCATGGGTGAGCCTGCAAGGCATTGCTATCTCTCTGTCTCTCCTTCTCTCCTTTCTCTCTCCACATGCATAGAATTTGTGTGTGTGTGTGTGAGGGAAAGAGAGAGAGAGAGAGAGAGAGAGAGAGGGGAGGGAAGATATTAATAGTAGGTTACAAGGTTGTAGGATTACAGGTAGAGTTCCACACCATGCCCATGACCAAAAGTCTATGCCCTCACCCTCCAAATGGTAACCTTAAGAATTCTCACAAAGTCTTAGAGATAGTTTACTTGTTTCTTTTTTGTTGTTGTTGATTGTTTGTTTTTTACATATGATTCTTCATATGTTCCAGTTCACTAGATTCTGCATATAAGTAAAACCTTCCAGGAGTTGTCTTTCATCTCCTTACTTAATTCACTAAATAAAATCACATCTAGTTCTATCCTCTTTGTCCAGAAGGGACACAATATCACCTTTTTTTTAAACCTCAGAATAGTGTTCCATGGGGTATATGGCCCATAACTTCTTTAACCACTCATCTGTTGATGGGCATTTAGACTGCTTCCAGTCTTTGGCTATTGTGAATGAAGTAACTATGAGAGTATATGAATATAGGGGTGCGTGTGTCCCTTTGGATAAGTGTCTGTGTCCTTTGAGGAAACACCTGAATTGTATCTGGATCACAAAGTAAATCTCACCCCCCTGTTTTGTTTTGTTTTGTTTAAACTCTCCATACAGCCTTCCAGAGGGGCAGCACCTGTTTGCATTCCCATTAGCAATGTAGCAGAGTTCCCCTTCACCCTCTTTTTTTTTTTTTTTTTGCATCCAGGGTTATCACTGGGGCTCAGTGCCTGCAGTACAAATTCTCTGCTCCTGGTAGCCTTTTTTTTTCTTCCCCATTTTATTGGATAGGACAGAGAGAAATTGAGAGGGGAGGGGAAGGTAGGGAGAGAGAAAGATAGACACCTGCAGACCTGCTTCACCACTTGTGAAGTGACCACTTTCACACTGTGAAAGATGGAGGGGAGGGGAAATTGAGAAATTGAGAGGGGAGAGGGAGTTAGAGGGGGAGAGAGAGACAGATACCTGCAGACTTGCTTCACCACCTTCACATGCAGGTGGGGAGCGGAGGGCTCAAAATGGGATCCTTGTGGTTTGTACTATGTGTACACAGTGCACCACTTCCTGACCCCCAAGTCCACTTTTCTTCACAACCTTACCAATACCTGTCATTTCCTGTTTTGTTGATGTAGGCCATTCTCACAGGTATAAGGTGAAATCTTAGAGTGGTTTTGATTTGCATTTCTCTAATGGTAAGTAAAGTGGAGCATTTTTTGTATCTGTGGGCTATATGGATTTTTCTTTAGAGAACTACCTATTCAGGAGTCGGGCCATAGCGCAGCAGGTTAAGTGCAGGTGGCGCAAAGTGCAAGGACTGGTGTAAGGATCCCGGTTTGAGCCCCCGGCTCCCCACCTGCAGGGAGATCGCTTCGCAGGCGGTGAAGCAGGTCTGCCAGTGTCTCTCTTTCTCTCCCCCTCTCTGTCTTCCCCTCCTCTCTTGATTTCTCTCTGTCCTATCCAACAGCGACGACACCAATAACAACAACAATAATAATTACAACAGTAAAACAAGGGCAACAAAAGGGAATAAATAAATAAATAAATATTTTAAATGTTTTTAAAAAAGAAAACTACCTATTCAGTTCATTGACCCATTTTTTTAAATTTATTTTTTATTTAAGAAAGGATAAATTAACAAAACCATAGGGTAGAAAGGGTACAACTCCATACAATTCCCACCACCCAATCTCCATATCCCATCCCCTCCCCTGTTAGCTTTCCCATTCTCTATCCCTCTGAGGCATGGACCCAGGATCGTGGGTTGCAGAAGGTGGAAGGTCTGGCTTCTGTAATTGCTTCCCCGCTGACCATGGATGTTGACTAGTCGGTCCATACTCCCAGTCTCCCTCTCTCTTTCCCTAGTAGGGTGGGTCTCTGGGGAAGCAGAGCTCCAGGACACATTGGTAGGGTCTTCAGTCCAGGGAAGCCTGGCTGACATCCTGATGGCATCTGGAACCTGGTGGCTGAAAAGAGAGTTAACATACAAAGCCAAACAAATTGTTGAGCAATCATGGACCTAAAGGTTGGAATAGTGGAGAGGAAGTGTTGGGGGTACTCACTGCAAACTCTAGTGTACTTCTGTTTTCAGGTATATATTTTGCACTTGTTTATGGATACATGTGAACATATGCTCTCTCTCACAGAACCTGGTCTATATCTAGGTTTTGGGACTTTGTTAGAAAGTGATCCACCTGGGATGGAATTAGAGGATGCTATGAAAGGAAAGGTCTCACCCAAGTGATGAAGCTGAAGGGTTGTCATTCCACACGTGAAGTCTCTGGACACAGTCTGAGCTGAAGCATGTTGAGGTGGCAATCATTGCGTTGATTAGGTTGCAATCGGCTGATGCAATATTATTTGATATGGATTGGGAGAGGCATATGGGAAAGTGGGCCCTATCCTAAGGTTCCAGGACTGGGAGAAATATAGTGGAGATGTGAGGTTCCTGCTGTCTTAGGGTTCAAAAAGACAATGGATAGTTAATATTATCATCACATTATTTGGTAATTTGGTTAACTTTGAAAAGTTCTTTTCTTAGGGTTTGCTGTATAGTACCCAGTATCTTGTAAATAGCTGTGCCACTGGTTGCCTCTGATCTACTTGGTCTAGGGTTTTGAGAGAGTCTGCATATCAAATACACAGCCTATATATTAAGAAGACTCAGTCTGTGTTTTAAAAACTTTGAGACATACAATTAATTTTCCCCTCTAATATTAATTAGTGATTTATATGACTACACTTTACTAGCAGTGTACATAAACACCATTCCCACCACCGAAAGACTGTGTTCCATCCCACCCACCCACCCCCACCCCCCACCGGCCCAGGAAGCCGCATGTCTATCCCTCACCACAGGGTTTTTACTTTGGTGCCCTACTTTCAATCTAGTCAGATCCTGCTTCTAGTTTCCCTTTCAGATCTTCTTTCTCAACTTCTGTTGATGAGTGGGATCATTCCATACTCATCGTTATCTTTCTGACTTATCTCACTTAACATAATTCCTTCTAGCTCTGTCCAAGATGGGTCAGAGAAGGTGGGTTCATTGTTCTTGATAGTTGTATAGTATTCCATTGTGTATATATACCACAGCTTTCTCAGCCACTCATCTATTGTTGGGCACCTGGGTTGCTTCCAGGTTTTAGCTATTATAAATTGTGCTGCTATGAACATAGGAGTACACACCTCTTTTTGGTTGGGTGTTATGGAGTCCTTGGGGTATAACCCCAGGAGAGGAATTACTGGATCATATGGAAGGTCCATGTCTAGCCTTGTGAGAGTTTTCCAGACTGTTCTCCACAGAGGCTGTACCAATTTACATTCCCACCAGCAATGCAAAAGGGTTCCTCTGTCCCCACAACCTCTCCAGCATTTGTTGCTGCTGTCCTTTTTGATGTATGCCATTCTTACAGGAGTGAGGTGGTATCTTAGTGTTGTCTTAATTTGCATTTCTCTGACAATCAGTGACCTAGAGCAGTTTTTCATATGTTTGTTAGCCTTTTGGATCTCCTCTGAGGTGAATGTTTTGTTCATATCCTCTGCCCATTTTTGGATGGGGTCATTTGCTTTTTTGGTGCTACGTTTGCTGAGCTCTTTATATACTTTGGTGATTAGTTTCTTGTCTGATGTATGGCATGTGAAGATCTTCTCCCATTCTGTGAGGGGTCTCTTTGTTTGTTTAATAGTTTCTTTGGCTGTGCAGAAGCTTTTCAATTTGATGTAGTCCCATTGGTTTGTTTCTGCTTTAGTCTTTCTTGCAATTGGGTTTATTTCATCAAAGATGTCCTTGAGGTGTAGGTGGGAAAGTGTTTTACCAATGTATTCCTCTAAGTATTTGATTGTTTCTGGTCTAACATCCAGGTCTTTGATCCATTTTGGAGTTGATTTTTGTTTCTGGCAAGATAAAGTGGTTCAATTTCATTCTTCTGCATATTTCAACCCAGTTTTCCCAGCACCATTTATTGAAGAGAGCCTCCTTCTTCCATTTAATGCTTTGGGCCCCCTTATCAAAGATTAGATGTCCATAGGTGTGTGGATTTATTTCTGGGCTTTCAATTCTGTTCCACTGATCTGTGTGCCTATTTTTGTTCCAGTACCATGCTGTTTTGATGATGATGGCTTTATAATATAGTTTGCGATCTGGGAGTGTGATGCCTCCATTTCTGTTTCTTTTCCTCAAGATGTTTTTGGCAATTCTAGGTGTTTTCAGGTTCCAGATAAATGGTTGTAGTCTTTGTTCTATTCTCTTAAAGAAGGTTGGTGGAACTTTGATGGGTATTACATTAAATTTGTATATGGCTCTGGGAAGAATATTCATTTTGATGATATTTATTCTTCCAATCCATTTTTATTATTATTTTTTTTCCTTCTGTGGAGCTGTACCAGTTCTTTCTAGATGTTATCAGGCACTTGTGTGATGTGTGGTCTTCTTTCAATGACTGAGTTGTCTTGTTATCCTTCAGTAGCTTAATATAGTCCCATTTATTTATTCTTGTTTTCATTTTACGTGCCCATGTACCCAAGTCTCCAAATGTGTCTTTGATGTTACGATCCTGCAATGTTTTTCTGATATTTTTTTCTATATATTTCTGGTCCAAGATCAAAATCTTTGATTCATTTCTGATCTGATTTTTGTGCATGGTGTTAAATGATGATATAGTTTTATTTTTCTGTATATGGCTGTCCAGTTGTTCCAGCACCATATGTTGAAGAGACCTTGTTTATCCTATTGAGTCATTTTGGCCCCTTGGTCATGTACTAGATGATTATATATCTGTGAATTTATATCTGGGGTCTCAGTTCTATTCCACTGATCCTGGTGTCCATTTTTATTTCAGTGCCATGCTGTTTTAGTTACTTTTGCTTTGTAATATAAACTTCTCCATTTTTTCCCCTCAGAAGTGCTTTGGCTATTTGTGTTTTTTGTGATTTCATATGAGATATTTGATTTCACTGAAAAATATCATTGAAATCTTGCTAGGTATTGCATTAAAACTACAGATTGCTTTTGGTAGAATGACCATTTTAATAGTATTTATTCTTCAAATCCAAGAACAAGGAATGTTCTTCCATTTCTTTGTGTCATTGTCTATTTCTTTGAACAGTATCCTATGGTTTTCACTGTAAAGATATTTTACTTCCTATGTGAGGTTCATTCTAAGGTATTTTATTCTGGGGGATTCTACTATAAACGGGATTAAGTTCTTCAATTCCCCTTCCTGTATCTCATCGTTTGTATATAGAATCACCACAAAGTTATGGATATTAAGTGTGTTGCTACTTAAAGCTGCTACTTTACTGAATTTATTCATTATTTCCAGTAGTTTTTTTTGTGGAGTTTTTGGGGTTCTCTTGGTATATTACCATGTCTTCAGCAAATAGTGGTAGTTTGATTCTTTCTTTATAATATGTATACCTTTGATATCTCTTTCTTGCCTGATTGCAATGGCAAGGGCCTCCAGGACTGTGTTAAATAATAATGGTGATAATGGAATTTGATACCAGATTTTAGGTAGGTAGCTTTCAGTTTTTTTCCCCATTGAGGATGATGATAGCTGTGGGTTTATTTATTATTTAGCTTTTATTATGCTGAGGGGTTGTCCTTCTATTTCCAATTTCTGAAGGGTCTTTATCATAAATGGATGTTGTATTTTGTTGAATGCCTTTTCTGCATCAATTAATATGATCACATGATTTTTATCTTTCTTTTTGTTGATTTGGTGGATTATGTTAATTTTCAAATGTTGAACCATCCCTGCTTCTCAGGGATGAATCCCACTTGGTTTTGGTGAATTCTTCTCTTGGTGAGTTGTTGAATTCAGTTTTTCAAGAATTTGTTAGTAATCTTTGCATTGATAGTATCAGGAATACTGGCCTACGTTTTTCTTTTTTTGTAAAGTCCTCTCTTGCTATAGGGATGTTAATCTCACAGATTGTATTTGGGACTGTCCACCCACTCCCTTCTATTTTCTGGAGCAGTTGCAGAGAATTGGTGTTCTTCTTTGAAAGTCTTATAAAATCCATTGCTAAAACCTTTTGGACCTGGAATTTTATTCTTGGGGAGAGTTTTGATTACTGATTTATTTTCTATATTAGTGATTGGCCTATATAAGCCATCAACTTCCTCTTGGGTTAATCTTAAAGTTGGTATAATTCATTTATTTCATCTAGACTGTTTAGTTTATTTGCATAGAAGTCTTCACAATATCCACAGGTGATTTTTTTTTTGCCAGGATTATTGCTTGTGAAGCGACTCCCCTGCAAGTGGGGAGCCAGGGGCTCAAACTGGGATCCTTATGCCGGTCCTTGTGCTTTGCACTGAGCTACAGGCTGACTCCTTTATATATCCTTTCAAAGAACCAGCTCTTGGTTCCACTGATCTTTTGAATTGAATTTCTGGTTTTTATTTCATTAATTTCTGTTCTGACTTTAACTATTTCCCTCCTCCTGTTAGCTTTTTATTCTCTTTTCTGCTCCTTTTCTAGTTGGTCTATTGTGGTTTTAGATAATTAACTTGAGATCTTTGCACTTTGTAAGTGTGGGCCTATATTACTGTAAACTTTCCTCTTAGGACTGTTTTGCTGCATCCCACAAGGTCTGATAGCTGGTCTCTTCAGTCATGATGTTCTCCAGCTATTTGTTTTTTTTTTTTTTTTTTTTTTTTTTTTGCCTCCAAGGTTATCGCTGGGTCTCTACGAATACACTGCTCCTAGAGGCCATTTTTCCCATTTTGTTGTCCTTGTTGTGGTTGTTATTGCTATTGTTGTTACAGCTGCTGTTGTTGTTGTATGGGACAGAGAGAAATGGAGAGAGGAGGGGAAGACAGAGAGGGGGAGAGAAAGACACCTGAAGACTTGCTTCACCACTTGCGACCTCCCTGCAGGTGGGGAGCTGGAGGCTGGCTCTTGTGCTTTGTGCCCCCTGCACTTAACCTGCTGCACTACCTACCACCCAGCCCCTTCTCCAGGTGTTTTTCTAAGTTCATAGAATTTTAAAGAATTGGGCTGGAGAGACTATTCTATGGTGTGATGTGTGTTTCTTCTGTTTATTCTCTAGCACAACTACTGCAAGTAGGGAAGTAGAAAGGAAAGAAGTTGGAAGGAAGGAAGGAAATGAAAGAGAGATTAAGAAAGGAGGCAAAAAAGTTAAACCAGAACAAAAGCAAAGATTAAGGAAGAAGACCTAACATGAACAATGGCAGACACAGTGGACCAACTCAGAAATGTGCTGAGTGATACATAAACTTCTCAAAGATGTGTTTAGAGTGAGTTTTTCTCACAAGCCTTGCAACAGAGACTTCCAGACCTTGTTATTTCTCCTCCTCCTCCTTCTCTTCCTCCTTCTTCTTCATCATCATCATCATTTACCAGAGCACTGCTCAGCTCTGGCTTATGGTTCTAAGGATTCACCCTGAGGCCTTTGGTGTCTTAGGTATTAATGTCTTTTATGTAGCCATTATGCTGTCTCCCCAGCCCCAGACTATTTAATTTGTGTTGTCTTTTACAAAATCCTTTCTAGACTCAGCTTTGACTTTTTTTTTTCTAATTTTCACCAGGGTTATTGCAGTGGGTCAGTGCTGGTACTACAGATCCACCACTCCTGGCAGCATTTTTTTTCTTTCTACTTTATTTGACAAGACAGAGAGAAATTGAGAGGAAAGGTGGAGACAGAGAGGGAGAAAGAGAGACATTAGCAGACCTGCTTCACCACTTGTGAAGTATCTTCCCTGCGGGTGGGGAGCAGGGACTTGAACCTGGGTCCTTGCACATGGTAACATGTGTGCTTGGTCCAGTGTGCCACCCCCAGACCCCTATCTTTGATCTTTATCAATTCATGCCTGAAGGGTCTGCCATCATCCTCTGCTCTATGCCCCTCTTGCCACCTGGCCCTGGTATTCCCTGGGGTTGAGACTGTGTGTGTGTGTGTGTGTGTGTGTGTGTGTGTGTGTTTGAACAGTGCATTCTTTTTTTAATTTTTTAAAAAAATATTTATTCCCTTTTGTTATCCTTGTTTTATTGTTGTAGTTATTATTGTTGTCATAGTTATTGGATAGGACAGAGAGAAATGGAGAGAGGAGGGGAAGACAGAGAGGGGGAGAGAAAGACATACACCTGCAGACCTGCTTCACTACCTGTGAAGCGACTCCCCTGCAGGTGGGGAGCCGGGGGCTTGAACCAGGATCCTTATGTTCTTGCGCTGTGCACTACCTGTGCTTAACCAGCTGTGCTACAGCCTGACTCCCATAAACAGTGCATTCTTACGAGTGGGACAGGGTTTTCAGCCAGCCTTCTTCATGCTGTCCCATCATCCCTGTGGCCCTGGGTCTTGATACCAATCTGCTAACTTCCAGACTTTATTGGAGTCAAATCACTGGGTTTCTTTTCCACAGTCCCCTCAGTATTCTTTAGTAATCAACCCCAAGTTATATTTGTGATTATGTATGAGACTATAAAAAGTTTTGCCATTTTCCCCTAAAATCAGATTTAATGCATTATGACAAACTGAACTTGTGTTTCTAAACATTTTCTGTAACGCTTGTACTCTTTCAACTTATGGAAAAATAGATCCAGAACTGCTGGCAGCTCTCATGCATCTTTCATTGGCCTTTTTCTCTGTGGCCTGGAGTCAGCTGGGGACCCAACTTAACCAGAATCCTTGGCCACTGATACTCTCGCAAAGGCTGTGTTTTATTACTACCACAAGAGTTCAGGGTAGGCCAAAATGCTATCTAGACATGTCAGATCTCAGTGGCAAGTGTTGAATACAGAAGGGTGTTTTATTCTAGACCGTTAAGGTGGTAGTTAATTGCCACATGTAGATGAACTCTCTGCATGCCCTCCTGACACAGCAATTAGGAGGAGAGTGGTTGCCTGTGTGCCTGACAGTGTTTTATGACCATGGATTATATGGGAATTAGAAATGGCTTGGGAAGCATTTGGTCCTCATAGTTACCCAGTGCTACGATGGCCCAACCCCAGATCTGTCAAAACCTTAACTGTTGTGTTTGGCAGAGAGTCTCCACAATTATTTGGTTGATACTAAATAGTTTTATTTAGCAGATTGGTTTATTCTAATGCCCGAGGGCAGAAGCCTTGGGTACAGACTTATCCTGAGAGGCCCTCAGGAGCATCACTGAGATTTATCACCAGCCAACGTGGGATGCAAGGGATTCCTGCATGGCCCTCTGTAAAGCAAGGGCACCTTCCTTCAGCCCCAAGATGAAGATCAAGGTTAGTCTGTCCTTGAGTCATGTGCAGCTGTGTCAGTGTAACTTTTAACTTCTTAAGATTAAATAAAAACTAAAAGGGACACACTAGCCTCATTTCAAGAGCCTGATGTCATATGTGACTAGTGGCTACTATGTTAGTGAGCACAGAGAACAGTTCTAGCAGTTGGAAGTGCTCTCAAATCTCAATGGATCCCATGTACAGGGCAGTCATTGGATCCCAAGCCACTTTCTTTTTTTTTTATATATGTTTTTATTACTTAATAATAATTGACAAGATTGTGGTTTAAGAGGGGTACAATTCCACACAATTCTTACCACCAGAGTTCCAGATCCTCTCCTCTCTGTTGAAAGTTTCCCTATTCTTTATTCCTCTGGGAGTAAATCTTTATGGGGTACAGAAGCTGGGAGGTAGGGCTTCTGTAATACTTTCTTCGCTGGACATGGGCATTGACACACCCCCTGCCTATTTCTATCTTTCCCTAGTGGGGTAAGACTATGGGGAGGTGGGGTTCCAGGACACATTGGTGAGGTTGTCTGCACAGGGAAGTAAGGTTCGCATCATGGAAGCATCTGCAAACTGGTGGCACCACTCTGTCCTCAGCACCGTGTTCTCCTTTTTTTTTTTTTTTAGATGGTTAATTTTTTTGATTGGGTCTTTTATTCATTTACTTACGGTCATCAAAGCTCTGCTGCTCCAGACCCAGTATTTCAGGGAGAGAGAGAGAGGGAAAGGGAGAGAGAGATAAAGACAGAGAATGAGAAACCAACCACAGCAGTAAGGATTCCCCCAATGCTGTAGGACTTCCATGTGTTGTACTGGGGGCTTAAGCCTAGATCACATGTATGGTGAAGCTCCCATATGAGCTATCTTACTGGGCACAAAACCACTTGAGGAAGAAACACTAGTGTGGCTTCTCAGATTTGGCTCCCAGGACAACAGCTATCTTGGACACCAAAACTAGGAGCTCAGCCTGCTTTCTAGCTCTTCCCTAAAGTCAAGGGAAAGAAGTGATGCTTACTTCAGAACACAAAGGTCAGCTTCCTGCCCACTGTCTGCTTCTTGCTCTCCTTTTGTCAAGGAGAGAATGCTTGAGTGGCATCAGTTCTTCTTACTCTATTGAACCGTCTCTAGTCAACCTTGAACATTTGTTTTTATAATTTAAAAACTTAATAGGAAGATTACTTGCATGTGTGGTAAACCTCATTCATTATGGTAGAGGTAAGCCATTCATGGAGGGTGCTGAGTAATTGTCTGGGTGATTTTTGTCCCTCTGGAAGAACTGTGGAACTTTCTTCCAGCTGAGCATGCAAACCACCACAGGACCCAGTCTTTCCCCTCTTTCCCAGCTACTGGAAGCACTGGAGTTCTAGTTAGTGCTTGTTCCTTCATACTGACTTTATTAACCCTCATGACTCCTAAGTTTTACTCTCTCCTAATAAGGCATTTGATGTGCTACTTCATTTTTCATAGTTTTCATTGTGCCTGCCTCTACTTTAGCTCTCCTTAAATTCTTTTCTGGAAGATGTGAGACATGAACAAATGAATACACAGGCTTCACTATCTGGCCCTCGCATTTGAGAATTAGTTCCTGTTTTGAGCTGTTCCCTGAACAAGCCCCGCCTCTGCCCCTGGCATTAAATGTGAATAGGGCCCAGGAACTGGTCTCATGTTCCCTCCTGCCCTCCTGAGTGTGTAGCACACTGCTGAGCATATGTGAATGTTGTAAAGGCAGAGAAACACTGTATCATGCATGGGAAGACATTTCAGAATAAACTCAGGAAGGAGGATCACCTTTCAGATCTTGTGAGATGACAAAAGGCAACACTGGCCTCCCTGAGGCATCAAGATGGGAGAGAACTTGAATAATTATCGTCATTATCATCACTCATTCATTAGACCCCATCTGCACATTATACCCCATGGCATATCATGAGTCCCTACAGGTCATTTCTCTGCCAGTAAGAGAGAGTTTTGTCCAACAGAGAGGAGAAGTCTGAGCTTTTCCAGCTCACCAACTTCCTCCAAGGACATTCTGGACACTTCACTTCACAGCCAGAATCAGCTTGCCTTTGGAGTTGAGCATATACTGTCTCTAGAGAGAGCTCTCTAGTCCTTGACTTACAAGCATCCTTCACCTGAACTTTTTCTCTTGGGGAGGACCTCAGTGTGCTGTGAGCTGAAGTCTGTTAGAATATCACCCACTGGGCAAGGCCCTTATTTCAATCTTCTGCACTCTTGTATCAAGAACCCTGTTGCTGCTGTGTGTTGCTTATCTACTTCAGTACATTGAGGGAATGGATGAATGGGTATCCGTTTTGACTTTAGAGAGCCTTCCTGACTTATAGCTCTTCGAATCCAACATCCTCTCCATGTCCAACATCTTGATATTCCATAGAATGCTCACTGAAACAGCTGTGCCATGGAGAGACATTTTGACAAGACACTTGTCATTGGTGCTCATGTGACACTTGACTAGAGGCAGGCTTGTGTTTCTCTGCTGTCAGATTTCATTGTGATTTGTCCCGTACTATTGGAAGCTCCTTGAGGAGTATGGCCAGGTCTTAGTTGTGTGGCACTCCACTGGTTTCTTTGTATCAGACACAGAGCATTAAGGGAGCAGTGAGATGTTAGGGAAATGCCAAGCCAACCTGTCCCTCCATGCAGATTTGTCACAAGGGTCACCATTCATCAGGAGTAAGCGAGAGGAATAGATCATGCACAGCTGTGCTACAGAAGGGTTGGTGACTGTGACTATACCCCAGTCTAAGGGAGAATACTTGGAATGGCAGTTTTTGTTAATAAAAAATTGGATGAATCATTGTTTCTCAACCTACACATGTTGAGAAGGCTTTTTTTTTTAGTTATCTTTATTTACTTATTGGATAGAGATAGGTAGAAATTGAGAGTGAAGATAGGTAGAAATTGATAGAGAGGGAGAGAGACAGAGCGACACCTGCAACCTGGCTTTACCACTTGTGAAGCTTTCCCCCTGCAGGTGGGGACCAGGGGATCAAACCTGGGTTTGATCAAACCTGCATTATAACATGTACACTCAACCAGGTGCACCACCACCTGGCCCCAAGAAGGCTTTTAAAGAGTATTGAGTATGGGATCCTATCATGGAAAAAGATATCTCTGAGACTAGGTATCAGGCAGTGAAATATCTTTTTTTTTAAAGAATATTTTAGATGTTTGTAGTATACAAACTTGCAAACTTGGTTGACAATGGTGGGTTCTGTCTTCAACAGGTATTAAACAGTCCTAGCTCATTATTCCATCCCTGCCAACAGTCATAACTTGCTCTGGTTTGGTAGCTACCACGGGATAAGAGGGAAGATATGGATTCCCCCCCTACCCCCCAATATATATATGTGTGTGTGTGTGTGTGTGTGTGTGTGTGTGTGTGTGTGTGTGTTTATATATGGTTGTCTCCAGCACCCTCTCACTCTCCAACCCATCCTAAGCATAGTGTCAAGCCCAAATGCTCAGCCTTCGTAGAGACCTCTCAGTGCACTGGAAAGGGATGTTTTGACCTCAGGACCACTTATTCACTCATCACTCATCAGATAGGGATTTAGCATCACTGTGGACTCATGTAGTCAAGAATGGAACAGGGATGGTCAGGATGGCATGGGGGTTTTAAAGGAACTGTTGCCTGGGGTCATCAGTAGAAGCTCCTGGAGTAGATATGAGGGCTCAGTTCTAGAAGTTGTGTAGGTGTTTGCCTAAACACACTCCCCTGTCCTGCCTGGTTAGTGTACACAGCCAGGGAGGTAAGAGAAGATAACACATCAGCCTGTCTGTATGTGATCATTGTGGCTGAAGCCCTAGGCAGAAGGGTGGGGAGCCGGGACTAGAGGAAGGGCAGATGACTACTGTCATCTTCTACAGATGACACAGGAAACTCCCTCATGCAAAGAGGCCATGCAGAGGTGAGGATGGCTCAGTGCAGACCTCCTCTTTGAAAGCACAGCTAATGTCCTGCCGTGCTTAGGTCTAAGCAGATAAAGCTCAGCACGAGACCCACCACTCCTCACCCCAGGGCAGCTGCTGACCAGTAGGGCTCCATGAGCTGCCTGTCCCCCTGGCCATGGGAGCTGACCTTAGAATTATTTGAAGTTAATTTTTGTCACCAATCACCTCTCTGTCTCACCAGCCCCTCCCCTGCCCAGAACAGCAGATTCACTAAGCCTTCTTTTTTTCTTGCTTTAACATTTTTTTAAGCCATGATCCTTTCAGCCCCTGATCTCATCCTTACAGAAAACTGCTTTCATGTTCACCTTGATATATTTGCTTATTGGATTTCTTTAATGAAATATAGATTTATACCATAAATATTGGAGCCAGGGTAGTCCATATTTCAATTAGCAGATCATTTGTATGTCATGCTAACTTTGTAATTACTGAAAGGTAGAAATACGGTGGATTGAAATGAATTTAGGGCCTGCTCTCCTTTCCTGGCCCCATCCTGTCATATGAGCAGCTTGCAGCCCTGAAAGGGGGAGATTTATATGTTGGGGGTTTCAAAAGAGAGGAACAGGGGGCTCAGAAAACCTCACTCATGCTGCCAGAGGTTTGTACTCAGACAAGCTCTGGGGTTCACTTCAACAGTGTGGAGCCACCATCCCCAGGAGGGCGCAGGCCTCCACGCCTGCTCATCAATCTGCTATCAGCCCTCTGTCATCATTCCGGTCTTAGCTGTAAAGCACAACCCATTTTCCCCTTTGCCAAATCTCTGTCCTAAAGAGCTGGAAATATACATAAATATGGATTTTTCTCACTGAGCCCGACTTCCAGGAACCATATAGAAACCCTCAGCAGACCAATGAGAGACAGAAGACAAGTAAATCGTGTGCTGAGCCTGTCGCTGTACCTGGCTCCTTCCTGGCAGGTCAGGGACGCCCTCCCCAACCTGCGCTCACACCTCTCTCTCTCTCTCTCTTCCTCTCTCCTGCCTGCTGTTTGCTGACCAGAAAAATCTGGTTGCAGAGGCCCACGCAGTGCATGCACATCACATACATAATTCTATCAGAATCTGTCCAAGGGTGGGGAATCATTGTTCTCAGAACTGGCTGAGCTGAGGCCTGAGCAGAAATACTAAAGTCAGTCGTGCCTCTGAGCTGCCTCTAACAGCGCCCTTTGGAGACCCATTTCATACAAAATTTGAAGCCTGTGTTTATTGCCCATTAAAGCAACCTTTATTTTATGGCAAATGTTGCAGTAATTGCCTTTTACGAAGAGCACTTTGTAACACACATGCACAGTTGAAAGAAAACCACTCTGGTATTGTCTATCGGGACTTAATGGCGCAATTAATTTTACTCCATCTGTTCCTGAGACTTTAAAGGAAAATGGATTTTTTTTTTGAGCGCACTTTAATGAAGAAGATAAAGCGGCCCGGCTGGTGTCCCACAGGCTCGGCGCAGTAAGTTCAGATTATTGCTCAGTCTGTCAGAATGGGCTGCTTCCCTCAGCAGCAGCCACAGCCAGCAACCCGCTCTGGCCCCTCGCCGCGCCATTCCTGATGACAAACTGCCAGCCAGCTCCCACAAAAGCACGATTAAAATGTCAGCACAGGATGACGAAGGGGCCAAGAGGGTCCTCGGAGACAAACTGTGTTCAGTATGAGTTAATACTTTACAGCAGGGCTGGGGCCCTGCTTGCTGCTGGCTGCTCCAGCTGCTGGCACGCCTCAAAAAGAATGCAAGGGCGGGGCCCGGCCCCTCCAAGCCTGGCAGGGCCTGGTGCCTGGGGTTCCCCCTTTGGTGGGCAGACCCAGCCTCCTGAGGGAGCATCTGGTGGGGTGGTCCCTCAAGCTCTCCCAGCTCTATGGCAGACGTGGGCAAGGAGGGTGGCCTTGAACCAGGAATGTCATATGGAGGCCATGGGTTCTGTCCCGGATGACCATGTACCATCTCAGGGACCAGGAGACGTGCAAGCTCCAGAAAATGACTCCTCATTAGGAAATGGCTGTGCAGGGACCCAGTGGCGACACACCTGGTACAGCATCCTCATTACAGTGCTCAAGGATACAGGTTCAAGTTCCTGGTCCCCACTTGTAGGGGGTAAACTTCAAAAATGGTGAAGCAGTGCTGCAGGTATCTCTGTTTCTACCTCCCCCTTCCCTCTCAATTACTCTGTCTCTGCCCTAAATAAATAAATATATATAAAAAAAAAAAGAGTGAGTTAGGCAGTAGCACAGCAGGTTAAGCGCACATGGTGCAAAGCACAAGGGCCAGCGTAAGGATCCCGGTTTGAGCCCCCAGCTCCCAGTTTAACCTGCAGGAGGTCGCTTCACAAGCAGTGAAGCAGGTCTGCAGGTGTCTATCTTTCTCTTCTCCTCCTCTCTCCATTTCTCTCTGCCCTATCCAACAACAACAACAGCTATGACAACAATAACAAGCACAACAACAAGGGCAACAAAATGGGAAAAATAGCCTCCAGGAGCAGTGGATTCATAGTGCAGGCACTGAGCCCCAGCAATAACCATGGAAGCAAAAAATAAAAAAAAGAAGGAGAAGGCGAAGGCGAAGAAAAGAAGAAATGGCCATTCAGGGAACAATGTGTTGCCCCTCCTACCCACCTACCACCCCGAGGCTCAGGTCTGAACCCTAGCCTTGTACCCCTGGCTGAGCTGTAAAGGGGGGTGGTTCAGAGGTAATTTCTCCCCCCTCCCCCCACCCCCATCAATATCATGGCTGGAAAACAAGTTGTAAACTTGGACTGGTGGGGCTCACCTGCTGGGGTGGGGGCGGGGCATGCTTCAGCTCTTTTACTTATTGTGCCCCCAGTCTCACCCACGTTGGGTGCCCGGCGGGGGGGGGGGGGGGAGGGGGCGGGGATGAAACGGAAAAGGAGATTTGCATCTCTGGCCTCCTGCAAAGACCTGATCTGCTGGCCTAGTGGGCAGCAGGTGTGAGCGCCTGCCATTGTCCCTAATGGTTATTACCAGTGATAAGCAGGACAAATGGGAGGTCACTGCTCCCGCTGGCAGGTCAGCGGGGCTGGATTTAGAGCCCCTCCGAGACTGGGAGTGAGATGGTCAGAATCTGTGTTGGAGGCTGTAGCCTCCTCCAGGCTCCATGATACTGGCTGGGGGTGGGGCCGCTACTGGGGAAACACCAAATGTAGAGTCAGATGGGAACTTGGGAAGCAGCCCCTGGAGGGGTGGCCAGGGGATTTGTTGCTTCTTGGTCCATAACCAGCTACACAAAAGAGACAGGAGAGAAGTCCCACTGGTTTCCAATTAAGCTCCTTTGCTGGGGCCCTCTCAACACAGGGCTGCGGGAAGGCCAACTTCCTGGCATCCTCACTCTGCTCTCTGACCTCCTGGGCCCTGCCCTGTGGCCTCTTGTCCTGGGGCTACTCGCTTCTGCCAGGTCTGTGTCCCACTGAGCCACACGCTGTGTGCCCCCCCACTTCAGCTCAGGCTCTGACTCCCTCCCACTCCAGACCCCACCTCCAGCTTGCTGCCCTCCTTGCTCTCTTCCACCTCTCCTGTGCTCCATCCATCATCCTTCCTCTCTCCTAAGAGTGCTCTCTAAATCCTATTGCCAGTTTATGTTTCTCCCGGGGTTTCCTCCTGCCCTCTCCTGCAGCAGTTTCCCTGCGTTTTGAGCAGCCCGAAGCTCACACCATTAATGGCATCCTAACAGCCCTGTTGGCTTTCCAGAATAGGCCACCTTTTGTGGGCTGCCAAAGGCACACAGCCCTGGGATATGGGGTGCCCCAGAGCACATGCATTTCAAGGGGCCAATGAACTCACCTTTGCAGCAGCTTTTAGCTAGTCCTTGAAGGTTTCCACCAAGCAGGCCACACAGTTAGCCTCTGTATTCGTGTAGAAAAGGATAGCCAGGAGCAGTGTCCTGTGCCCCTGGGTGGGTGACAAGAGAGTGACAGGCCAGGGACCTTTGTCAGGGAGTTTTTAATGCAGGAGTGCCTTTCCTAGGCATGTATACAGACAGCATGGAAGCACCCTGAGTGAGAGAAGTGACAAATTCAGAGTGAGAGTCCCCTGCCTGTCCTCCAACTCTGCTGAGATCTCTCACTCACCCAGGCTTCCACTCACTTACCTGATAGTGTGTGTGTGTGTGTGTTTGTGTGTGTGTGTGTGTGTGTGTGTGTGTGTAGGTTTTTTTGTTATGTGTGTAACAGGCAAGGTTATTTAAAGTCAGTAAATTTCAAATAGTCTTTGTGTGTGTGTGTGTGTGTGGGCTCGGGACCTCACACATGCATGATTTTCACCCACTCCAGTGCTCTTTTTTTCACTCTGAGACAGAGAGAGAGAGAGAGAGAGAGAGAGAGATACCACAGCACTAGAAGAAGAACACCTCCCATGTGGTGCCGGGGTTCAAACCTGGGATTAAAGGCATGTACTCTCCCTGAAGAGTTTTCTCTCTAGCCCACCCTGGGCCTGGTATTGTCCTGAGCTTATTTCAAGTGCTTTGAGGACAATTAGATTGTAGGCTACAGATCATATAGTTTATCAGCTGGAGTTTCTGGGTATAGTAATGTTCTTATTCTTTAGGAATGCTTTTAGTGATTTTTAAATGTTTTTATGAAAGAAGAACACGTGGGGCCTGACAGTGGCACACTAGGTTGAGCACACACATTACAGTGTTCAAGGACCTGAGTTCAAGCCCTTTAGTCTCTACCTGTAGGGGGGAAGCTTCATGAGAAGTGAGGCAAGTACTCCAGGTGTCTCTCCCCCTCTGTCTCCCTTCCCCTCTCAATTCTCTGCCTTATCAACTATTAAGACAAAAAAGAAAGAAAGAAAGAAAGAAAGAAAGGAAGAAAGAAAGAAAGAAAAAGAAAGGATTGCCAGGGGCAGTGGATTCTTGTGTAAGCACCAAACCCCAGAAATAACTCTGGTGGGAAAAATAATAATAAAAGGAAGAAAAAAAAAAGAAAAACTTGTGAGTGGAGGAAGATTATGCAGAGTGAGAGAAAAGTGGAACAAACATGACAAAATACTGAGATTATTGAGTCTGGTGGAGGATTATGGACATCTACTATATGTTTCCTCATTTTCTGTAGGACTGAAATTTTTTGAAAGTGAAAAAAAAAAAGAAGGTGGGTACAAGGGGGAGGGTGACAGTTCACCTGAGTAGAAGGGGGAGGGTGACAGTTCACCTGATAGGGCTTAGCTGTGCTCACAACCCAAGTTCCAGTCCCTGAGACAACCCCTGGGAGCACTAGAGAGAGCACTGGGGGAAGCTTGAGTGCTGTGATGTGTTTCCCCCCTCCTCTCTCTCTCTCTCTTGCTCTTGCTCTGAAAACAATCAGCCCTGGCGATAGCAAATAAAAAAGTTAAGAAAAAATAGAAATTAAAAAAAATAAAAAGGGAAAATACTTAAGAAGCATCTGCTTTATGCTAGGGTGACTCTGAATGCTGAATCTAGGTATATCAAACCCTGTTCTAATTACACCCACTTCTTATGGCTGGAGCCCCAGCAAGCAGAGCCCAAGAATGAAGAGGGCATATGGAAGAGGGTAAGGGGAGCTGGGGACCCAGATGTGGGAGGTGGAGAGCCAGGGTGGAGGCAGACTATGGAGGTAAGCATGGCACAGCACCCTTAAGGCCACTGCAGCCCTAAGTACCTGGGAACTGCCTCACTGGGCACCTATGGGTGTTTTGGCTCAGGATATTGAGTGTCCTTTGAATTCCACTTCCCACAGATCCACCACCCCTCCCTTGATTGTTTGGTATTAACCTTCTGTGCTTGATAAGAACTGTGTTGTTTTTTTTTGTTTGTTTTTTGTCACCTATGTTTCGCTGGGGCACAGTGCCTGTACCCCTCCACCATCTCATTGTTATTTTAGGAAGTGAGAGATAGGGAGGACGGGAGACAGGCACAGAGGAGAGACACCTGCAGCACTGCTCCACCGCTTGTGATGCTTCTTCCCTGCTGGTGGGAAGCGGGTCCCTTTGAACCTGGGTCCTCACACATGCTAATGTGTGTATTCTACCAGTTGCACCACCACCCAGCCCAGGAACTCTAGTTTAAATTTCACAAGCAGTATCAGGTAATTCTGTTATACATGAGCATTTCAAAATATTACCCAATCCTCAAAGCCCTCCCCTCCCTCTCCCCTCCTCCCTCCCCCCTTAATCCAGTGTCATTCTATCCATTCAAGGCAATCCCTGCCCCAGTGTTGGGGGGATGAATGGTGTGGAGGGAAGTGACTCTGATCTGGGATCTCGTTCTCCATTTTGCCATCTCATCAGCTAGGAGGCTTGAGCCAGCTGCCTGCCCTGACAGCTTCCTCCAGAGCAGCTCAGGAGACAGTGAGGTAACAGTGGTTTAAGGCAGATTGCCAGCTGTGCATTTTAGAAATCCTGCTTGCTCTCTAGACATCCGGGTCTCTAGGGAGCTTAGTGCTAGGGCTAAAGGATCCAGGTTCCAGCCTCTAGCACCCTCTGAAAGCACCATGCACAGAACCAGGGAAACTCCATGGATAGTAGGGGCAGTCCTATGATTTCTCTACTGCTCGGTCTCTGTCTCTATCTAAAATGAAAAAGAATACAAAAGTCCATCAGGAACTATGGAATCATATGTGAGTAACACCCCAGCATCCCATCATCATCATCATCACAACAACACTAATAGCAACTGCCACAAGGAAGGGGACCTCTCCCAAGGATGTGAAGTTGCCTGAGCCTCTTCCATGTGCCCACCCACTCTGTGAGCTACCTCCCTGAGGGCTAGAGAGGCCTCTGTGAACACCCAAATGGCCAAAGTTCTTTATGGTGTCTTGGGAAGTGGTGCTGCCTTGTACAGGGGAGGTGTGAGCACTGGTGTGTCCTCAGCCCCCCAGCCCAAACCTCCACACCCAGGACATTTCTCCCTGGATCTTCAGCTATCTCCCAGAGCACATCCACCAAGGCTTGCACAGGAAAAGGAGAGAAAATGGTTCTTAGGAGCTCTTAGCCAAGCCTTTCTTCTCCCTGGAGGAGCCTGGAGTGGGGTTGGAGAGCAGGAGGAGGTGAGTCCTGTGTGTCCCCACCCTGTGCATTTAGGAGAGAAGGGAGGAGTACAGGGATAGCAGTTGGGAGAAGGGGAAAGAGAAGAGCATCATTTAGCTTTTAGAGTCTCTCAGAGGGCAGCTGCTAGGAAATGTTTCTGAATCATCTGGAAAGGGGAAATTGTGTTCTCTCAGTCCTGTGACCTTTTGATCTTGCCTCAGATGACTAAGGACAGAACTGTCTGTGTCCTCAAGCCCTCCTGAAGGGACTGTAGAGGAGGTGCTGACAGCATATGGGGGGGGGGGGCTAGGGCACCAGACACTTGAGTCTGCCACTGCCACCCAGAAAGTAGTAGGTACTGGACAAAATGGCTCAGCTGGTATGGTTTGAAATATTTACTGACTATTCTTTGTCAGCGCACTGCTCATGGTGGTGCTAGGGATTGAACCTGGGACCTCAGAGCCTCAGGTATGAAAGTCTTTTTGCATAATCACTATGCTATCTCCCTAGCCCTGTTTTTTATTTTGTAATAAGAGAGAGGTACAGAGAGACCAGACCACTGCTCAGTTCTGGCTTATGGTGGTGCTAGTAATTGAACCTGGAACCTCAGAGCCTCAGGCATGAAAACCATTATACTGTCTCCTCAGTCCCAGCCCCAGCTTCAGACACATTTTTATTTTTAATTTTTTTTTTAATTTCTTTATTGGGGGATTACTGGTTTACAGTGACAATAAAATACAGTAGTTTGTACATGTATAACATTCCCACATAACAATACAGCCCCCCACTAGGTACTCCTTTGCCATCATGTTCCAGGACCTGAACCCCACCCCCACCACCACCACCCCCGCCACCCAGAGTCTTTTTTACTTTGGTGCAATATACCATCTCCAGTCCAGGTTCTGCTTTGTGTTTTACCTTCTGATCTTTTCAACTTATGCCTATGAATGAGGTCATCCCATATTCATAATTCTGTTTCTGGCTTATCACTTAACATGATTTCTTCAAGCTCCATCTAAGAAATTATGAAAAAAGTGAATTCATCATTTTTAATAGCTGAGTAGTATTCCATTGTGTGTATATACCACAACTTGCTCAGCCACTCATCTGTTGTTGGACACCTGGGTTGCTTCCAGGTTTTGGCTATTACAAATTGTGCTGCTGTGAACATAAAGTATACACAGATCTTTTTGGATGGGTATGTTTAATTCCTTAGGCTATATCCCCAGGAGGAGAATCAGCTTCAGACTCTTCAGGAAGGAAGAGACCAAATAACAACAAAGCTTGTAGTTCTCAGTGTGTGTGTGTGTGTGTGTGTGTGTGTGTGTGTGTGTGTAGTCCAATGCCTTATCCACTGCATACCTCCCTGCTTACCTGTTTGTGTTTCTTTTTAAAATATATTTGTGGGAGTCGGGTTGTAGCATAGCGGGTTAAGCGCAGGTGGCGCAAAGCGCAAGGACTGTCTTAAGGATCCCAGTTCGAGCCCTGGCTCCCCACCTGCAGGGGAGTCACTTCACAAGTGTTGAAGCAGGTCTGCAGGTGTCTCTCCTTCTCTCCCCGTCTCTGTCTTCCCGTCCTCTCTCCATTTCTCTCTGTCCTATCCAACAATGACGACATCAATAACAACAACAATAATAACTACAACAATGAAAAACAGCAAGGGCAACAAAAAGGGAATAAATAAATACTAAAATGTATATTTGTTTATTTTTGGTAGAAATGGATAGAAATTGAGAGGAAAGAGGAGACTGGGGATGGTGGAGGTAGAGAGACCTGTAGTCCTCTTCCACTACTTGTGAAGTTTCCTCCCTGCAGGGGGGGTGATGGGAAATGGGGCTTGAGCCCCTGTCCTTGCACACTGTGATGTGTGTACTCTATCAGGTGAGCCATCCCACCCCTGGACCCCACCTTTTGTTTTCCTTAACAAGCCCAGGATATTGGGAATGCATAGACTGAATGTCACTTCACTTGCACATGCCCCCCCACCCATGTCTCTCAGAGCAGATGATGGAAATTCAGAGGCCCATTTAGAATCTAAATGGCACAGGACTTTGGCAAACTGTGGGCACTCAGTAAATGCTTGTCAGGATTGTGAGTTGAATTAAGTTTTTTAAAAGTAATATTCGCCACCACTTTAATAATTCAAATCCCAGGTGTTCGTTTTTTAGAGTAGTTGACAAGAATGGGAAGCCAGGGGGCATACTGTTACCCATGGTTCCAGAACCTCTCGTCATGAGGCCTTAGGAGGTCGGACAAGGTAGGCGTTCTGCCTGCATTAGAGGGAGAAAAGTAGACACCAGGGAGGCTGAGCAATTTCCCTAAGTAGGGATATTTTGGTGGAGGGTTGATTTAGGTGGTGGGCTGGGGGATAATAATGTAAATTTTGTGCTTTGAGCTTTTGGATAGAAAGACAGATTCTGAGACCATTGTGCAGTGTCTGTAGATTACGACAAAGGAGCAAATGTGGGCTCTTTGTTAACTTTCTGGCAGACTGAGTGTTTCCAAGTGCAATTTCCCTTCTCTCCTTTCTTTAGATATTACCTTGAGCTGAAAAGTGAGTCCAGGTTGGCAAGCATTTTTCCATTCCAAAGGGGAAGAATGAGAGGCAGAGAGGATACTTGTAACCTGTGCTCTTTTTATCTGAGGTTGCATAGAATTGAGCTGAGAGGCACAGAAGTCTCCTGATTTGCCACAGTGCTTTCCCATGTGGAGAGCCACCCAGAGAACTTCCAGTGGGGCTTAAGTTCCTTACTGACACCCACCTTCTTCCCCACTCCCACTCTGATGCCCAGAGTAATGAGGAGCTATAACCACCTGCATATTGAAAACCAAACCAGTTGCCCCCACACTACCCCTGGCCCACCCTCCCAGACCACAAAACTCAGCAGCCTTTGTGTGCAACCCTTCATAAAACCACGTTCCCATGACTTCCCCGCCAGCCAGCCCCTGCCTTGGCACCAAGTAATGCCTCCTCTCAGCCCTTAATGGACAGCAGCTGAGGCAAGTTCAAAAGTGCGAGGACTTGTCAGCCGGGGAGCTGCTCTGCCAGTGCCGCACACCGTGGCAGAATGATTCAGAAGGCCAAACTTTGCCTTATCAAGTCAGAGAATTTTCTGCAAATGAACTTTTCAAGAATTATGCCGTCGTTGGCATTACAGTATTACACACATGCCTGTTCCTGATCACTCACTGGAACTTATTTTGTAGTTAACCTCCATAAAGGACTGTGTGAGCGAGCCCAGGCCTGTCACACACACATTATTTAGAAGCCCTTATTATTATTTTATTGCCAGTCCTTGACAGCTGAGGAAAAGCCAAGCGCTTTAATCTTTTTTCCCTTTAGTTTACAGTGTAAGAGCTGCATGTAAGATGGATTTGATTAATATGTAACAGAGATGCAATTCTCTGTAAAATGTGCTGTACTTTAGCACCCTGGAAAACAAACTGCATCACAATGGCTTAAATCTCAGTCCATTGTATTATATAGACATCATAAATAATAGAGAGCAGGCAGATATTGCTGCGGGCTTCATCTGCATAACACATCTGAGCTCTCTATAATGTGTTCAACTTGTCACTTTTAGTACAGAAGAGAGGCAATAAAGCTAACAGCTGACTAACACACATCAGCCTGACTTCTACTTCCAGGGGGGTGAACGCTCATTAAGCCATCTTAGCCCTGACTTTTAAAATCCATAACTCTTACAAATGTAAAAAAGTTGCCACAAAAGATTAAGCACATAATATATGTCAAAGTATAATTTTTTATGCATCCCCCCCAACCACCACTCCTCACTGCCCCCGCTGCCACCACCACATCAAAACCCATGTTGCTTTTATGGCCCTTTCACTCAGGGAGAGAAAATAAAAAAATCTGTCTTAAAGATAGAAGCAAATGAAATATCATCTTCTCAGCTTTGGTAAAGGGCTAGGGAATTGCTTGTGAGTTGGGAGCAAATGAGCTGACCCCTGGAGGATTTGACACCCACCCCCAGACCTGTTCAGAAAAAAATATGGAGTCCGTCCTTCCCAGTTGTGACTTGGTAGATTTGCCACTAGGTCAGTCTTAGCAGCCTTGGGTATGACTGGCCCAACTTATCTCAGTGTTTCTAAGAGAAAGGGCAGTGGGATGGACCCCACTGTTCCATTTCTGATGGGACTATGGGCCAGAGTTCAGTACTGTTTGTACAATGACAGTTGATAAAGCTCACAGAACCCCTTCCTCCCCCACTCCCTTGCTCTTCTGATTAGTCTGCTAGCATTATATGATTTATTTTACTTAGTTCACAAGAGAGTGATACAGAGAGAAACCAGAGCATCACTCTGGCATATGTGACATCAGGAAACACATTTGGAACCTCATGCCTGTAAAGGCCAGAATTCTAACACAGTGCCACCTCTCGGGCTATATTCTACTAATATTTTAGAGTAAAACTTGAAATAATTACAGTAGTCCTCATTATAAGGACAGCAGAGTCTTTTTAGAAGGATTAAGGCAGTTTGATGTTAGGGGGAGTAGGAACAAAAAAATCAAATAAAATTTATATTCCCTTGCTTGGAGCAGATTTATTCTCCTGGGCTGTGTTTTTGTGAGTACAGGAATACTGTGTTCTCATTCCTGGGGAGGTGGTGCTGTAAATAGTACATGGATGTATATGTCTCATGGCATTCATCTCTTTAGAAAACATACTTTAGGGAGTCGGGCTGTAGTGCAGCAGGTTAAGCGCAGGTGGCGCAAAGCTCAAGGACTGTCATAAGGATCCTGGTTCAAGCCCCAGCTCCCCACCTGCAGGGGAGTCGTTTCACAGGCAGTGAAGCAGGTCTGCAGGTGTCTATCTTTCTCTCCCCCTCTCTGTCTTCCCCTCCTCTCTCCATTTCTCTCTGTCCTATCCAACAATGATGACAACAATAATAACTACAATAAAAAGGGAATAAATAAAGTAAATACTAAAAAATAAAAAAAAAGAAAACATACTTTAAGAAACTTTTTTCTTGGTGCTTGCTTGTAAGAAAAATAAATAGTTGGTGGTGGCCCAGATGGGAGGAAGACAGGTCAGGATGAAACAATGAAACGTGAAATTTTCCTGGCACTTATAATTCTCTAGGAGGGGCATGTTGGGGCCCCAACACTCAAGTCATTTAGAATAAACACAGAAAGGGGAGAATAGAGAGAGAAAGAAAGAAAGAAGGAAGGAAGGAAGGAAGGAAGGAAGGAAGGAAGGAAGGAAGGAAGGAAGGAAGGAAAGAAAAAGGGAGGGAAGAAGAGAGGAGGGGAGGGGAGAGGAAAGGAGGGGAGGGAAGGCAGCATATACCTAATAGAAATTGCAAATAGACACAGACACCCATTGATGCACTAGAGTGAGAGAACTGAGACAGCCTTTCATTGACAGCCGCAGTGCTTGTGGGTGGGGAACTGAACGATGGCTTGGTGCCCTTGTACAGGAGTGTGGGCCCAGAAACAGTAAAACACTTTTCCACAGCCATAAAGAAAATTTGTTGTTGGAAAAAGTCATCACTGGACTCTGTTATGGATGGCAGCACTGCCACCTTGGAATTTTCTAGAGGGCTCCCAGGCAAGCCCCCCAAACTTGCCTCCTACAGCCACTCCAGGCCGGAGCCGTGGTTATTTCCTGCCCTCATACCTGAGGAGCTTTCTGCCTGTTCAACCTAACCCTTTGTCTCTTCTCTTCCCCCTTCCACAGCACAACCAGTGTGGCCTTGCTCCAGCCCTACAGACAAAAGGCAGCCATGGCTAATACTTTACTTCCTTCACATTGTGATTCTAGCTCCCAGCTCCAGCCTCCTCAGTTCATTAGGTGCTTCAGTCACACCTACTCCTCACCCAGCTCTACTCAGGCTATTGCCCTGCCTCAAAACTCTCTCTGAGTTCAGTAAATTGATGTCTTAGCCATCCTGTAAGAGGCAACACAAGCCCCACCATCTTAGGAAGACTGACTTCCTTGCTTGCAGTGCATCCTGCCATGAATCTTTTTCTTGTTATCATATACACATGTATGTACGTAAGGATGTATTTATTCATGAAGAATGACAGCAGGAGAGAGAAAGAACCAGACATCACCCTGGTACATGTGCTGCTGGAGACTGAACTCAAGACCTCATACTTGAGAGCTTAATGCTTTATCCATCTCCCAGACCACTATTATATATATTTCATATATTTATTTATTTATTTTGACAAAGAAATTGAGTTGTAAGAGGGAGATCATGGGGTGTGGGGTGGGGAGAGTACTGTAGCACTATTTCATCACTCATGAAGCATTCCCCCTGCAATGGGGCTGGACTTGAACCTTGGTCCTTGTGCACTGTTTGTGCATGTGCCCTATGAGGTGGCCACTGCCTGGCCCTTTCTTATAGTTATTTTAGAAATTAATGTAAATATGAAGTTCAGGTCCAGAAAATGGTATTAACCAATCTTTTGATTTAGAACATACTGTCATGGAATTCTGTGTGAGGCCTCTCCTAAATCTCCTCAGTTTTCTCAGTCTGCTCTCCTGTACCTCCCAGACCCCACCAAGGCCAAACATGCTGGATCTGTGACCCTGTGAAGCAGGCAGTGTTCCTCTAGATCTGTGTTTCATTTACATAAGGATAATGTGTTGTAGTGCTCAGATCTGTCTCCTTTTACTCCACACTGTGTTCTGAAGATCTGACAGGTGCACATGAAGTTAGCTGCTTTTCAGGGATGCTGAGGGTTCACAGCACACACCCCCAGGACAAACACCAGCATCACAATTATTCTTGAGATAGATCCCTTTGTGGAACTCTGTGCCAGTTTCTCTAAGATGCTTTCAGGAGGCACTGCCTGGCCACAAGTCATTTTCAGATTAATTTCAGTAAATACTGCAAAATGGTGTGGAATCCCACCCTCCTAAAGTGTGTAAGTACTCTTGCCTCCAAGTATCTTTGCCAACACTTGCTGTTGTCCACTTCTCTAGCTTTTGCCATTGTGAGTCAACTAGTTACCTGAATATTTGATTTCTTGTTGATTTGCTCCTTTTTTTTTTCCTTTTGGTAAATCCTAACTATGAGGAAGTTGTATTTTTTGACCAACAGGTAATTAATTTCTTTTGATCTATCATCCATTACTCTTGTTTCTTTACAAATTTTCTTGGAAATGTAAATTGGCTTAGGCAGTATCTTTATCTGCCTACTAGCTGCCTCCAACCACTGTTTGACCTGTTAAAAGGAAACAAACAGCCCTCCTCAAAATGTATGTTAACTCCCAAGGCCTCCTTGGCACTGGAAAGGGTTAACCAGGCCCTCCAGGACATGACCACCTGGTAGGGCACATGCACAAACAGTGCATAAGGACCAAGGTTCCTACCTTGGCTGATGCCACCCTTACCCAAGGTTCTCACTTTTGGATTGTTGATAGCATTTAACTGTGTCCCCATCCCAGTGCTTCCCCCAGGCTCTAGACCCATATAGACTATAGCCAACAAGTGAGGGGCCCCACTGCCACAAATATTTCCTAAGAACCTGTAACCTATATATATATATGGAAAGAAAGAAGGAAAGGTGTGCCAGACTCATGACACCACTGAGAGCCAATGATGGAATTCTAGACCACCCTAGAAATCTGGGAAGTCAGCTTCTCACCAAAAAGTTACTGAATTTACCACCTCAGATCTCTCTTTCACCAACCCTAACTCAACCTTATCTTGCCACCTTTATTCCCATACTCACAGTCTGGCCAGGTATCAAAAGCAGAAGTCAGTGAACCCCCTCACCCCCCGTCCCCCGAGATGCTTCCTTTGCTGAGTGCTGTGTGTTCCCCCTCTCGGAGCGCTGGTCCAACCCATGTCTCCCTTTCACTCAGCCAGCCTTTGCTTCACCTGTCTCAGCTTCCAAAGCAGAGGTGCTCACTCTTACTGTGTGTCAGAAGCAGCTGGAAGCTCATTCAATCACAGCTCCCTGGCACCACCCAGTTTCAGATTCACTAAGCCTGGAGAGGAGGTTGAGAATTTGCACAGAAGTGAGAGTTTCAGACACAGGAACTGAAGCTTCTCCTGCTGTAATCGTCCTGAAACACTGTTCCCGCTACACACACACACACACACACACACACACACACACACACACCTGAAGGCTGGCCGCCATGTTGGACTGCCAATCTAGGCTCTCCAGAAACTGTCTCAGATTCACCTTTCACTCCCCATCTCTCTTATCACCCAAGCTGTCCCACCTTCTCCCAGGCCTTTCCCTCCTGGGACAATAATCATCTTGTCCCTCCCACTGCAGTGACCTTGTTTGCCTCACGTCCAGACTCGGGACTTGTTTCAGCTGCCACCTCCTCCAAGATGCTTTCTATTCTTTTTGCCTCCTGGGTTATCGCTGTGCCTCTGTACCTGCACTACAAATCCACTGCTCCTGGTGGCCTTTTTTTTTTAATTGGTTTGGGCAGAGAGAAATTGAGAAAGGGTGGGAAGATGGGGAGATAGGAAGAAAGAGAAAGATAGACACCTGCAGACTTTCATCATTACTTGTGAAGTGACCCCCCTGCAGGTGGGGAGCTGGGGGCTCAAACCAGGATCCTTGCTCAGGTCCTTGCACTTTGTGTATTATGTGTGCTTAAAACAGTGTGTCACCGCCCAATCCCCTGGAAAGCATTTCTCTAGCACCTTGGCCTCTTTGGGTGGAGATCTGTTACCTCAAGGCTGAGGGTGTTAGTAGCAGCTCCAGCAGAGCATGAAGGCCAGGGCCTTAAATGGAGGGCTGGCCTTATCTCTGGGTTTCTCTATCTGTCCCAGCTTGCTCTGTGTGCCATTACCAAGATAATTGAGTTGGAAGTAGGAGCATTTTCTTGTCTTCCTTCCTCCAGGCTCGCAAGAGTTCTTCACCCAAAGGGAGGGAGATTAATTGGCTTCTTTTATCTTCCATTCAAATGAGGCTTTCATGTGAATCCCCCCACTGTACCCCACCTCCCATCCTCACCCCCCTCACTCGTTAGGGGCGGAACATGAGATGAGAGCAACCACAAACCACAGCTCTGTGGGCCCCTGGCCTTTTCCCTCCCTCCCAGCCCTGACCCCTCCTGACAGCAGGTCAGTGGCAGTGGCACCAGAGGATGAGGCAGACCCAACCTAAAGTGGCACCAGCCACTGAGCTCTCTGCACACTGCCAGATGGTCTGGTGCAGCAACAGCCTTTCGGAATCAATAACTCCCCCTCCAGAGGGCCCACTTCATTCAGGAGCCATCTCACATTTTCCAGCCAACACATAAATGTGTTTCTCTCCCCCTCGTGTCTCCTTGGCCACTCTGTTCTAGGCAGAGCATGGGGCCTGCTCACAAGGGTGCGAGAGATGTGTCCGTTCCCTCCACCTTACTTTGGCTTTGGCTTCTGACAGTGCAGCTTTTAATCTATAAATTATGGTAACTTGTATGTGCATTTTGAGAGTATATCATTGCTGCATTTAATTAACAGTTATTAGCGTTCACGTACTGTGCTGTATTCTGTGTCACAAATCATCAAGTCTCCCAGAGCAGTTACAGCAATTAAGAACTCCATCACACCTTCTGTATAGTCATTTGGTACTTTTCCAGGTCTTTTCAAAACTGGAAATTACTAATCAAATCATTTCTGCTCTGTGCCTCAGTATCGTTTATTCCATTCCTAATGATGTGCGACTTTTTTTTTCCTTTGGCCGTTAACAGAGGCATCCGTGCGTCTAACCCATTTCACACCGCCGTCATGCTTTAGTGAGGCGATAATGAACTTGCAGGAGGAAATGCAGGCTCTGGTTCTCTGTTTCTGAGCAGTGTCTTTCCTCTCCTGCTGTTGGGTGATTGAATCTTGAAACTGTAAAATGCATCGACAGACCTGCAAACTTGACTTGCCAGAGCCACAGCCGTCGCAGTTTAGCTTCAATTCAGAGCTCAGTGCGACTCCTGCCTGATCAATTTGTCATCCCTCTAAATGGAAACTAATTACTTCCCAGGGAAAAATTGCAGGCAAATACCAGCCTTTGCATCAGCAGACCTCTGCCGTGAGGTGAAGGCAGAGTCCATGGGGTTCCACCAAAGGGGCCATTTCCCTCCCTGCCTAAGTAACGTCAGGAAGAATTTGTATTATTCCATGCAGCCTCGAGCTGGCCGTCACATCCACTCAGGTCAGCCGCCAGGAGCACGTCTCACTTAATGGGTCACCTGGATGGTCCCGAGTCAAATGTCAGGGGCCAGTCAGCTGCCAGCTTTCAACAAAAACACCCTGGCAGGCGCTTGATGGTGTTGTGATGAGGACAATCCAGCCTGCTGGCAGTGAGGCCCACTGCCTCCACGCACCCCCAAGGGGTTTCTCTTTTCCCCCGTGCCCAAGAACACAGGCCTGGAAGCCTCCCCAGAATGACGAGAATCCTTGCCATCCAAGCGGCATCAAATAGTCTGTGCCGCTGACAGCTGGAGGTGAGATTGACTTAGAAGCTGTACCAGTAGAGGGAGGTTGAGCAAGGCTGCCGCTTGAGGCCCGTGTTAGCGCCAGGGCCCTGGCTCAGGGCAGTGGGGCCAGGGCTGGGGCTGGGCCAGGCCAGCCAGCTCAGAGGCTATTGAACAATTTGATCAGGGGAGGCCCTGCCAGCTCCCTCCTCCACCATTCTGGATGCTCTGTGCTCAGACCATGTTGTACTGTCAGGCTGCCTTAACGGTTTGGGACTCATTGGCTCCCTCACTGTTTGACTTGGGTTCCATATAGGGGCACCTGTTCAAGCCCCTGTGAGCAAATATAGAAGGGTCCCAGCCCTGCTTGTTGCCCATTCCAAAACCCCTTTCCCTGTAGTACACAGCAGTGACATCATGGGAAACTGGTTGTGTGAGCCATTCCAGTTGGCTAGAGCCCCTGGGCATCTCTAGGCCTTGCTTCATCCCACTCCATGTGGCTGAACTGGCACGTGACCTCAAAAGGCCACCCAAGCTTCCATGATGTTACTCACAGAATCTGAAAAGTGGTTTGCTTCAAAGTATCCTAAGAAAGGTGGAACCAGAAGTTGGCTCACCCAGGGGAGCACCCATGTCACCATGTGTAAGAACCCAGGTTCCAGCCCCAGCCATCACCTAGAAGCACCTGCAGGGGAAGCTCACAACAGGCTGAGCAGTGCTGCCATGTACCCTTCTCTCTCCCTCTTTTATCTTTTTTTCACCCTCTATATTAAAGGAGAAAAATGGCCATGCAATGGAGTTGCATAGGCATTGAGCTCCAGGGAGAATATTTGGTACAAGCATCTCCATTGTAGTCTGTGATGGGAAACCAGAACAAAATTCCCTGGCCTGGGACATCCCCCACACTGGGTTATTTTCCTGGCCTTTCTGTCTACCTTCTCCTAGCTAAGCTGTGACATGCCCACTGCTCATTGGCAGGACAGATGTTACTCCTACTCTCTCTATATAAACCACAGTTCTCTCTGGTTCAGACTCAGGGTCTTGTCCAGCTCCAGAGGCTCCTCCTAGACACTTATGCCCCTGGGCCTCAAGTCAGGGAGTTCCAAGTAGAGAACTGAAACCCCATACATTTTTTGTGGGGGAGAGCCAAGGGGGATGTTCATGGTTTATAGTATAGCCAATGATACACAGGTATAACCCTTCATTTCTCCATGATAGGTGTCTGAGAGAACCCCATACTTTTTATCATGTCATGGCCACCCCCTCTTCTTTCTTTAGACTTGGCCCTAGGTCCAAGTAGAACTAGAGCCCTGATATGTTCTGTAACAGAACTAAACGTGACTTAGTGGAGCCATGCACATGGACCCAAGTTCAAGCCCCCAGTCCCCACCTATAAGAGGGAAGCTTCATAAGTGGTAGAGCTGTGCTGCAGCTATCTCTTTCTCTCTTAGATTCTTCTTCTCTATCTCTTTCTGTCTCTCTATAAAAAAATGAATGGCACCAGGTTCCTGGTCATTAACAGGCATCTGAATTTCCCATCAGTGCTTTCTGCTCCTGGCAGGACTGCTGATGCCTACAGGATCTAAGCTCACTGGCTCTTTGGGGTCCTATGTCTTAACCACCTGGCCAACTCTTTTTGGTCCTCTCTACCTTGATCTCTCCCTTCTGAGGTATAAATAAACCATGTTGGGGCCCTTTGTGCCATAAAAATTGCAATTGCATTTTTCACAGTACAGTCACAGTCTGCATTTTTTTTTCCCATTGCAGGACACAATGACATTTGATGTGGTGTCATTTTAAAGAATTACTTTTGACATAACAGCTTATATTTTGTAAATATATTTGGTGCTTTTTCTCCAGTGATCTTAATTTCATGGGATAGTTTAATTCCTCAATCTAAACTGTTCGCTCTTGTTTTTTTTTTAATAATACATATGGTATCATAGATGTGTTATGTATTAGAGAGAGTATAAGGAGTTCAGTACTCTAAGAACTACTTATTAATCAATAAAATGCTGAAGATCTAATTCTTAAATATTGTGGTTTTAGACGTATATGATCACTTATATGCACTTGTTTACATATTATTTTAACAACTTTCTTAAGTATTGTCCCATCTTACAAATAAAGAAATTAGATTCTGAGAACTAAGGTGACTTAATGAGTTCTTATTCAGTTCTCAAGCTCTTACATTTTCTAACACAGAGGTCTCTGTGGCAAGGTGCAGTGGCATTACAGAGGTGCATTCATCTCCAAACACAGCCCACCACATAATCTGTTCCATTCAGTCTCTGCGTCTCTACCCAGACTTCTTTGGAAATGTTCTCTTTCCTTTTCTTTGGTAGAATCTCCACTGGGAAATAAGCTTAGGCAAAGTGGGTGTAATGGGTTCAGGCTTAAAAGGCCAAGTAACTTGAAGAACAAGTTCATTTCTTCTGGAAATGTCACTGAAGCCTTTTCTTCTGAGCCTTCTTGTCCTCAGACTTCTACTCTACATGGTCCTCTTTGACCTGTCTGTGCATGCTGGAGCCCCAGACAGGCCTCCACCTTTCCAAGCTGCAGGGCAGGTGTGAAGGGAAGGGACAGAGGAGGAAGAGGGAAAAGGTCTTTAGTCAGAGGTACATAAGCTGCTAGAACCCTGGCCACATTCCATCTCCTCACTTCAAGGGAGATTGAAAAATGTAGTTTCTAAACTGTACTGGCTGAGACATCAGAGAAAAGCCCTAGTGCTGTGGGTGAGTTTCAGGGAACAGCCACAAGAGCTGCAGAATATGTGGAAAAGAAGCAAAACATGTGGCCCAAATTGACATTTGGAAGCTGTGGTGACTGTTACTGGTATCCTTTGCACAGCCCGTCTGAAATCATCCACCTAGCTATTCACTCCGTAGATGCTTACCAAAGATTGCACACTAGTCACTGCTATAGACAGTAGGACTGGAAGTGGAGAAACATGTGGTAAAGGCCAGAGGAGTTGCTCTGAGAGTGGCTGAGCAAGGATTCTCTCTGGGCTGACTATTGAGCAGTGTGTGAAGGAACAATCTAGAGAGGGAGGAATATGCCAGGTAGAGAGAACAATTGGTGAAAAGACCCAAGATGCACATCTGGGTAATGTGTCCTTTGGTCTGTGAATGTATGCAGACAGACACTGGAGCAGCATATTCAGAGGCTGTGATGTAGAAGCAGCCAAGGGTCCCCCTGCTGGCCTGGAAAACCATGGTAAAGGAAATGCAGTTCACTCTCATCGTTAGGCATTGTTGTCAGGCCTTTGAGCAGACAAGGCAAGGCTATGTTTCAACATGCCAGTCATTCAGTAAACTTTGCACTCCACCAGGTGCACCACTGCCCAGTGCCTAGATGTGCCAATCATTAGGTGACCTAGCATCACAGATCTGCTGGGCTGGTCAGTGACCTCAGTTCTCTGGGGCACCTGACCAGGCCTTCCTTTTACTGACTTCATTTAGTCCCTGCATCAAAACAACTTAGAGGGGCCAGGGAGACAGCTTGTCAGATAAGGTGTGTGCCTCCATGTCTGTGGTCCAGGCTTCAGTTTCAGCACAACATGGAAGTACTACACTAGGCCAAGCTTTGGTGCTGAGGGATCCATATCTGTCTCTCCTTCTCTCTACCTGTTTATCACCAAGAGTGCTGAAAGCATATGTGCATAAGGCCTCAGCTCTACAAAAGACAGAAAAGAAGAGTAGGAAAATTAGAGGGAAGGAGGGAGAGAGGAAGAGAAAAGACAGAAATGTGAGCCTGGAGGTGGTACAGTGGTTAGAGCTTTGTGCTTACTGCATCCCTAGTTTCCATAGTAACTTATGTGCCAGAATAATCATCAGGTATTCATTCTCTCCCACTCTTTCTCTCTCTCTCTCTCTCTCTCTCTCTCTCTCATATTAATAAATTCTTTTTAGAAAATAAAAGTTTCCACCCTAGGGAAGATGATAGCACCCTGTGCTGAGTTTCAGGACCAAAGTGTCTGCTTCATACTGTGACTATGTCAAATCTGCATTAAAAATCACAAAATGTGGCCAGAGAAATAACTGGAAGAGCATAAGACTTGCTCACCTGTCTTAGATCCCCAGCTCTACATAGGTATCCCAGAATGGTGCTCTGACTTCTCTCTCCCTTGTGAAAGTCTACACCATATTAACTAAAATGTATGGGTCTGCAGATGACTTACCCAGTAGAGCATACATGTTACCATGTGCAAGGACACAGGTTTGATTCTGGCAACCACATGGTATCACCTGGAAGGGGGACTTTCATAAGTAGTGCTATGGTGTCTGTCCTCTGTTCTTTTTTTCCCTCTCTGTCTCTCGCCATCTGTGTAGAGCAAATAAAAGTAAAAGCATTGCTGTAGGGAACAGTAGAGACTTCCAGGCACTGAGCCCCAATGATAACTCTAGTGACATAAAAAAATTAAATTAAAATAGCAGAATACTCTCAGAAATGTTCTTAGGGATGAGGAACAGTGGAAAGACTGCCAAGCCCCATCAGTCTATTTCTGGGGCCCCTCGGGTACCTCGCTCAACCCCCTAATGATTTCTCAGAGCTTTTTCATGTCCTTCTGTGGCTTGTCCAAATGTGCCTTCTGGCTCTCTAACACCTCACCTGAGGATGCGCAGGGCGTGGTCGCCAGCCCCAATTCCCTGCAGACACCTCAGCATGCGTGTGTGCTGGAGCTGGCCCACAGCCTTCAAGTCTGCCTCCCCGGATTGGCATACAAGGATATATTATTCAGGAAAATTCCATCGAGATCATGTACAACTAAAATCAGCTTTTTCTTTCTCTTCCCAAAGAGGCAGGGGAGCTACTTTTTAGTGAGTGAGCTGTAGAGTCTCTCTGGAATGCAAAACACAGACCTTTGTATTAGACGTGAAATATTTAGATAGGGATCATTGCAGAGCTCCTTTTACGGGGAGGCAGGCCTGATAAATCGAGAAAGAGCTGGGGGGGGGGGTTGCGGGGGGGAGAGGAAACACAAAGGAGGTAATAATATATGATTAGCAAGCAGCTGGATAACTGAAGGGGAATTTGTTGAAACCTATCAAGATATCAAAGCTGGAGTTCTGTCAGCCCTGACCACTTGTGGAGCATCTCTGGGATATTATCCTGTGTGTCTCACGCATTGCTGTTTCTCCCTATTGTCACTTCAGTAAGGGACCTGAGCTGTGTAACCTACCCCAGAGCTGTCACTGGGCCTTTCCCCCACCCTGCCAGGCCTGTGGATCCCTGTTAGAAGGAGCTGAGTTAGTCATCGTACTTGACCACATATAAGCACGTCACCTTGTGTTTCTGAGGTTGCTGTGGTAGTCACTTGAGACTTGAATGCCTTAGAGGATTGTTTCCCCCATACCCTAAATTTTCCATGTGGCTAACTTCCTAGGATATGGTACCTCCAAGCCTCTTTGGTTTTCTTTTTCTAGCCTCATACATGTGAAAGTGTGCTCAGCATCTGCTATGGCCATGACAGAGCTCTGTGTGAAAATCAAGTGACAGGTACTTGATTGCAATGTCTCTACCTCCACCCTGGGGCTAGCGGTCAGCGGTCTTCTCATGCACCCTGGGGACCTGGAGAATCTGTCCAGGGTGCTTGGACGCCTACTCTGGCGGCGAAAGACCTCTCTCCACCCCACCCCCCCCACCCACTGCTAAGGCACTGTGTTCACACAGTGTGGTAGTGACAGCAGGTCCTTTCAGCCAGGGATTCAAAGCCCTGTGCCACCATGGTGTGCTAGCAGCTGCCACCTCCATGAACCTTTGATTCATGTCCCCCCTGAATTCAGCCCCTCTGGGGCTTGTCCACTTTGAACCCAGGCCAATCCAGCCAAGACTTCTAGGGGCTTCCTTTCCTCTTCCCTAAATTGTGAGGGCCATTCATGTCATGTTGTCCTATATACGATTTGTAAGAATGCCTGAGGGGATTTGTTTTAGGTCTGAAAGACAAGGGGGGAAATGCAAACAGCAGTCTAGTATCTAGGCAACTTCCTCAACAGTTTAGTGTGGGTAAAGCACATGCAGGTAGGAAGCACGAGGGAAGGAGGGGCCTGGGGAGGCCACACGCTTTTCCTTCTGTGGGGCCCAGGGAAAGTGGAGAGAATCTGTCATGGGTAAAATCCAACTTCAATGACAATCCGGAGCCCTGGAGCACAGACGGATTGCAGAGCTAATGTATTGTTTTGTTTTTGTTTATTCTGCAGAAATGGGGAAATTTCATTTTTTAGAAGAAATACAAGCTCCTCTTTTATTATTCACAAGCCCTAACATGCGTGGCAGCCTGAGCCAGTGAGCCCTTGGCAGCTTTAATACCAACCTCTCTGCAAAACTGGTTTTTCAGCCCCCTCCCTGGGGACAATGGGGTTATCATGGTGGTAAGGTCAGACATGCTGAAGCCTCTTGGCTGGGCTGCAAGAGTCTTGCTGGTGGGTTAACATGAGCTGGGAGGGAGAGAGGAAGAAGGACTATTTGCTGGGCTAGCATCACAGGCAGGAGAGAGGATCTAGGAACCAAGCTTGTGGTGGTAGCAATACAAACCTTTATTCATGCGGGAGCCTCAGAGTCGAGCGTGAATGCAGTGGGTTGGCTCCACATGGAGCCAACCATAATGGCCAGTGTCCACCTCCTGGCCTACACACCTGACCTCCTCTAGGTTGGGACATAGAAGAGAGACTGTGGAACTCGTGGCAGCATGGTAATGCAAAAGGATCTATTGATCAGAGAGCCAATGCTTTTATAGGATAAAACCAAAAGTGGCAAGTCGGAAACAGAAATGGCTAGGAAAGGGGGTGGAGAAAGGAAGCAAGTCGGAAACAGAAATGGCTAGGAAAGGGGGTGGAGAAAGGAAGCTTCCTTAACAACTGTTGCTAGGGTTTTAACCGGTGGGATTAATGTTACCCTGCAGGCAGGGCGGGTCTCGAGGTAGAAAGAAGATAGATCAATGGGATGGGGTGGGGATCTTTCAGGCAAAACAATGATTATGTAAATAGACCATAGTGTCAGCAATGCTGGATGGAGCAGGGGGGATGGCTTAATGCCTGACAACTGTTGGAGATTACCAGTGGGAGATGGGCAACAGTGCAGAGAAGGGCTACTGCCAGCTGTTCTCATCACCTGCTGGCCACTTGGACTGTAGCCTCATCCCCTCCTCAGTTCCCACAGCATTGCTGGATGTTACCCACCAGCTGGTGGCTCTCTGCCCAGCCTGTGCACTCAGTCACCTGAAACACTTTTAAAAGTCCTGACTCCTGAGGGCTGGGAAATAGCTCGCTCCGTAGAGCACACACACACACACACGCAGACTGATTGAGCCCCCAACTCCCGTATCATGCCAAGGGGAAACTTCATGAGCAGCAGAGCCATGCCAGGGAGTTCCTCCTTCATTCTCTATTCCTCTAACTAAAATTAAGAGAAAAGTTCTCAAGAAAGACTGGAATCATGTGGGTGCAAGGCCTTATCAGCAAAGAAAAAGAAAAACACACCACTGAAGCTTCCCTCAAAGCCATCATGTGTCCATGTGGTGTGCAAGGGGGCTCGAACCTCCCAGATGAGCTATCTCACCAACCGCTAAGCAAGTAATGCTGACTTTCATTTCTCAGCGTTACCTACAAGAAAGAATGGCCTGTCCATGTTCATATTCAGAAGGTCCTTTGTGCCCAAAGAGAAGCACAAACTGCTTTTGACTTCTTCAGGAAGGCCTCTTTGGCTGGGCATGGCAGTGTGGGCAGGCTTCTCAGGGCTGCACTGGGAGGTGCAGGGACCAGGGAAGGCGTTGTGCTGAAGAACACCAGGGACCAGGGAAGGCATTGTGCTGAAGAGCACATAAGTGAAGGCGGGAGTGGAGGAAGGAGGTACAGGAGGGTCTATGAGTAAGCAGAAACTGGCTTCTTCTGCTGGGGTGAAAGGGACCCTAGGAGTATGAAAGCCCAGAGCAGACACTCTGAGAGACATCTCAGATCTTGGTCAGAGCTATAGTCCCATCTGTGATGAGCCCGTGATCTGGGAGATTTATCTCCTTCATCTGTAGAATGGAAGACTGGCAGTTCCTCCTTGGTGAGAATCAGATGACACCCACCTGTGACATCACAGTGCCTGTGACATCATAGAGCCTGTGACATCATAGAGCCTGTGACATCAGTGCTGGCTCAGTGCAGTTCAGGCAAGCTAGGCTGTGAGAGGGGGCCATCTGTACCCCTAAAGACTGAACTGGGCTTTAACCCCCACCACTTTGAACTTTCTTCTTTTATTTTTTTAAATTTATTTATTTATAAAAAGGAAACACTGACAAAACCATAGGATAAAAGGGGTACAACTCCACACAGTTCCCACCACCAGAATTCCATATCCCCTCCCCTCCCCTGATAGCTTTCCTATTCTTTAACCCTCTGGGAATATGGACCCAAAGTCATTGTGGGATGTAGAAGGTGGAAGGTCTGGCTTCTGTAATTGCTTCCCCGCTGAACATGGGCATTGACAGGTTGATCCATACTCCTAGCCTACCTCTCTCTTTCCCTACTGGGGTGGGGTTCTGGGGAATCGGAGCTCCAGGACACACTGATGAGTTGTCTGTCTAGGGAAGTCTGGTTGGTATCATGCTAGCATCTTGAACCTGGTGGCTGAAAAGAGAGTTAACATACAAAGCCAAACAAATTATTGACTAATCATGAACCTAAAGCCTGGAATAGTGCAGATGAAGAGTTGAGGGGGTCTCTGTAGGTATATTTTAGTTATTTTCCAAAGGGCCTATGAACTTTCTTTTAAAGATTTATTTAATTTATTTCACAAGACAGGCACTTGGAGGGAGAGAATCATATGTCAGGAATAGAAGTCAGGACTTAATGCCGGAAGTCCATAATTCTGCACTTCACTTCTCAGGCCATGGGACCCCTTTTTCCTATGTGGCATCAGGGAGTGAACCCAGGATGTCTCCCATGTGAGATACTACCAAATGAGAATTAGAGGGAAGAGGGAGGAAGTGGGAGACACACCACTCCACTGTCCATGGAATTCCCCCTCAGTGATGTTCTTATCTCCACCTGTTACTGGGGCTCAAACCCAGGGCCTCACTCACAGCAAAGTGTTGGCCCTCGTGGCTTTTCAGATACTGCTGTTTGGTAATTTTCTGTCATAGGAAGTAAAGATCTTGGGAGTGTGATAGAAAACCACCCCCAGAGCCTCTCTACCAGATAACCTCATTTCCCAGAAACATGCTAGAACCTTCTCTCAAAGTCCCACTCAGCTTGGCCTGGAGAACTATGGTGAAAGTGAAAGCTGGCAGCTGGAAGACAGACGCCTGCAGCAACAGGCCAAGTGGGGTCACAGGTGACGCAGCTGTCCTTGTGAAGTTAGTGCCCAAGTACATCACTCTCCCAGCCCACTACAAAATAGTGCCTAGGCATTGCATTGTGTGCTGGGGTCTGCTTGGCAAAGTGCGCAGGTGGTAAAGTATACTCCTAGAAGAGGCCCCACAGACCATCCTTCCCCAAAGCCTAACTATGCCATGGGTCCCAGAAAGGCAGAAGTCTTGAAGGAAGAGAAAGGAACTCCTAATTATCACCTGGAAATAATTCTCCTCTCCAGCCCAGCGGGTCACCTGGAGGATAATGTGAGGACAGCCACACATTCATTAAAAAGCTGTAACCTCCCAAGTTAAAGCAAGAGCTAGGGCTGCATCTCGGGGCCAGGAGAGAGAAGCAGGACTTCATAATATCACCACTTTGGCACTGTTTCCACCATTCCCAAGCCTGCAAATTAGAGAATAATATTTCCCATCACCCTTTTCCTGCAAGAAAGTTCTGTGATGGAGGGTAGGTATGTGTTGAATTGATCTTTCTAGGCTGTATCAGGTACCAAGGCTGGTGTGAATAGGCTCTCCCCATCTTCTGCTCCTCTTATCCCATCAAGCAGAGTTGAGATTGATCCTAGATCCCTCCCATAGAGGGCATGTCGGGGAAGGACATAGACTGGGGTCATAACTTTCTTTGTTCTTCTTAGTTTCATTACCACCAGGGTTATCACTGGGACTTGGTGCTGGCACTACAAATCCACTGCTCCCAATGGCCATTTTCCCCCTATTTTATTGGATACGACAGAAATTGAGAGGGGAGGAGAAGATAGAAAAAAAAGTGACACCTGCAGACCTGTTTCACCATTCATGAAGAGTCTCCCTTGCAGGTCGGGATTGAGGTCTTGAACACTGGTCCTTGAAACATGGTAATACGTGAACTTAACTAGGTGTTCCACCACCCAGCCCCCTATTTATTGTTTTCTTTAATAGACTGGATTGATCTTATTATTCCTCTTACAGATTGAGTCTTGATTGTATTTATTGAAAAGGATCACAGTGGTGGGGCAGAGAACTGTTTGAATAGTTCTTTGACCTTCTCTGCTACCTTCCCTTTTTTTTTTTTTTTGGTCTTTTTAGAATGTTTTTACTGGTGACCTAACATTACTTGAAACAATTCTCAAATTTCAGAAGTATTTTCATACCTATATATGATGTGGGTAAGTCACCACACACCCCCCACCAAAGCTTTGTCCCTAACCCCTCCCCACCCACCCACCCACATCAACAGGGCTTCACTGCTCCAAGTCAACTATGGGGGGAGGGGGAGGAGGGGGGGAGAGATCATTCACAGCACTGGAGCTTCCGCCAGTATCGAAGTATTCGCGGGTGGTGTGCCAGGGGCTCAAATCTGGAATGTGCATGATCAGCAAGGCAGGAAGGCAAGTACCAGCCCAGGTCAGCTATCCTGCTTTTCATGCAGAGCTCTCCAGGAATTCCCTAACACACATCCTCATTCTACACATAAAGGACAGTCAATTCTAAGGAGAAGGAAGGCTTTGTTTGTTTGTTTGTTTGTTTTTATAATAGCAGGTGGTTCTATATAATGACTAGAAGGAAGTTAGTCCTTGTCACATCCCAAAATGAACAGAAGCCTAAATAGAATCAGTGCTTATGCCTCATTTGTCTAACAGTCTTAACACAGATATTCCTGGTTGGAACATGACTCTCCTCCATGTGGGGCCCTGGTGGCCTGGTTGTCTTTATCTTGTGACTTGGCCATCTCCCTGGCCTACCAGTGTTCTCCACAAGCCCAGCCAAAGGGCAAGAAGGCCCAGAATTGACAGACGTATCTTCTACTTATGGACTGTTTTCAGGAACTAGTCACATAGCCTTAACTAATTGCAAAGGACACAGGTTAGCTGGGAAATGTGCCTTTTTTTTTTTTTTTTGCTGCGCTGTTGCTTACCTGTGACAGTTTTGGGCTGAAGAAGAAGGGTCAGGAGTTGGGTGGAGAGTTAGCAAGTAAAAAGGATTCCCAGTGACATCTCATCATAAATGTCAGCATTTTGGCAGTGGATGCACAGCCTTGGCTTAAGTCACATTGTTAGTTGTGCAGCCTGGACTTAAATCCCAGCACCTGGGCCATCGTTTTCTTTTATGGGCACTAAGGTAGAAATGAAATTGCTAGGCTTGCCAGTAAGAAGAAGAGAGGCATCTAGCATGAGATGGACAGACTGACATTCTGTCCTTACTGATACTTTTAGCTCTTGCAGTAGGCAGGATCTCAGAGAAGCTCAGTTTATGAGAAAGCAAAGCCTCTTCTCTGCCTGTGGTCATTTCATCATTCTGGACCTGCCCTGTCCCTTCAGTCACTGGTGCTTGTACCTATGAAACTAACACATGACTTTGCATCTGATTATTACATGTCCGCACGTGTAGTAAACAGGTTGTACATGCTTACTTACCCGCCACGGCACTGGCTCCACCTGATCTTTGCAGTGTTTGTTGAAACCTCATCATTTCTGTCCTTTTCTGAGTTCCTCCTTGGGCCTGAGCAGCCAGAGTGAAGTTTGTCAGGCATGACTGTTAGCTTTTGCATGTCAAGATGGCCTTTTCATATTCAAATCTCAGCAATATATTAGTTAATCATTAGGCAGTTTACTGAGTGTGGATTCGCACCATTGTTCTCACTGAATGGCTAATCAGCAGAGGGAAACATGAGGAAATGCACACTTTCTCCCTCTAACCATGGTTTCCAGCAGAGGAAGTGTGGGCAGAATTTGCTGCCTGAGGACTGGCCAATAGTAAGTGGGACCCGGGGTAAAAGAGTCCTATGTGGGAAACTGGCTGAAGATACACTGAACTGTATGAAATCGCTGATGTTCAGTCATTTTGCCTCTCAGAACAGCAATTTCATTCGGTCAAAACTAAACTGGAGAGCCTGAGAGACAGCTTAGCAGGTAGAGCACAGGCATGGCCCTGGTTCAAGCCCCAGTACCACATGGGAGGTACCATGGCACTAAGGGGAGCTTCCACACTATGGTGTCTCTCCTCTATCTCCCTGCTCGTCATGGTGAAATCACCTGAGCGTAAGGCCTCAGCTTTGCAGAAGAGAAAAGACTGGTTTTCTAGTCACTTTGTCCCCAAGATCAGAGGACAGCACTCCACCATTTCCAATGCACTGAGGCACCTGACAAAGGTGTGGAGGATTTCTCTAGAATCAGCTCTTTGATGTGTGGCATTTATCATCATCTACTATCAGTGCTAATAGAGTATGACTGCTGCGGACCATGAGCAGGACCTGAGGTGCGTGTGGCTGACAGAAGCCAGAGTCCACTGGGGCCCATGGTGTCTGCATAGGAGCTTCTGGCCCTTGAGAGGAGCCATGCTGATGGAAGCAACCAGGGAGGGATTTCTCCCAAGAGTGGGGAGGCAGCACAGTGAGCTGACTAAAAGCACAGGCCCTTGGATTCCAGTCTTGGCCTCAACTCTTGGTGGCTGTGTAAGGGCAACTTTCTCTGCACAGCAGTTTTCTCATCTGCAAAATGGGGGTGGTAATCACAACAGGATTCAAGTTTATTGATAAAACGAAATGAGTTGAAATGCATGAGTGCTTGTGGTCTGGGAGGTGGTGCAGTGGGGTAAAGCATTGGACTCTCAAGCATGAGGTCCTGAGTTTGATCCCCAGCAGCACATGTACCGGAAAGATGTCTGGTTATTTCTCTCTCTCCTCCTATCTTTCTCATTAATAAATAAATAAAATGTTTAAAAAAAAAAAGAAATGCGTTAGTGCTAAGGACACAGTGCCCTGTGCCGTCATAGTAAGGGGCATGCAAGCATGGCTGCTTTTATGTGGAGCTCAGAATCATGGCATGTGTCTGCAGTGAATTCAGCAGGGAGTACCAGGAGATGAGAGTATGTTCCAGCAAGTGAGTCTCAGATCACAGGACAAAGTTGGGTATGGTTCCCACAACTGGAAGAAGCCCTCAAGTTGACCTATTTTGTTTCAAGTTGAAATGATTCTAACATAGAAAACTAAAACAATAATAATAATAATAAATAAAATAGAAAACTCTGCCACCCCTCCACACACACACAACCCTTTCAGCCTTGCAGAGTTTTCTGTCCCTCTACCTCACAAAAATCTCTAGTCCTTTTATTCATGAGATATGTTCACAGGTGGCTGTGCAAATACCGCTGGGCCCCCCCCCAGAACACCCAGAACACCTTTCTCTCCCAGCCTGAGGTCTGCCAGGTGGCCTGTAACTCTACTTCCAGTTTGGCTGTGGTCTTTTTGATGGTGTGAAGTGTACCCTGAGGCTGACTGATTGTGTTCCTGGGAGTGGGAAGCTTCCATTGGAGGGTTCAGTCAGCAGCAGGAGAGCAGCGCCAGCAACCTCAGAAGGAATAGGGAATGATGATTCTGGAAGGGAGTGAGGAGTTGCTTGCTTTTGCTGTGTTCCAATAGCATCTTCTGAAAAAAAAAAAAAAAAATCCCAGCCTGCCTTTCCCGTCTGCTCTGCCTTCCCACAACACACCTTGTACTAAATACATTTTTCAGACCTGACTTTGTGCAAACACAATGTTGTTCTGCAAGCATTAAAAGGCAATTTAGTACTCAAAGGATTAAAAGCTCATGTTAAATTGAAGACTACACTTGGCATAAACATTAAAAATTGACAGAACACCCTGCACATTAACTGCACCAGGGCTCCGTAATTAGCATTTAAAAGTAAAACATCATTTCCTTACTGTTTCCTACTTACTCATTTATAATGCATTTATTATAATACAGATGCAAGCAGGAGACTTTCCACCATCATCAGTGAATAAAAATATACCTGGGCTGAGGAAGAAGCTGGGATTTATTAACCTAGACTAAAAAGCAAAACCAATAAAAACCTCACTGGGCTGGCTTCAAAGTCTGGCATGTCTGTCCCTTTGGAAGACTGACACAAGGTCACCCAGGGAAATCACCCTTTGTATGTCTCTTCCTTTTTTTTTTTTTTTTTTTGACCAGAGCACTGCTTAGCTCTGGTTTGTGGTGGCGCAGGGAACTGAACCTGAGACTTTGGAGCCTCAGGTGTGAGTAACTCTTTGCATAACCATTATGCTATCTACCGCCACGTCTCTTCCTTTTTTTAGTCTTTCACTAGCAAATATCAGGAAGAGGAGCCAACTTGGCTTAGGCCAGTCACAAACTGGCATCTCAGATCAGTCAGCTGGCAGTTCCCTAGAGGCTTGTGGGACAAGCTCCTTGGCCAATCAATCGCTTAGGCATCTGAGATGTCTTCCAAATCTGGGAAGAAGGGACTCCAGTGTCCCTGTTGGAGGTGAACAGTCTGCCGACTTGACACAGAGCTGAGCGTGTAAATGAGGACACCTATGCACAACCCCTTTGGAACTCCTGCTTCAGTTTGAAGTTCCATATTACTGAGCATGATCAAATTTGTAAACTCTCCCTCTCTCTCTCTCTTTTTTTTTTTTAACTGGAACACTAATCAGCTTGTGGTGTGGAGATTGAACCTGGGACTTCGGAAGCTCAGGCATGAGAGTCTTTTTACATAAGCATTATGTCATCTACTACCCCTGCCCTGTAAAGTTTCAATGCTGTCCAAATCTCATGTCCTTTATTCCCTCCATAGTTGGCTATGCTACCATGGGTTGTCGTTATTTTTTGCACGGACTCACCTCTCCACCTCCTGCTGTGTTGCTGGGTGCTACTTCTCTAACTTGAGGGGACATGGTAGCCACCAGGGTCTTGCTATGACTCAGCGGTCAACGAGCAGGTCTCTGGCGGGGTCCTTGAATCTGCAGTCCTAACCTTCCTGGTGGCACCAGGAGTGCTCTCAGTTGTTGAATTCAGGTCAGCAGAGACAGTGGACCCTTCAAGAGAGCTGGGCCCTGTGGTAAACCCACAGAGGTTCCAGAGATAACCAAACAGTTCTTGTCCTCAGTGAGTTCACCCTAGAAATGCCTGTGAACTCATTATCTTTTTCTCACGCTTCTGGTACTGGGCCTCATCTGTCGCATGAATGGGAACACCTTTCCCTGATGTTAACTGGAGAGCCCGACAGGCACATTCTGCTGAAGCAGACCTCCCTAGCTATCCCCAAGTGGCCTTCCATCCCCTGGCTGGGACACTACAAGTTTATCAGGCTAGCCAGTTGACAGAACGAATAGAATTTCAGGACTACAAGGCCAGTCTCAGTGAACGCATGGCATGAGGGTGTTTAAAAAGGAGGAGAATTTTGAAAATAGATTTTGCTCATGTCAGAACAGTGCCAGGCCTGGCCCAACCCCTGAAATGCCCGGACCCTGGAGGGTTTGGACAGTGTAGCTCACTTCCCCGGGGGAGGCGGGTTGCATCTGGGAGAGGGGCGGGCACCTTCCAGGGATAGGTTCCCTAGGAACCAATTTGGCACCTGCTCCATGACGATCCCTTCAAGGCAGAGAGAGAAGAAAGGAGGCTTTAGTGCAGATGTGGGAATAGTTTCATACAAGCATTCCCCCATTGTATTTTTCTTTTCGTTTTTAATTATTTTTTTTTAATTCCGGCAATGTATTCATGCCCCTGCATGAATTGAAAATGTTCTGCTCTCATGAAGAGCCATGGGCTAAAACACACCCAGGGAGCAGAGGGCAGCTCGCTGTTGGAGAGGTGAGGACAGGAGCCTGGATTCCAGTGTCAGGCCCTCCGAAGCCTGGCAGGGCCCGCAGGGTAGCTTCGTGTGGTTTGCAGGTTTGTTAATTACCAGAGTGTTTTTATGGGAAGATCCTTGGGTGTGTTTGTGGGAACCCCTGATTTTAATTACATCCCTTCTGGTTATTCAGATTATACACTTCTAAGGATCTTGTTTCTCTGGCTTTTGCTCCCCTGCAGAGGTACTAAAGAGTTCAGCAGAGAACAGGCCTGAGCTCTGTGTGTGCACAGATACAGCAGCTGAGAAGTGTGGACCTGAGCAGGACTTAAAGTGCAGGTCCTGGCTCCTCAGTTCATAGAGAGGCCGCAGGGGATCCAGAGAAGTTTCAGCAGCTTGCCCAAAGTCACATCACTTACCCTAAGACCCAGGTCTCTGAAATCTCTTGAATGTGTATGTCATACTGGCCTCATACTGTCCAACTAATTTTTCCATTTAATTTTTTTCTTTCATATTTACTGTGTATCTATATGAGAGAGACAGAGACAAAAAAAGTGTGAGAGAGACTAGGGTCTTATGTCTGCATACTTTTACGACTCTCGACTGTTTTTTTACATTCAGAGAGGTAGGTAGATAGGTCTTAAACCTGGGCCCAGCACATGGCATGGCTCATGTTCTACCTTGTGAACTATCTCCCTGGCCCCTTTGTCTTAATTCTTAATGAAAGTTGCCATCAAAGTTTGACAACTCTTGTCCATCCTTTGAGAGTTGAGATTGTTGTGCTAAGAGCCTTATTCACAGGATTTGCTATGTGATTCTTCCATGATACAAGTATGGTGAGGATGTGCATTGTCGTCAGCAGATAGCAGGCTCAAATACCCATAGATTATAGCTCACATGGGGGCCAGTAGTTCACTTATTTATTTATCTGGTTTTTTGTTACATATATATACATACACACACACACACACACACATATATACACACACACACACACACACACACAGAGAAACCAAAACAGATGGAGGAGATAGAAAGGGAGAAAGAGTAACACTGGAAGCACTGCTTCACTGCTCCTGAAACTTCCCCCTTGCAAGTGGGGACTAGGGGGCTAGAACCTGGGTCCTTGCACATTGTCACATGTGCCCTCCACCAGGTGTGCCACTGCCCAGCCCCAGAGATGTTCCTTTTGGAGCAAAGCAGGCTGGGCATAGGGCTTTTGAGAATGGGAAGTATAAAAAGAATACAAGTTATATGCCTGTAGAGTGATAGGTGCCACTAGATTGATTGGTTAGTTGGTTGGTAGGTTTGGTTGGTTGACATGAAGGGAGAGAATCAGAGCATCACTCTAGCACATGAAATGCTGGGAATCAGATTCAGGTCCTCATGCTTGAGAATCCAATGCTTTCTCCACTGCATCACCTCTGAGGCTGCAAGGGAACTGTTCGTATTTTATAGCTTTTGGAGCAAACCCAGGTTTTGTGCACCGCATGCCTCTGGAGGTGTTTGCCTGTCTGAAGTGTGTCTCCCCAATGCCCTGGCAGATGAATCCTGCTCTTGCCATACTCTTGTTGTTGTCTGAATACTGCCTTTCACAGACACTTATTTAATGATGCCACTTGGCTTTTTAATATTTCATCTGACTTCTGTTTTATGGTATTTTTACTTGAACCTTGTTTTAATGGCCTTTACTGCACACCAAGAAGCTGGGTGGGGAAGGTGGGCTTTATAAATGAAATGATGACTGTTATTACTTCCTTTGTCTCTGCTCTGTCTTAATCAAATTATAATTCATCCCATCCTCATCTGAGCCTTGCTCCTTGTGATTCTATGTCAGAAAACAACCAGTGTTGAGGAAGAAGGCTGCAAATTTTAGTCTTGCTGAGGAGATTTGTCACTGTTGTCACCATGTGAGGAAAGGAAATTGAGGCTAAGTTCTTGCTGTCGGTTGGCTCATCAGAGCAGAGGAGGCTCTTCAGACCCCTCTAACCCAGCGGATGTGCTTCCTTGGAGCTCATTCCACAGGTGGACATGATTTCAAGGACTTAAGAGCTAGGAGTGATCTCAGAGGGTCTCACAATCCCTGCCTTGTGTTGAGGGCAGGTGCAGTTGGTTATGTACTTGCATGACTGTGGCCTCCGTAATGAAGGGCAGTTCCTTTATAACTTTGCAAAGTCTCTAGGGTGGCAGTTGTGATGCCTTTTGAATAAGAAAATGAGTGGCCCCATTCCCTGAAATTTCTACCCGCCCCCTTCACTCTGTCACCCCAATCCTACTGAAAACCTTTTTCTTGACCTGTTTGTGTCTAGCCGTCAAGTGCAAAGTAAGTGCAGAACAGAACACTGACGATATGTCACCTTACTGGGTCTGCTTGCTTCTCACCTGAGTGTTCAGTGGGTTTGAAAGAATGGCTTAGATTTGATGGTCAGAGGGAAATTTGTCACTCCTGGTAAGAGCTAGAAAAAAGGAAAAGTCCTCAAAAAGATGGCCCTGTCTACTAACAAATCTTCCTCTCCCTGGGCCTTGCTAAAACAGAGTGTCTTGTTACAGATACACATATGGGAGTTCATGTTATGTGCTGTTATATGATGGCCTAGGAGCTACAGACCAAACAAGCAAGTCAGTTTGTCCCCTTTCCCCTTTCCCCTTTCCCTTCATTTCATCAGATTCTAGCTTATGTGAAGGCTCTACTTTGCGCAAACCATATGCCCTGTTTCTTCCTACTAGCCAGGGGTGGAACAAATAGTCCTCCCCCTATTAGGTCAGTGCTATAGTCAAAGAGATACTTACTTACCTTGTACACACAGCTTTGATTTGAAAACTCAATCTCAGAATGGGGGAGATAGCAGAAAGACTTTCATGAGATTCCAAAGTCCCAGGTTTAATTCCCCCACACCATCAGACAAAGCTGAGCAGTGCTCTAATAAAAAAGGAAGAGAAGGAGGGTGGGGAAACTAGTCTCCATCTAACTTTTTTTAATATAATTTTTATTTATAAAATGGAAACACTGACAAGACTATAGAATAAGAGGGGCACAATTCTGCACAGTTCCCACCACCAAAACTCCTTATCTCATCCCCTCTCCTGATAGCTTTTCTATTCATTATCCCTCTGGATGTATGAACCCAGGATCATTATGGGGTGCAGGAGGTGGAAGGTCTGGCTTCTGTAATTGCTTCCCCACTGAACATGGTTATTGACAGGTTGATCCATACTCCCAGCCTTCTCTGTCTTTCCCTAGTGGGACAAAGCTCTAGAGAAGCAGGGCTCCAGAACACATTGGTGGGATCGTCTGCCCAAGGAAGTCAGGTTGGCATCATGGTAGCATCTGGAACCTGGTGGCTGAAAAAGAGTTAAGATATAAAGCAGAACAAATTGTTGATGAATCATGAACCTAAAAGGCTAGAATATTGCAGATGAAGAGTTGGGGTCTCTGTTTTGGATAAAGCTAGTAGGTTTATGTTAGGTATATTCCTAGGGGCCCATGACTTTAGTTTTTGCCTGAGCCTGACATCTGATATGCAGGTGGACCCAAGTTATTGTCTGGGGTCCATCTAACATCCTTTAGTGTTGTCCTTCTGGAAGGAAGTATCAGATGGTTTCACACATGCTCTGTCCTTTGGCTGGCCTGTCTAAAGTCTTTACTTAGGTGATAGAGAGCTTGGAAGACAGTCTGGGGAGAGATGATCAGGAAATAGCCCAAAGACTGAGGACCTGACTGATAGCCATAAAATTGTGTGTGTGGGGGGGGGGGGGGTTTGACAACAGGCATGAGGAAGAGCTCATCTGGAGGATGGGGCAAACCTGCTTTGGGATTGGGGGCAGCAGGGTAGACTGGATTTGACCATCAACTATCAAGAGGAAATGCTTTACAAGTTCATTTTCAGAAATGTCAACTTTTGAAGTGCTGATGGGATCTTGAGTGCCATCATCTAACAATTGAGTTGGAAATGTGGCTGGAGTGACAGAGAAATATAGAACTGGAGACATGGGACTCATTTGCTTAGAAATTATGGTGGATACCTGATGATTGATGAATGAGAGTCTCCTGTTTTTTTTTTTTCTTCTTAAATATTGAAAAGAGACCTGGGAGAAACTCAGTGGTAAAGAGTAGGAGAACCAAGAGGGCAACATCTTTTGAAGAAATAAGACACACTTGTATAGTGCATTGCTTTGCCATGTATGTGACTCAGTTTCAAGTCGATCCCCTACTACACTGAAGGAAGCTTCAGTCCCTCTTTCTCTTTCTCTTTCTCCCCCACGCCACCTTTCTGTCTGTAAGAAAGAAAGAGAGGAGTGAGGGCGAGAGCAAGAGAAAGAGAAGGGGAAAAAAAAGAGGACAATAGGTTATTGTAATGGAAGCTCAGTATGGAAAGGAAAGACATCAGCAGCTTCTACAGAAGGAAGGATGGGATCCTTGGCCTGCTCCCCTCAGAAATGGTGGTCTTCTCTTTGGGTGGAAAGGTTTAGAAAAGGTAAAACAGTAATGGTCACTGTCCTACAGAAAGAGAGAGAGAGAAAGAGAGAGAGAGGAACCTGGAACACATGACTTTTAAGAGAAGGGAAGGGAAGCTTTCAGACAAGTGGCAACACTCTCTGGCATTTAGAAAGGAGGAAGACAGAAAACCAGAGGGGGAGCCCAGCTCAGCCCAAGTCCCTATCTTTTGTTCTCTCAACCCAGGTTGCAGGAACCAGAATATGGCTCTATCTCTGCTTGCTTCCTTATCTCTAGGTTGTAAAGTTAGGAAGACAGACTCCTGCTGTCTGCCAAGTATTCCATTCAAAAACAGAAAGAGGTGGAGGAAATAAAGAACCAATAGGTGTCGCAGGAAATGCCTGTTTTTCAAGGAACAAAACTTACAACCTTAGACATAGGTGGTGGTGTACCAGTAAGCTTTGAGTTTTCTTTTTTCTCCTGCAGCCCTTTGTTCCTTGACCCTCGAGTAGAGACAGTGAGCCTGTCTGTTGACTTGCAAGCCACAGGAGACAAAATCAGTGCACAGGATGATTTGGCAGAGCAGTGAGGTGATTTTGTTTTGTTTTGGGCTGGTGGAGGAACTGATCCGCACAATAGCTAGCTCATTTTTTAGAGCAGTCCACTCACAGAAGACCTTTCTGGGCTTGTTTATTTATTGTTGCCATCAGGATTTTTGCTGGGCTTTGCACCTGCTCAATACCACTACTCCCAGTGGACTCTTTTCTTCTTTCTCTTTCTTTCTTTCTTTCTTTCTTTCTTTCTTTCTTTCTTTCTTTCTTTCTTTTCTCTCTTTCCCTCTCTCTCTTTCTTTTTTTCTCATTAAAGGATGAGAGACAAAGAGAGAAGGGGAACCACCACAAGCACCACTCCACTGCATGGTGCTTCTGTGTGGTGGCCAGATCCCCCTAACTATAGCAAAGTGAAGGCTTCACTGGATGAACTCTCTCCTGACCCCAGCTTCCTTTTCAGGCATAGTGATTCCAGAATTATGTTATCATGATCTCAAAAAGCAAATGGCAAAGGAGAATGGCCTGGCTTTGCACATTGAGCTGCTTTCTATCCTCCCATTCACTTTCTATGACTTTAAAAGGAAGCCCTAAAACCTGGCATATCTATCGTTTAGTAAAGTGGGGGGCTTCTGTTCCCTCCACAAGTCTTTACCACTCTCTGAGTAAAAAGGAGGGGGCGGGGAAGCACACCTATGCTTCCCTTCATAAATATCTCAGTACTTTTTTTGAATAGACATAGAAAGAAGTTGAGAGTGAAGGGGGATAAAGAGAGAGATAGGCAGACATAAAGACACCTGTAGTACTACTTCACCACTTGTGAAGCTTTAACCCTGCAAGTGGGGACCAGGGCCTTAAACCCTTGTGCATGATGTAACATATGCACTTAACCAGGTGCACCACAGCCTGGCCCCAAATGTCTCAGCACTAAAAACTCTACTTTCAGGTTATAAACAAAAGAAAAGGTGGTGGTTATCTCAGGGAAAAAATGCAAAATAGGCTGAGATTCATATAGCTATGTGTTGCCAAATTTGATCTTCCCTTCCCCTCCCCTCTCATTCCATCCCCTCTCCTATCCTCTCCTCTCTTCTCCTCCCCTTCCCTCCCTTTCCCTTCCCTTCCCTTCTCTTTCTTTTGGGACCAGAGACTCACAAATGCATAAACTCAGTGCTCTGGCCACTGTTTTCATTCAGAGAGAGAGAGAGAGAAAATCAGATTTCAGCATGGTAGCCTCATCCATTGCCAAGATCCTTTCATGTGTTAACTGAGTACCAAACCTGGGACTCCTTGGGCTCCTTAGCTGGTGAGCAATCTCTCCAACCCTTAGTCTGGTTCTTCTTGATAGTCACTGTGCATTGCCAGTCAGTTTTGAAACTCCCTCTGTGTGTGTGACCCACTTGGGAAATGGGGTCCATCTTCCTTCTACTTTCCCAATGCAAATCTGGAATTACGTGCTTCCTTTTCTAAAAGTTCTTACCAGAAATAGTGATGTCTGCCCGCCATGTGCCAGATGACCTCATCTTTCTAGCTAATAGAGGCCAGAAACCATATCTTATGATCCTAAGGCAAAGAGGAAGGACTTTTTTTTTATCATTTTATTGGGGGGGACTAAAGTATTACAGTACAGTTGTTGACACTGGGATACAGTTTCTCATCTCCCATGATAAGTGCCTCACCCCCAATTAGTCATTTTCCACCACGCATTAGTGCCCCAAGGTGCCCCTCCCCCACCCCCTCCCTGCTCTTTCTTCCCAGAGTCCTTTACTTTGGTGCAATACACCAAATCAAGTCCATGTTTTACTTTGTGTTTCCTCTTTCTGTTCTTGTTTCTTTTTATTTTAATTTTTGTTTATTTGATAGAGACAGAGAAAAATGAGAGGGAAGGGCAAGATAGGGAGAAGAGAGACACCTGTAGTGCTACTTTACCACTCATGAAGTTTTCCCCCTACAGGTGGAGACCTGGAGCTTAAACCTGGGTCCTTGGGCATTGTAACATGCTCTCAACCAGGTGCACACTGCCTGGCCATTCTTGTTTCTTTTAAATGTCATCGGCTCAGCCTTGACAAGGTAGGACAGGGATCTGAACCTGGTCTGCCTCTCTTCAGAGCATCCACTGTCTTCACTGGGCTACACTGACTGGCATCACAGATTCCTTTCCACAACCCCTGGCTGGGACAGTTTCCTCTCCCTTCCATGGAAATTCCATGTGACAGGAGGGATGGCAGAGGCTTGAGATGGTTCATGCTTCAGTTGAAATAGGTGTCCTCGCCTCTTGCTTGTCTTCATATTCATAAATGTTCATTTCTTTCTTTTCCTTTCTCTCTCTTTTTTTTTATCCTTCCTGGGGGTGATGACTGACAGATTAATATATGTCTAACTACATGTCTGAGAAATCAAAAAGAAGGTGCTGTCAGAATCACTTGTCAGAAAATGAGATTAGGCGCACTTGTCATTTGCTGAGGATTGCAGTCTTTCAGAGATAAGGTTTCATTAAATGAGGGTAAAAAGCCTCCTTTAGGAAAAAAAAAAAAAGAGAGAGAGAGAGAGCATAGAGAGGGAGTGAAGGTGGAGTGGAGGGGAAGGAGTGAGGTATCCTCTTTCTGGTGTCAGCCAAGTGTTTTATCACCTTGTGTGATCCAGGGGCACCTGGTAGCCACTGATAATGGCAGGCCTCTTCCTGCCCTGGCTTCCCCCAGGAGGTGCTTCACAGGCCGCTGCCACCATGACCTGCTTTTACCTTGCTTTGGAAGATAGCAAACTTTTTCCTGTGGGAAGAGGGAGCCAAGCATGTAGTATGGATTTAAAAGCCGGCTGAGGAAAGCAGGCAGCAGAAAGACAGTGTCTAGTCACATTTCCCCAGCCACATAAGCAAATCCACAGTGGATTTCGGTGAGATATTGAGCTTGTCTGACAAGTGAAGGGGAACTAATGAGGACCAGCACCACATCCCATTGCAACCAATTGTGTTTTGTTATGGAAAATATTTATCAAGTTCTTTTGCATGTGCTGCTGCTCTAACAAGAGACAAGAGGAGTTCCCCTGGAGTGGGGGCTTGAGACACCTGCACCCCAAGATGCAGAGTGGCCGTGGCTAGCTGAGTATTAGACTTCTCACTGCACTGCAGGTGTGGCTACAGCAGTATTTCATATCCTCTCTCTCTCTCTCTCTCTCTGTCTCTTCCTCTCTCTCTCTCTCTCTCTCTCTCTCACACACACACACACACACACACACAGCCCATCGTGGAAATGGCAGTGTCCAGGGGACCCGAATGGCTGAGACAGCCTGGAATCATCTGGAATGGTCCTCTTCCCTGAGCAGGGATGACACAAGGCTGAGGCACCCTTGCAAATCCTGTCCACAGGCTCACCTTTCCACATGAGGGCAACTGACTTCTGGGAGGGGGTTCCAGAAGGCAGGCATTCCAAGACATGGAGGTAGAAGCAGCTTCCTCTTACCAAGCTTCAAAAATGAGGGGCCAGGTGATGGTACACTTGGTTGAGTGCACACATCACTGTGCACAGAGATCCAGGTTCAGGTCCCTGTCACCACCTGTAGGGGGAAACTTCACAAGTGGTGAAGTAGTGTTGCAGGAGACTCTGTTTCTCTTTCCCTATCTACCCCATCCCTCTTAATTTCTCTCTATTTCTCTACCCCAAATTAATAAAGAATAAGTAAACATTAACAAAATGAGTAGAACCACTTATGCCATTGAGTGGGGGAAGAATATGAACCCCAACCTAATTTTTTTCAGAGCTGGGACTCATATCTAAATGGTTTCTTCACTCCTGGGTCAGCCTTTTCAATTCAGATAAACAGACAAGAGAAAGAAAGGGAGAAACAATGGAGCTTCCCCTGGTGCCACATGGCCCTCCCTGTTAGTGTCAGGGTTCAAACCTGGGCTTCAGAAATGACAAAAAAAAGATGCCCTATCCTTGAACTATCTCTTAGCTCCAGTACAAAAATAGAGAGAGGGGGCAAGACACCGAAGCATTGCTCCACCATGTCATCTGTGATGTGCCCATGTGGTGCTAGGGTTCAAATCTAGGGCCTCACATACAGTAGGTGAGCTTCCTCCCAGTTTCCTTGCTAACTTGTTTGCCTTTCAGTCTGAGAGAGAGAGGGAGAGGGAGAGGGAGAGGGAGAGGGAGAGGGAGAGAGAAAGAAAGAAAGAGATCCCAGAGGTGGCGCAGTAGATAAAGCATTAGATTTTCAAGCATGAGGTCCTGAGTTTGATTCCCAGCAGCACATGTACCAGAGTGATGTCTGGTTACTTATTTCTAATAAATAAAGAAAAACAAAAAAGGGAGGGGGAAGATATGACAGAGCTGCTTTACTACTAGTGAACAGTGCATAGTGTTCCTTTGTAGTGTTGGGAGCTCAAACCTGGATTGTGCTTTTTTAAAAATCCTTTTTAAAATATTTATTATTTGACAGGACAGAGAGAAAATGACAGAGGAGGGGGAGATAAAGAATGAGAGAGAAAGAGGAATATCTGCAGCACTGCTTCACTACTCATGAAGCACCCCCTTCAGATGGGGACTGGGGGCTTGAACCAGGGTCCTTTAATATGGTGACATATGCACTCAACCAGATACACCATGACCAAGCCCTAAACCTGGTTTGTTTTCTCCCTCCCTCCCTTCCTTCCTTTCTTTTTCTCCCTTCCTCTTTCTTTCTTTCTTTCTTTCTTTCTTTCTTTCTTTCTTTCTTTCTAGTGATTTAATAATGATCAACAAGCTTGTAGGATAAGTAGGGTATAATTCCACATAATTCTCACCACCAGAGTTCCATATTACCCTCCCCCTCAATTGGGAGGGGGGAAAATAGATGGAATGTCTCAAGCTTTTTAATGTATAGACTTCAGTTCTGAATCTATAGTCCTTCAATCTGAGCACTTAAGATTTCAAATTAGTAACTAATTGAGTTTAACTCTGGGCTTAAATTGTTAGTGCATCTCCAATAATACCTTTTTCTGAAATAGTAAATCACCTATAGTCTTAGACCAGGGAGACCAGAAGCAACTGATCTTGTCAATGTAGAAAAACAGTGGAAGAAACTGCCCCACTCTCTGAAGGGAGGCTGGGTCAACATACTCTGTCACTCGAGGAAGATGGGTCCTGAAATTAGTGCAGCCTAGAATGTTCCAAGGCGTGATGCAGAGGTTACACAGTCTCCTGTGCTAAATATGAATAGATATGGGCTATAGGTCAGATTGATGGGGTTTATAGTTAACAGTATTTATACACATTTCCCATATGTAGGAGATACTCTGCCCTGATCCAGCTTTCTAGTTCTAAACCTGGGTTCTTATTTTTATTTTTATTTTTTATTATTTATTTTCCCTTTTGTTGCCCTTGTTGTTTCATTGTTGTTGTAGTTATTATTGTTGTTGATGTCATCATTGTTGGATAGGACAGAGAGAAATGGAGAGAGGAGGGGAAGACAGGGGCAGAGAAAGAGAGACACCTGCAGACCTGCTTCATCCTGTAGGTGGAGAGCCAGGGCTCAAATTGGGATCCTTACACCGGTTCTTGCACTTCAGGCCACGTGCGCTTAACCCTCTGCGCTACCACCTGACCCCCTAAGCCTGGATTTTTAAGCATTGTAAAGAATCTATTTAAGTGACCCAGGAGATTGCACAGTGATCAAAGCATTGGATCCTCTAGCATGAGGTCCTGAGTTTAATCCTTAGCATCATATATACCAGAGTGATGCTCCTCATCCCTATTTTAATAAATAAATCTCTTTTTCTTTAAAAAAAAAAAAGAATGTGCTCTACCATTGCCCCCTTGTTAACTTTTTTTTTTTTTTATGCAATCTATCTCCTACCTCATTCTCCTGCATTTCTCTTGGTATTCCAAAGACTTCCTACCAGCTCTCCTGTCTTATTCAGCAACAATAGTAATGGTAGGTGTATCTGTTGAATGCTTACTGTGGGGCTAGTGTCACTAATTTGATCCTCACCACTCTGAATTAGATATGTTGTACCTCCCATTCTCTAGATGAAAAAACAATGACAAAGTCATGTCCTGCTTCATTGTTAGCAGGCTGAATGCTCCATACCTCCAAGTGGACACCTTTATAATCTGTAGTAGAGTAAGTGTGGTTGGGTTGTCCCCTAAAATAGAGACCCATCTGTCCCTTCCTGTGGGACCTTCAACGTGGGTTAACCTAGGAGAGGGAGTGAGGACAAGGAAAGAAGGGAGAGGGAAGGGGACAAGACACGTGAGAGAAATGAGACAAGTCAAGATTATGATCAAGTCTGTTTATTAGCACCAAAGGTGCTGCTTTTAAGGCCAGGGCAAGGGGGGAGTTAGCAGACTAGGGACTGTTGATTGAAGTGGTGTGTTGTCATGGTAATCAGCTGTTATCTGGAAGGTCCTGGGAGTTGGGAGACAAGAACCTATCTATCTTTTGGGCAAGGCCATCTGTGAACAGGGACTCTAAGGAGTAGAGAAGCAGGGACTTATCTTTTAAGCAAGGCCTTCTGTGAACAGAGACTCTGTGGCCATGCCAATAGCAACCTTGAGGGCACATGTGGCTCCCCACACCCATCCCTATTCCCTTGCAGTGATCTTGAAGGGGACCCCCACCCCCAAGCGGACCTTAGCCTTCAGAAAGAAGCCCTGGAAACAGATCCAGACTTTGTTCTATATGCAAGAACCCTGTCCACAAGCAAATAGGATCTGGCTAGAGTCTTAATGCTGATCACCCAGGTTAGAGAGAGGAAATTGGACTGGTTTGTATACATGTTAAGTGAATGGATAGATGGACACTCCTGGGCATGTTGTCTTACTATAGTTGAATGGAAGGAGAGGGAAAATAAATGGGGCCAAGTGTGACCAATCCAGCAACATAAAGCAAAGGATTTGGGGGTGTTATTCATGCCATCCTTTCTGGTGTTTTCTTAGAAGCTTGAACACAAAGTTGGGAAATATTTTTTTATTTTATTATTATCTTTATTTATTGCATAGAGACAGCCAGAAATCAAGAGGGAGCGGGGGTGATAGAGAGGGAAAGAGACAGAGAGATACCTGCAGCCCTGCTTCACCCTCATTAAGCTTTCCCCCTGCAGGTGGGGACTGGGGGCTTGAACCCGGGTCCTTGTGCATTGTAATATATGTGCTTAACCAGGTGCGCCACCACTTGGCCCCGTTGGGAAACATTTTAAAGGAAAGAGAAGTGAGAGGTAATTCAAAGGGTAGAAGTCAACAGCAGGCATACAGGGAAATGGTCTGAGGCCAGGAATTTTCTGGTTCATTAAGTGAGAAACAATAAGAAGGAAGGAGGGAGATGGAATTTGAGACATACTTTGCTTCTTAGGGGGATGTTGGCTGCCCAGGAGGCTTATTTCAAACTAAATCTTATGCCTGGATCCCACAGCCCTTAATGTGACCCACACTTTCCATTACCAAATTCTGAGGATTTAAGTCCTGATAGTGTGTGCTTGAATCTGGACTCTGTCTCATCAGTTAAAGAGCTGGCCTGTTGAGGCCACATGTGTCTGTGCAGTAAGTTCTTTTCAAGCCAAACTTTCATGTTCAGGAAAAAAAAAATCCTAAGAGGGAATACATGTGGTCCTCTTCCCCCTTCAAGCCCAGTTCAGGCTATTTATTGTTTTATTTGATTGTTGAGAAGTCAGAAATGACTGAATTGGTTCCCAATGTGGTCTGCACATTGCCTTGGCTAGAAATGGCCTGATGAAGACAAAACCCAGCTTTAGATCCTGATTTGTGTGTGTTGAGGGGAGGGAGTGTGGATTCCCCCCCCCCCCCTTTCTTTCTGAAGTCCTTCCCCTGTGGGTTTCAGATTAAAGCACATGTGACGACACATTTATCCATCCTTTCGGGCTGTGCTCTTAAAACGTGGGGCTGACAAATGTGTGTGATAGACCTGTGGCACCAAGCGACAGAGGCTCACTCATGCCCTGACCGTTCTGATAAGGAGGTGAAACTGTACTCGCCAGTTGGAAGGATTAAATGCAAACCATAGCAGACTTCTGACATTTCAGTGATTTACCAGGAAATTCCAGGGTGGGGGTGGGGAGTGAAAAGCTAAGTTAAACAGTATGCCCAGCTCCAGAATCATGAACGCAGGCACTGACAATATGGGAGAGGAAAGCCTCACTTCCTAGCCCGCAGTTAGATCATGTAGCATGATGCTCTCCTGCATAGAAGAGAGCAAGAGAGAGGGATCGTTCATCCTGAGCTGTATGCATTTCAGTCATGAAGAAAGGCCTTGGTTACTACTTCTCTCAAGGCCAGCACAAGTTGGGACAGGGCCTGTTCTAAAGTCCAGATCTCCTGGTTTTACTCAAACATACAAGACTCTTTTAGTGCCTAACTTCCCTGGAGCCGTCTGCAGTTGTGCTGAAACCAGTTTTTAAAGCTCACCAGAGCCTGTTGCCAGAGAGGATGGGGATATTCTTTTTTTTTTTTAATATTTATTTTATTTATTCCCTTTTGTTGCCCTTGTTGTTTTATTGTTGTAGTTATTATTGTTGTTGTCATTGTTGGATAGGACAGAGAGAAATGGAGAGAGAAGGGGAAGACAGAGAGGAGGAGAGAAAGATAGACACCTGCAGACCTGCTTCACCGCCTGTGAAGCGACTCCCCTGCAAGTGGGGAGCTGGGGTTCGAACCGGGATCCTTATGCCGGTCCTTGTGCTTTGCGCCACCTGCGCTTAACCCGCTGCGCTCCAGCCCGACTCCCAGGATGGGGATATTCTATAACCCTCCTGCTTGTCAGTTATTTTCGATGATGCCTAGACTCATCTCAGGGGCTTTTAAACCTGGTCAGTCATGTCACAATTGCTTGTCAGCTCTAAGTGAGCTCTGCTAACAGAGAGAGAATCTGTGGGCATAGTAAGACCAGAAAAAGTGCTCAGGGCCCAGGGCTGAATGTTGTTTGTAGCCTGATCTTTGCATAAGTAGCACATATTCAGAGAGCAGCCAGCAGCCAACCACTGTAATTCCACCAACCTCCTTTTCTGCTCAGAAAAGAAGACACAGACTTCCCCAGCAGCACAAAGGAGAGTCTTGTTCCTTCTAGGCGAGTGGCTATTTCGAAGCCTGGCTACAATTTTCCTGTTTTACTAACACTTGTAATTAAATCCCTCAACTCCCTCTAAGATTCTGTGTAAATACCAGATGCTCACTAAATTTCTTTTCTCCTGGAGAATCTGGAAAGTGAGCACACTGTCAGTGGGAGAGCTTCAGCGAGGGAGACTCGGGTTCAGGCAAAGGGGAGACCCCATAGGTGACCAAGCTACCCTGTGCATTTCTGGGGGTTCCTGGGGAAGGTGGAAGGCAGGCCACCCCACATGGGCCACATGGTCTGTAGCCTTGGCAGCGGGTATAGCGGGTATTAAGTTAACATCCTTGCTGTTTCAGTAGCAGATGGCTGTGAGTGGGGTGTGGCAGGAGGAGAGAAGCCGGCAGGAGGCTGGAGAGAAAGTGAGGGGCAGGCCAGGCCTCCCCAGTCCCCTATGGCTACAGCCTGCTTTTCATGTGCCTTGGAGGTGGCCTCCACCAGCTGTTATTGCATCCAGGCAGTTGATCATGGCAGGGATGGGAGGAGGAAATTCAGGATAGCTCTGGGCAAATCCACCCTCTCTGCTGGGGCGGGGGGGGGGGGGGGGGGGCAGATCTTTTCCCACCACTTATACCCCTCAAGGGGATTAGATAGAAGTCACATACACCCCTTTCTTTCTTTCTTTTTAAATAAATAAATAAAGATTTGTTTATGAAAAAGAAAGATTGTCAGAGAGAGCGCAGTCAGAGCATCACTCTGTCACATTCAACACCAAGCATCCTCAAGGGGCCTTAGACTTGAAAATCCAAAGCTTTATCCACTATGCCACCTGCCAAGCCACACACATAGTTACTGTACAAAGTGTAGCAAAAGAAAAGAAAAAAAAATTGCAGAGGTGATAACATCTCCATAGCAGGCAGAGCAGCAACTCTTGGGTTTCCCAGACTTCAGTCTAGTTGCTCAGAGATGTCAGAACCTCAGGAGAAAGCCCAAGATGTGCTAAGCAAATTGGGAGACCTGCTAGCATTTAAACTGTACCCACACTGACTGTGGGTTTCTTGGGGTTTTTGTCACAGGAAAACTGGGAAAGGACCTCCTCCACCAACCAAACCCAGCAGATGTAGCTCTAGTGCTTTCTGAATTTACTTTGAAGCATGTAGCACTGTTGGAAATATTCATATCCTACAGGCAGATCCCCCCCCCATTACTTCTAAACTGCCCTTGGCTTTAAGGTTCCCCATGAGTCATGTTGCATAGGTGGCCTCCAGGAGGCTGGTCTCAGAGCCTAAGGTTTCAGGCAGGCCTCTTTGACTGTCAAATGTTGGGGTGTGTGGAAGGAAGGGCATGAAGACTGAGAGGCTGCAGCACAGGGCCCATGCCACCCCAGCAACTCGCAGTTTCCATTTAAAACCAAAATCACACGACAGCTCTCAGATGGCAGCTGTGCATTTGGTGGAAATGAGAATTCCAGATTTTATGCTAATTCAGTTTCAGGTTCCTTTGAACCTGCAGATTCATGAGGCTGTGCTTAAAACTACAATCTGTTTTAGATAAAAGAAGGGATTACCAGAGACTTTTTAGTTTTGCAAACATTCACAGCCTCCGAAAGGAAAGGAGGAGATCAGATGTACTCTTTCATTAATATCATCATGTTTCGTTTTCTTCTACTTTATAGAGTTAAAAAAAAAAAAGGAAAAGTTTCTTTTTGTTTTTCTTTTTATTCTTTTTATTATTATCTGCCTTATTCCAGGAGCTTTTTGCTATTGATATTGTTGCTCATCTCTGGTATTTATCTTGATTTCAGCAGTGTTCTTTCTCTTGGCATCATGAGGTCTGTCATTAGCTCGAAGAGGTGAAACCCATGCCTGTGTCTACCCTTGTTTTTCTGAGGGTGGGACCTGAACTAGATGGGTGTTTCAGATATCTGCTGCTTTGTGACTATGATTTTTTTTCTTTTCATTTTACTGAGAGGGAAATTTCTTACAGTGTAGTTCTTAACACATAGGCACAAACTCATCTCCTCTTGACTGGTATCTAGAAGACACACCAGGATCCCAACAACCCTTCATCCTGTCCCATTCCCTCCTTCCCCAGAGTTCTTTTGTTTGATGCAATATGCCATATCCAGTCCATTTCACCTTGCGTTTTCCCTTACTGATCTTTGTTTTTAAGTTCCACTTATAAGTGAGGTCATTCCATACTGGTCTTTCTCTTTCTGGCTTGTTTCACTCAACATGATGCCTTTAAGTTCTGCAATATTGCAAAGGAGATGACCTCATCATTTTTAACAGCTGCATAGTACTTACTTCATTGTGTACCACAACTTTCTTAGCCATTCATTTGTTGTTGGGTATCTGGATTGATTTTATGTTTGGGTTATTACCAACTGTGCTGCTATGAGCATTGGTGTGCATAAGACTTTTCAGATAGGTGCTTTTTTTTTCACAAACTACAAATTTTATACCTTAAAACAGTGACTGTTTAGCAACTCAAAGCTTTTTTTGAGGATGCTACAGAAGCAGTTCCTCTCTGTCCCATGTGCTATCATCTGAGACAAGCTAGACTAGAGGAACCACAGTCAACAGTCAAGATGCTTATTCACAAGTTGCTAACTCCTGGCTTGTTCCTGAAGCCTTAACTCTGCTCCATGTGAGCCTGTTGGGCTTCCTGACAAGATGATGGCTGTTCTAGGAGGAAGGAAGAGGAAGTGTCCAGGTCTTCTTAACAAATCATCTTTGGACTTCTAGAGCATCACTTCCTCTGTATTCTGTTGGTGGCAACAGTTGTGGTCTAGCTCAGATTCCAGGGAATAAGGAGATAAACTGCCTTCTCATGAGAGAATGGCATTACAGGAGGCCATCTTTAGAGCATAACTACTACACAGTAGTTGGTTTGATAACTAGCAAATAAATGGTCTTAAAAGAATTTACATACCCTATGTACTATAATGGGTTGCTGTGTTCTGTAGAGTTCCCGGTGATGGCAATATGGAAAAGGCTTTATATTTAGTAGTTTTGCATATAATGTTTCATTCTCTTCTGTACCAGTGGACAGAGATAAGGTCATTGTGTTTACTACTTTCTGATGACCATCTATCACATACAAGGCATATAAGTACTGTAACTAGATGCTAAGAAGAGAGAGGAGATGGGTAGGAAGTAGGGATAGTTACTGAATTCTGTGTTCTCCAAAGCAGCATCTTATCCCCACTAGGGAAGTAAATGGTAGTGACCAGAGGTGAACTAGACTTCTGGTAATTTTATCACACTGTCTTAGAACAGTTTCCCTAAGGAACACTTCAAGATAAACTATACTTTGGAGCAGCAGGATAAAATGGTGGTTTGATTAATTTGTAGCAAAGGTCTGTAAATGGCAATTAAATGGGACCAGAGAGGAGTGGCTGGGTCTCTGAAAGACATGCATTCTTGGCCTCACTGTCAGCAAGAACTGTTATCTAACCCGAACAACCAGCATTTGTATAGCAGTTTGACCATTTGATTCACAGAGTTGCAGAGAAGGAGGCTTTTGTGATGGCCACATTTGAGTTTCTCCTCCATTCTGAGAGTATAGTAGAGACAAGGAGATAACCAATGCAGAATTTCAGAAACATTGGTCATTAAAATCAGGAAATGGGCATTCTTGCTGGCTGCTTAGTGTGCCTGTAACTGAATGATTCACCAAAACACTAGAAACAAAAATTGTGTTCCTGTCCAATAAGAATTTCCACAAATAAACCTTTGGACCACTAGGACAATAACTTTGTTGAGTCCATTAGTATAGATGGTAGAATAGAGTTCCCAGGACTCTTAAGAGTATTAATATTTCTAGGTAATATTTCTAGGAAAAGAGAACAAACCCTTGGAGAGGAACTTGTAGGGAAAGATGTGCCAGCGAGCAATAGCCTGCAATTTTTTAAAATTTATTTTAATGAAAGAAGAATAGGAAGTGAAAAGATACCAGAGCTCCACTGAGCTCTGGCATATGATTGAATCTGAGACCTCAGAGCCTCAAGCATGAAAGTCTTTGTATCACCCTTAAGCTGTCTCCCTGGCCCTGCCCACCCTTTTCCAGTTTATTTTCATAAATTACCTCTATATGGATTTCAGTAATCTCAAACTGCAAAGCCTATCTTCATCACTCATCTACCCTGAGAGTAGCCACACATCATCAAGACAGCTTTACAAGGCTAGCAAAATAGTTCACCTGGATAGTGCTCTGCTTTATTATGTGTACAGCTCTAGATAGAATCTGGTGCCCATTGCATTTATGGAAGCTTCAGCGCTTTCAATGCTGTGGTTTCTGTCACTATCTCTGTCTCCCTCTCCCTCTCGCTTCCTCCCTCCCTGTCTCTATCTTTGGAAAAAAAAAAAAAGAGAGAGAGAGAGAAAAGGACAGTTTTACCTTGACCCATTGGATCTTGAAATCTGTCTAGATTTCAGACATCATAATTTTACTTTTACTTAACTCCAGAATGGACACCTTTCAGCATTTAGCCTGCAGAATTCTAGCTTTGGAGGGAGGAAGCAAAACTCACCCAGCAGTGTGGGTGGTAGATGCTAGAGTGAAGAAGGTGCTGGATGCAACTTGTTAGAATTGTGGTTTGACTCCTACATTTCCAGAGAGCACCATATATATATATATATATGGTGTGTATATTTTATATATGGTGTGTATATATATATATATATATATATATATATGGTGTGTATATTTTTAAACAGGAAATTCTAGTGAACAATACTGTTTTTTAAATATTTTTCTTTATTTATTATTAGAGAGAGAAATTGAGAGAGGAGGGGAAGATAGAGAGGGAGACAGAGAAATACCTACAGCACTGCTTCACCACTTGTGAAGCTTTCCTCCTACAGGTGGGGACCAAGGGCTTGAACCTGGGTCCTTTGCACTGTAATGTGTGCTTAACAAGGTGTGCTACTGCCTGGCCCCTGACAATACTGTTTTGTTATTGTTGCTGTTGTTGGTGGTGGTGGTGATGGTTAGCATACAGCCACAACCACACTAGGCAGACAGCAAGAATGCCCAAGAATTCCTGATTTTAATGACCAATGTTTCTGAAATTTCCCCCTTGTTCTGCCTTGGTTATCTCCTTGTCTCTACTACACTCTCAGAATGGAGGAGAAACTCAAATGTGGCCATCACAAAAGCCTCCTTCTCTGCAGCTCTGTGAATCAAATGGTCAAACTGCTATACAAATATTGGTTGTTCTGGTTAGATACAGTTCTTGCTGACAGTGAGGCCAAGAATGCATGGTGTGTGTGTGTATGTGCTTGTGTAAGAAAGAGAAAGAGATTACTGGTAGTTTGTAAGATTGTAAGATTACAAGGTCTAGTTCCGCACTGCACCACCACCAGAGTTCTTTGCCCCCACCCTTCCAAAGATAACCAGCATAGTTCTCACAAAGTCTTTGAGACAGTTTGCTTTTGTTTATTTATTTGTTTTACAAGTTCATGTCTTTCCGTTTTCTAGATTCTACATATGAGTGAAACCATAGGATCTGGTAGTTGTTTTTCATCTCTTTACTTAGTTTGCTATGCACAATCACCTCCAGTTCCATCCATTTTGTCCCAAAGGACCCAATATCATCTTTTTTAATTGCAGAGTAGTATTCCATGTAGTATACATCCCATGACTTCTTTACCCAATCATCTCTTAGTGGGAATTTAATTGCTTCTATACCCAAAGGGTATCAAGTGCACTGTCTGAAATGTGGAGAACAGCAGCTATTCTGTTGGTTTCATAGAGCTGATAAAAGAGCATGTGACACAACTGTCAATGTTTTGGAAAATTCCCCTATTACTGGGGTCCTGTACACCAGCATCCTCCTGTGTACCAAATCTTAGGACCAGTCAATGACACCATGGTCTAAGATTTATGATCTGTGCCCTTTTCTTAGTCTGGCCTTCACTGGTTTGCTGGTTGGTTTCTCTCTCTTTTCAATTTTATGGTAATGAAATGAATACTGGAAACATTCTAAGCCTAGCCCATGATAAGCTATAGTCTCCTCCCCCCCCCCCCCCCCGGGTTCTCACATCTGATACAGAACAGTAGTCTTCCTTCAGTGCGAAGCTTAACTAAAATAGTGTGTATACCTGGTCTGACATGTTCAATGATGAACATGGTTGGGGAGACCTAAGGTCATTAATTCACAAGATTCCTGAACTGCCAAAAAAAATTATGGGAGCTCATTTGATTCCCAGGTGACTAAAATGCCTCTTAAATAGATAGCTAGAAAACGAGACCATTCCTCTCCAGCCCAGTCTCCCACAGCTGCCTTTCTTTCTTTCTTTCTTTCTTTCTTTCTTTCTTTCTTTCTTTCTTTCTTTCTTTCTCTCTCTTCTCTTTCTCTCTTTCTTTCCTTTCTTTTTTTTTTTAATTAATTAATTTTATTTATTCCCTTTGTTGCCCTTGTTGTTTTATTGTTATTCTTTTGTTATTGTTTTGTAGTTATTCTTGTTGTCATCGTTGTTGGATAAGACAGAGAGAAATGGAGAGAGGACAGAGAGGAAGAGAGAAAGGTAGACACCCACAGACCTGCTTCACTGCCTGTGAATCAACTTCCCTGCAGGTGGGGAGCAGGGGCTCGAAACGGGATCCTTAAACCAGTCCGTGCACTTCATGCCACGTGCGCTTAACCTGCAGTGCTACCACCGACTCCCTCTTTCTTTCTTTCTTTCTTTTTTTTAACCAGTGAAAATTTCTTCACATTTTATTTTAAAATAGGTAGACTCAAATAGATGTCTTTTGATAAACATGATGTCAGGGACCACTTGTAATAGGAATAGTAATATGTAGGAAATAAAGTGCCTTTTTAATTACTGATTAGTATAATGACAATAAAGAAATTTTGTACAAATCATATTATAATACAAGAAGAAAACATTATAAACTAAATGCTCTGCCTTTCCAGCTGGTCTGATATTTGCTAATTCAATCGTCTCTCATTATTCGTGTAAACATTAACTCTAACCTGGCCTCTTGGTGTGTCTGATGAACCCCAGACAGCTACACTCTTGCTGCTGTCCCAAGTCTGCTCTGCCTAGGAGCCTATGGACACAGCTCCTAATTTGTGCCTGGGTGCGGTGACAACCACTGCTTCCTTAGCCTATCTGCCCTGGCCTGGGTCTGCCTTCCTGTAGCCATACAGCCCATCTGACCAGCTGAGAGGGTGGCAAGGCCAACTGTGACATGCCACTTCCCCTATAAGCATTCCTCCTCTCCTCCTTCCCTTCCTCCTCCTCTTAATTCTCCTCCTCCTTCTGCCAGGATTTTTCACTGGGGCTCCACACCTGCATGATTCCACTGCTTCTGGCAGACTCCTTTCTTTCTCCTTCTTTTCTTTTTTTAAACAGAGGGTGAAAGAAAAGAGAGGGGACTGGGCAGTGGTGTACCAGGTTAAGAGCACATAGTGCAAGGACCTGTGCAAGGATCCCAGTTCAAACCCTTGGCTCCCTATCTGCAGGGGTTTCACAAGCGGTGAAGCAGGTCTGTGAGTGTCTCTGTCTCTCTCCTGCTCTAGCTCCCCCTCGCTCTCAGTTTCTCTGTCCTATCTAATAAAAGTGAAAAATGGCTGCCGGGAGCAGTAGATTCGTTGTGCCAGCACCAAGCCCCAGAGATAACCCTGGAGGCAATAAATAAATGAATTTAAAAAAAAATTTAAGAGAGACAGACAAAGAGAAGAAAGACACCATAACACTGCTCCACCACCCATGAAGTTAGCCCTTTGATTGTTGCTCCCAGATGGTGGGGGGGGGGGGGGCAGGGGCCTTGTACCTCATATATAGGTTCAACCGCACATGCAGGTCCTCACACATAGCACATGGTAACATGCACTCTACTGGGTGAGCTGTCTCCCAGCCCAACAACCTTTACTTATAAAACAAAAAGGGGCTATGCCAACCATTCTTCCTGAATCTTAAGTATATTTACTTCTAGATGCTAATGAGCACAAGGTCCAAGGACTTTAACATATCAATTCATTAAACACAACAATTTCTGTAAAAACAGAAGATGCTGTTATTACCATGTTTTATAGAGACAGAAAGTGGAGCACAGAGAAGACATCTGTCTATTGTCACAAAGCTAATGAGCAGGAGTAGTGGAGGGTAAGATGGGGTTTCACCTATAGTTTTGTCATCTGTAGCTGAGTGTTGTTTTTTTTAATGTTTTATTTGCTTTATTTTAATGAGAGATTCAGATAGAGAAAAGAATACTGTTCAGCTCTGACTTGTGATGCAAGGCATTGAACCTGGAACTTTGGAGCCTTAGGCATAAAAGTCTTTTGCAGAACCATTATGCTGCCTCCCCCACCTACAACTGAGCTCTTAACTGCTAAATCAATTATCTTCTCAGTTGACTGCCACCACCCTAAAGCCCCTCCTCACCAGGCATCCTGGTATAAAATTCACAACAATAAGTTTTACCATGCTGCTTCTAGCAATACTCTGGAGTTCAATTCTACTACTAGTTAAATTCTATTACTAGCCCTATTACTAGTTAAATTCTATTAAATTCTATTACATAGCCTACTACATAGGCTTTGAAACCATGAGGCTCAGGAAAAGTTGAAGAACTATTCAAAATAAACCAGCTGCTTTGATAGAGACTGAATTAAAAAAAAAAAAAAAGGATTTCCCTCAAACTTGACAGCCAGACCAGGGACCAAGAATTTTAAAATCCTCTAAGCCTGTTTAGGAATCAAATTCTAAAGTAATCTAAGCCAAGACAACTCAAGAAAATGCCTCACCAAAAGCAACACTGTTTTGTTTCTTTTCTTTCGAAAAAGACACTTATGCAGGAGAGGGAGAGCACCCCTCTGGCATATGTGATACTAGACATCAAACTCAGGGCCTCATGCTGCCAAGTCCAGTTCTTATTTTCCATTCAACACTTTTTTTTTCAATTTGTCATCAGTAACTTATTGACAAATTTAGTTCTACAGTGATTTATTTATTAGTTAGCATTGTGTATACATTTTCCATTTTGACTATTTCTTCCTCCCCAACTGGACCCCCAGTTCCATTTGCTTGAGGCTATGGGTATTGGTGATAGGAGCAAGTGATTAAGGCAGGATGTGTACTTGGCCTCAAAGAAGGTGGGCTTGAGGGAGTCGGGCTGTAGCACAGCGGGTTAAGTGCACGTGGCGCAAAGTGCAAGAACTGGCGTAAGGATTCCAGTTTGAGCTCCTGGTTCAAGCTCCCGCCTCCCCACCTGCAGGGGAGTTGCTTCACAAGCAGTGAAGCAGATCTGCAGGTGTCTATCTTTCTCTCCCCTCTCTGTCTTCCCTTCCTCTCTCCATTTCTGTCTGTCCTATCCAACAACTACGACATCAATGACATCAATAACTACAACAATAAAACAACAAGGGCAACAAAAGGGAATAAATAAATGAATAAATATTCAAAAAAATAAAGTGGGCTTGATAGCAAACACAGGACTCTAGGCCCCAGGCTACAGACTACCACCTAATGGTACAGCCTGTGGCAGGGGCTAACCAGGCACAGGTGAAAGCCAGGTAACCCTGATGTCTTGCACGTCTGCAAAAAACAAGGTACCATTGGGTAACGTGAGCTGAGACAGGAGTTATTTTCATTCTTCCTTGCCCTTCTTTATGGGTTTGTCAGATTCCGAATGTTAATATTTTAATGTAGATATGGTGGTTAAGTAAGAGATGTTTTATGGTCTTCTATACTGTTCTCCCTTTTGTAGTTTATAGTACTCGGTGAAGTTTGAAAGTAGAATTCTTTTTCTTGACTTCTACACTTGGAAAATATTTATTCCCCCCTGCATCTCAATAGTATGCATCATAAACTAACCCAGTTCAGTTTATTTATTTCCCTCTTGTTGCAAGCCCATGATCAATTGTAGCAACACAGGCCTATAATGGTGGAAGCTTTTGCTTTACAACAGTAAGAACATGAGCTATTGCAGTCTCCTTGCAGAGTGATAAGTAATGAAGCTTCCATTTAAAAATCGCCAGTTCAGAGGGGTGGGGCACCCGAGCTTGACTAGCCATGCATCACTGGAGAAGGAAGTCTTGAGCTAGAGTTTTAAATGAATTGGCAGAGGCAGAATCCCTGAAACCCAGGAAGAGCTTTCATCGCCTGGGCTGGGCAGCAGGGGAGGCAAGAGATCAGTAGTAAGCAGAGGTGGGAAGCAGGCCAGCCCTGGCAGCTTGGGGATTCCATGCTCCAGAGTGGCCAGCAACCTGTGATACTGGTTTTCACACTGGCACTCCTGCCATGGGTCACCTACTATGAGTCAGGGTGCAGGGTACCCTGGGCCTCTCAGCAGCTGCCTACTCCCCCCCACCAACCCAGGCACATGTCAGGTACCCCAGCATTAGTAGTAGGTTAGAGAAATCTCAGGCATTTCTTCATGCTCTATCATCCATCATGCTGCTGCACACATGACACATCAGTCCCAAGATGTGATGGCCACAAAAAAAACACAGCAGGTTCAGAAAGAAGGCACAGGAACTAAGCCACCACACAGATGTTGTTCTGAGGAGAAATAGATACTAAAGCTTGGACACCTGCCTATTCCCTGTACCACTGCTATAACTGTGGTGTAAATAAAGACACAAAAGATCTAGTCCTTGTATGGTTAAATTTAACAGTTTGAGGCAGTGGCTGCCCCATACAGAGAAAAGGAAGAGCAAACAAAACCTTTTTATACTATTGAGGCAAGACTGTAGACCTGTTTAGAATGGAAGTAACAATTTCACAGGTCGGAATGATATAACTGGAGAGATATCTCCCCCTGTATGTTTAAGATTCACTACTGATTGACATGAGAGGGAGAAGGACAGAAAAGAAAGAACCAGAGTATCACTTTGGAACTTGCAGTGCTGGGGCTAGAACTCAGATTGTGTTTAATAATCCACTGGGAATTTTGTAAAGTGTAAGGGCCCAGGCTCAAGGGCCCGGTCAGGAGGAAAGTTTAACGAATAGTGAACTAGTGCTGCTTCTCTCTCTCTCTCTCTCTCTCTTCTCTCTCTCTCTCTCTCCCTCTTGATTTCTCTCTATCTCTATCTAATACATAATAAATAGATAAGAATTTAAAAATAAAATAAAATCGACTGGGAGTGGCGCAGGAAGCACAAGTGCTAGCCCTGGTAAGAAAATTTTGAGAAACACCCCAAATGTGTTGTTTGCAAGCTTCTAAAGTTCATTATAAGTATGAGGGGAAATGATTTATTTTGTTTTTTATTTATAAAAAGAAAACACTGTCTACGGCCATACCACCCTGAACTCGCCCGATCTTGTCTGATCTCGGAAGAAAACATTGATAAAACCATAGGATAAGAAGGGTACAGCTTCGCACAATTCCCACCACCAGACCTCCGTATCCCATCCCCTCCACTTAAAGCTTTCCTATTCTTTAACCCTCTGGGAGTGTGGACCCGAGATCATTGTGGGATGAAGAAGGTTGAAGGTCTGGCTTCTGTAATTGCTTCCCCACTAAACATGGGCATTGACAGGTCGATCCATACTCCCAGTCTGTCTCTCTCTTTCCCTAGTAGGGAAGGGCTCTAGGGAAGTGGAGCTCCAAGGTACATCGGTGGGGTTGTCTGTCCAGGGAAGTCTGCTAGCATCCTGCTAGCATCTGGCCCTGGTGGCTGAAAAGAGAGTTAACATACAAAGCCAAACAAATTGTTGAACAATCATGGATCTAAAGGCTGGAGTAGTGCAGATGAAGTGTTGCGGGAGGCGGGGGGGTGTCCTCCATTTTGTAGATAGCTAGTAGGCATATTTTAGTTATATTTCAGAGGACCTGTAGCTATACTAGTTTTTGTGTGTTTGTTTGTTTGCCTGAGCCTGAAATCTGATATGCAGGTGGATCCTAATTATTGTCTGGGGAGATGATGACATGTCTGGGAAAAGAACCAGAAAGCTGGAATAGGGAAGTGAGTAGCTCCCTAATATGGGAAAGTGGCATAAATATTGTTGACTGTAAACCCCATTGATTTGATATGATGTGGGGCCCATAATTAGCTTAGGAGCCTGGGTGACCTCTACATCCCTGTAGATCTGAGCTCACATTCTGTGGTCATGAATAGGAACATTCCATGCTGCCCCAGTATCGACCCATCTTCCTCAGGTGTAGCATAGAGGATGTTTTCCATCCTCTTCCGAGGATGGAATATTCTCTACAATTGTTTATCCAAATTGAGGGCAAGGTCCTATGGGGGCCCACAAAGGGGTTTATTTTGTTTTTCCTGATAGAAATGACTGGTAACAATGGAGAGAGGGATTTATTTGAGTTCTAGGCCCATCATGTCTGTTTGGGAATCTCAGGACTCCCCGATTAGGGCCCCAACTGGTAGAATGGCCTGATAGTAACTAAAGAGTCATCGTTAAAGTATGCCAGTCTCTTGCCCTTATTCAGCTTTTGCAGTCCTTGCTTTGATAAGGTTAGCTTTGGAGTGAATGAGAGAACTGTAATAGGAAGTAGGTAAAGAGGGTATCTAAGTCTAAGTGGACACTTTTTCATTATGAACTTGATACTGACTCACTGCAGACTATTGTGTATTTTTGCTTTCAGGTATATATTTTGGCCTAATTTGTGGATACATGTGAACATATGCTCTAACCCATGGGGCCTGGCCTATATCTAGGTTTTGGGACTTTGTTAGGAATTGAACCTCCTGGAATGGAATTAGAGAATACTATGAAAGGAAAGGTCTCACCCGAGTGATGAGGGTGAAGGGTTGGCAATCCATGCCTGATGTCTCTGTACACAGTCTGAGGTGAAGCATGCTGAGATGGTACTCATTGCATTGATTAGATTGGAATCGGTGGATGCAATATCATTTGGCCTGACTTGAGAGAAGCACGCAGGGAAGTGAGCCCCACCACAGAGGTTCCAGGATTGGGAGAAACATAGGCTCTATAGAGGAAACAGGAGGTTCCTATTGTCTTAGGGTTTAAGAAGACAATAGGGGAGTTAGGCAGTAGCGCAGTGGGTTAAGTGCACATGGCACAAAGCACAAGGACAGGCATAAGGATCCCGGTTCGAGCCCCTGGCTCCCCACCAGCAGGGGAGTCACTTCACAGTTGGTGAAGCAGGTCTGTAGGTATCTTTCTCTCCCCCTCTCTGTCTTCCCCTCCTCTCTCCATTTCTCTCTGTCCTATCCAACAACGATGACATCAGTAACAACCACAATAATAACTACAACAATAAGGCAACAAAAGGGAATAAATAAATATTAATAAAAAAATAAAAAAGACAATGCATAGTTATTGCAGTAATCACATTGTTTGGCAATTGGGTTAACTTTGAAAAATCCCTTTGCTGTTTCATTCACACCCTCACCATATTTTATGTCCTTTGACATTATTTGTATATAGCTGTGCCAGTGGTTGCTTTTGTTCTCCCTGGACTAAGCTTTTAAGAGAGTCAACATATCAAAGACTCAGCCTATGTATTAAAAAGATTCAGTCTGTGCTTTAAAAAGTTTGAGACATTCAATCAGTTTGAGGGGAAATGATTTGAAATGGATGAACTTTTCCTATATAATATTCTTGACAAAAGATGAAATATTCTACCAAAAAAGTTTGGCCTGCATCTGGTTGTTTGATACAACTGAAGCCACTCTCGCATTTTAAACTTTACTGCTTTGGCATTTTACACTGATTTAAAATAACTTCCAAAAAGTTTTTTTTTTTTAATGTATTTAATGAGGAAAATAAAGTGGGAGAGACCAGAACATCATTCCATCAGATGTGGTGGGACTAGAACTTAGTACTGCACACAAGCAAAGCCTGCACTCTACCTGCTAATGTCCTCCCTTCCTACCAATTCTGACTTGAATTCCCTCCTTTCTAGGACAGGAGGGGTGTCGGACTAGCTTCGCGAGCGGAGACAGACAACCAGGGACTCATGGCTGAGCTGTACGCAGTATCTCTTTATTCATGCAGAATGCAGCACAATCTAAACCAAGCTATGCTAAAACTAAACTAAACTGAAAACTCACAAACCTGTCCTTGCCAAGTAGGGTGTAAACAGGATGTGATGTAGAGAGGGTGGAGCGAAAAGAGAGTGGTGGAAAATCAGGGTGTGACAAGGAGAGGGGGTGGAGCAGGTGAGAATTCTACACAGAACCACCAATGCCCTGGAGGAAGGGAGGTGCTTAGTGATTTATGTAAATAGACCGCAGCTTTGAGTGGGATCAAACCAATGCCATACAGGCATGCCGGTGCTTAGTTAAGCAGGATTAGAGACAGAAAGGGGGGGGGGGGGAGCTAGCATACTACCCAACAGAGGGGGACTGGAAAGATTGCCTGACTCACGAGTGTGGTGAGAGGTTGAGGCACAGAGACATGTACAGGGCGTGGGGAGCAGGTGGCAGGGGCCATAGACGGAGCATTTACACAGTGTTCGGGCTCTCTGGGGGGCTTGGCTATTGACATTTCTACCTTCCTTCTTATTGGAGATCATCAAGATTCAGGGACTTCTGCAGCTCTTTCCTTGGGTTTCATCTGAGGCCTAATCCCTGATAATCAGAGATGACAATCTAATGCAGGGCTTGAACCGCCACCTGATAAAAAGGTTTTAGAAGGCTAAATGGGGGGTCGGGCGGTGGCGCAGTGAGTTAAGCGCATGTGGCGCAAAGCGCAGGGACCGGCGTAAGGATCCCGGTTCGAGCCCCCGGCTCCCCACCTGCAGGGGAGTCGCTTCACAGGCGGTGAAGCAGGTCTGCAGGTGTCTATCTTTCTCTCCCCTTCACTGTCTTCCCCTCCTCTCTCCATTTCTCTCTGTCCTATCCAACAACGAATTGCGTCAACAAGGGCAACAAAAGGGGGAAAAAATGGCCTCCAGGAGCGGTGGATTCATGGTGCAGGCACCGAGCCCAGCAATAACCCTGGAGGAGGAAAAAAATAAAAAAATAAAAAAAAAAGAAGGCTAAAATGGTTGCTGGAGTTGGTCAGCAAAGTCACCTGTGCTTTTGTACATCTCAGTTCACCCTGCAGGGGACCCAGCAGGAGCGCTGGAAATTCCTTTCCTGTAATATTGATTTTATTAGAACTAGACAATACCACCATCCCATTCTGATTACTCTGAAAAGAAACATCTTTTCTTGAAAATTTAATATTTGCCTTTGAGCAATCTTAATGTTTAGAAGCAACTCCAGAATGAATGCCCCTGACTCCAGGGCCTCAGCTGGATTGTGTGATGTCTTGTTAACAACTGGAAAAACCAGTTGTTAACTCTAGACCCACACCTTTCCTTCTGACTTCTCTGGGGTCAGTGGGAGAAGGCAGTCACAACCTATCTTGAAACAGCTCCTTTTAGAAACCATGTAGTGCTATCATTTGGAGGGGGGGGGTGGCGAGGCTAGAGAGAGCTTCTTATTTCTAAAAGCAGTTGTGTTTGGAACTTAAAGGGAAGAAAGTATGTCACACCACAGTGTGCACCCCTTTCTCTCCCACCCCACCCCCTTTTTTTCCTTCCCTGGAGAGGTTTATCAAAAGAGTGGCGTGAAATCAAACCAGGATGGATGTTGAACTTAAAAGAAGTGGGAAATGGACAGTCTTGCCTTAAACCATGTCATCTGTATGTGGCATACTTACATGCTGTCCCTGCCCCTCTGGGCAGCAGTACTTAAGATGACAGTCAGGACCTGTGATCTTTCCCTCACTCCACCCAGGCTGCCTTCTCCTGGTGCCAGTGCTGGTGAAATTGCAGCGAGTACTCCCCACCCCAGGCTGCAGTGTGCAGTGAGAACTGCAGATGCTTGTAAAGACCCTCCTCACCCCTTCCCGCCCCCATACATAGCCTAGAACCTTCTCAGGGTCTCTGGGTGGGAACCTGAGCATAGACGCCAGAATTCTGCAGGCGGTTGGGAGTTGAGGGTGGGGGCTTGGGGGTGGGGGAGGATGGAAAGAAGGAAGCTACATGTGCTCTAGGAGAAATAAGTTGCTTAGAGGAGCCCTCCAGGGCCAAGCTCCCTGTCATCTGACTCGCGCCACCCCCACGCACAATTCCTGCACTGGGCACTAGAGAAATCTCACTGCCCACTGCTTTGATCCTTTTTCTTCATTTGGTGGAATGGGAGGTGTACAGATATCGTGTATTTGAAGAAAAGAGTGTGTGTGTGGGGGGGGGTGGCGGTCGGAGGGTGGTGCGAATGGCCAGTTCATATGTTCAATTATCCTTAAGACCCAACAAACTGCATCCAGTTTTTGATCTTAGTGGGGATGGCGGCTAGATGAAGCCCTTTTTGTTCTAACTCGGCTCAGACCCGCCCCGACTTTAAGCACTGCTCTGATTTTTTTTTTTTAAATTGAGACCTACTATGTGTCTGACCTTGTGCATATGTCACTCTCAGGCCCAGAGAACCTGCTCTTGTCAGAGGTGACAGACCCGGTGGCAGTTCCACCCCAGGGTGCAGGCCTTGTGGTCTTTCCCTGCCGAGGCTCAATATTGGAAGCGACAGACGCGGGGAGGGTGCGAGGGGGGCAGACGCGGGACCTGGGCCGCGCCGCTGGGGGAGCGACAGCTGCGGACGAGCTCAGGGACTGAGCCCCCAAAGGGCTGTCCGGGTGCCGGGAGGGCAGGGCGGGGCGGGGCGAGAAGGGGCGGGGCGGGGCGAGAAGGGGCGGGGCGGGGCGGCCGGAGGGGCGGCGGCGGCGGCGGCGGCGGCGGCGGCTCCTCCTCGGGTTTGGGCTCGGCGCGCCCGGGAGTCCGGCTCCGAAAGCTGCGAGTGGCTGCGGGAGGCGCTCGGCGCACGGCGCGGTCTGGAGCCCAGTTCGGACGCGGGGCCCAGAGCCGCCCTCTGTGCCCGCCGTCCAGCCAGAGAGTCCGCGGAGCCGGCGAGGCCGCCCATGGAGTTCACTTGAGCCGGGGCCGGGGCCGGGGCCGGGGCCGGGGCCGGGGCCGGGGAGAGGCAGGCGCCCCGCGCGGAGCCGAGCCCGTCCACCCCGCAGCCGCACGTCCCGCGAGCGTGGGCTCCCGGAGCGCCTCCCCCAGGCCGCGGCGGCGGCGGCGGGAGCGGGACCAGACGGCCCCGGAGGCGGGAGCGGCGGTCGGGGAGCCCGGGGCGGCCTCCGCCGCGCGCCCTGCTCCTCCTCCTCCTCTCCCTCCGCCTCCTCCGCACATGGTCTCCTTTGTCCTGTCGCCGCCGCCGCCGCCTCGCTCTTAGCCGCGCGCACCGCGGCCCGAGGCCCGGGGAGCGGGACCGGCTCCTCCCGGCCGCCCGGCCGCGCTGGATGTGCGCCCGCCGCTCGCAGCCGCCGCTCCCCGACGGACTGGGCGCCCACCGGAGGGACTGAGCCGCGGCCGAGCCCCCACCGCGAGCCCCGCGCGGGAGCCGAGCCATGAACTTGGGGCTGGCGGCACCACCGAGCCCCCGGCGACCAGGTAAAGCGGCCGCGGCGCAGCCCTAGCTCGGAGGGAGGCGCCCAACCGGGGTCTATTGTTGCGATAGCCAGCGGGGTTGGGGGGTGCTGCGGGTGCGTCCGCCCCCCGCCCCCTCCCCCCGGCCAGGGCGCCCGCCTTTGTACTTGCTCCCGGGCCGCGGTGGTGGTGGGGGGGGTCGCGGCTGGGCCGGGGGCCGGGGGCGCCCAGAGGTTTGGGGGACTCAGCCCGAGACCCCGCGCGGCGCTGGGGCTCCCGGGCCGGCGCTGACCCGAACCGAGCGGGATTCCCTGCCCGCTTGCGGCGTCCAGGGCCGGGAGGCGCTCGGGGCCGGGACTCGGCGGCACTTGCTGGAGGAACTCGCGCCCAAGTTTCGGGAGGTCTCTCCCCGTGCGAGTCCGGGGGGCGGCGGGCTCCCCTCCGACTCTGCGGCCTCGTCGGGACCCAGTCGGCATGGAAGACATCGCCTTGCGTCTTCCCTCTCCGCGATCCTTCCTCCAGTCTCTTTAAGACTGCTTCAACTTTTCTTTCAACACCAACTGCGGCGCCTAGCAATTTTTTAATATTACAGACCAAAAAATCTGCTTCCTCCCGCCCCCAATAAAAAAGCAACCGAAAGAGAGCTTTGTTTTCTCCTATTAAATTTAGATGTGGCCACTTCTGTGCTTCTGCTCCCCAAACCGAGGGACGGGGAGAGTCTTAAGTGAAAATGGCGAGCAAAATCTAACGGGGAAAGCTGTCCCTGTGTTAAAAGGCTGTGCTGTTAACTCTGGGTTCGCTATCTTTATCATTAATCATTAATCATTCCCAATTTGGGGGTGGGGATCAGCCAGGGAAAACGGTCCCCTTGGATTAAGGAATTACAGCCCCCCTCCACTCCAATCAGGGAAAAAAGAAACGTACCAAAAACTCAAGGAGCCAAATCTGCACAAATGCTCCTGAAAAACAGAAGCAGAATTTACAAAGTTCATGGGAGGAGAAGCAAAAAAATTTCCTGTAGCCAAAGACTTGGGGCCTGCAGCTCCTGGCTGACTTTTTAGGATAGCGGTCTTGCCCGTTTTAACCACCTGATTGGAGAAAGCAGCGATTCGGAGTCGTCTTTTTATTATTATTATTTTTCCTTTGGGGTAGTTTGCCAGTGGAGGCCTTTTTCAGATGCCCCTTTCCTCGATGCAAGGGATGTCCGTCGGTTCAGGCTTTGTGACATCTCAGAAAATGAAAGGGCTCAGAAAGGCTTTCATTAGAAGCCGTGCTTCTAAGCGTCTCTGAATATCCTGTCGGACTGATTTCCTTGTTAACTCAGTGGCTGGCATCATCATAATTACACCCTCCAAGTTTGCCGGGACCTAAGGGTCACTTAACGGCAAAGGTGGCCGCTCCAAGGAGCAGTGAGAAAGATGTCTGAAGGGCCCACTCAGCCGCAGCCTCTGTCCTGTTTGATCTCTCCTCTCTCCATCTCTTTTTCTCCTCTCTCTCTCTCTTCATCAAGGATTATTTTCTTTTTCCTTCCCATGTGGGATGTAGTGATTGTTCCCACATTTCCTCAGACAATTTGACACATTTTCATAGGTAATCTCCAAATTTGCCAGGGTTATTTCAGTTTGGTAAAATGCTTTAAGCCACAGTTTCCCCCCTTTAAACACAGCATCTGGAGTTTAAATTTTTTTTAAAGTTATGGATCTAATATAACCATTCCAGTTTGAACTAGGGGACGACTTGTCATCGTCCCCCCCCCCCCAGGAAAAATGGCAGAATACTTTCATCCTTAGGTTTTTAGCCGAGAAAATCATATTCTTAGAAATCTCACTTGATATAATACAGGAACACTCTGTAGTGATTGCATGTAGAAACCCATCTTCATCTGTTTAATACATCATCTCTTGTTTCCCTTGCCATACACTTTTGTGTGAAAATCTACAATAGACGTTTATTAAATTTAAGATAGCAGGAAAGTGCCCATCTTGGGATTTATTTTAAACTGGTTATGTATACATGTATGCAGTATGACCCTTGTGTTATGTGTACATTTATATTTTGCTTGATCTGTTCATCTTCTGAACCAGCACTGTAGTAGGAAGATTAGGATGAAAATAAAGGGAGAGACAGTCGTAAAATTATTTCCTCTTGTATCTCTTGCATTGACTGTCTTCCCCAGATGTACTCAGGAGTATTTCATTTTCCTCAATGTAACCCAGAAAGATAGCAGCTATCTTCTTTGTCCCCCCCACCAGCCCTAGAGTTAGAATGTGTGCCCTTCCTCCTTTTCATGCATATTGTTTTTCTGTACTTACTCAACATTTCATGCTTTGTGTTGTCAAAGCATGCATTTCTATGTATAGAGTGAGAAAGATACTGGTTTCTTTCAAGAGTAACAAAAGCAGCTTAAATAGAGCCATTATAATTTTAAATGCAGAAAAAGCTTCAGATAACATAGGGAGAGTTGCCTCATTTTAATTTAGATTTTTAATTTCCCAAGCTCTCAGACTACTCTGTGCTTCTGAAGTGTTGCAGCATTTTCCTTCACACTAAGGCATGTTTATTTTCCAGAACATTAGTGTATAATTTGAATTGGTTTTCCCCTTGCTGTTTAAACAGGCTTAATTCACTTCCTTCAAGCCACTGTAATAATTAGCAAACATGATCTCTAGAAAATTGAAAGGGGGTAATGCTAAAGGCAGGCTCAGTATGATTTGGGGACAGGTGGGCACTTGTAACCAAGGTAATCCTGGTTCCTGTAGGGAACTTGAGATCATCACATGAGCCTTTAAAAAGGGCGTGCTGGTCGACACTTTTTGTAAGGATGAGCTAAGCATTAAATAATAGGCCTTTTTTGGTTTGTGAAAGAAATTGAAAAATAGGTATGTCTGCAAATATTGTGGGAAAAACACCATTGCTAAAATAATGGTCTGTCAACAGAATTGCAAAATCATGATGTGAATGAGTTGACTTGCTTTGTGTGTCATTTCATAGAAATATGTTTTGCACAGATACTATGTCTAATAAAGACATATTTTTAAAATCAGAATTTCCAACAAATAGCTGCACTGCAGGTTTCTCGCACGGTCAGTGAGCACCACCTTATGGAGAGTTGGGGGAATGACTGTTTTCCCTTCAGACTTCCCTAAGAGTAAATTGACTTCAAACAATAGCAATGATGCAAAGGGTGACTTGTTAATGACAAGAATAACATTGCTTTCCCTCTTTTTTCAGGCATCAGATGCCAGCTCTGAGAAACTCTTCAATACTGTTCTTATAAATAAAGGTAAGACTCCAGCCTAATAAGCATGGACATTTTTTATTACCTGTGCCTTGGAAGAAAGGGAAAAAAAAAAAAAAACTGTATGGTCTTTCTCTTTTCATTCTGGAGATGCTGTTCATACTTTGCCGGTCTCTTCCCATCCTCCACCTAGGAACAGAATTTTTCTGACACTTGAAAAAAGTTTACTTTGAAAGTATACATTGAATCTTTCTTTGAGTTGATTGGGCAAAAAGCCAGTAGTATCTGTGACTTTAATTTATAATTTGTACTGTGGAGAACAGGTTCTCAAATTGTCTTGAGTTTGTTGTTATCAACTATCTAGCAGTAGAAGTATGAAAAGCTGATTTGTCCTGTGTTCTCTGATAACCAGTGATTGTTTCGTATTCACAGTATTTAGGACATAAACCAAGCCTTAGTGTTCTGTGGGCTTTCTGGAATGAAATTAAAATACATGCTATCCCATTAATTTCTTCTAAAGAGCAATATAGAGTTAGAAAGACTAATGACAAAGCAGTACATTAAAGATGAACTTATCTTTTAAATCATTGGCAGTAGATTTCTGGGCAGTTTTCATTTGTAACAGTATTGTTGGAAGTAATGCCATTTAAGGAGGGAGTCTCTGGTCTTACTGACTTTGCAAAGGTGTGCCATCTTGAAAGGTATCAATTATGTAAACTATCTGATCTCTTCCTCCAGATAGAGCCTGATTGGGTTGCTTGCATGGTGATTATTAAATGAAGAAGGCGTGTTCTTCCTGTGATAATCTCACTCTGTCACATGGGAAAGATACTTTGTAGCCCTTGGACAGAGTTGAGCCTTTCTAAAGTGAAATTTGAAACAGCTTCAGCATTCTATAGTTGCCTTGGCTAGAATTTTTGCTAGCTGGTTAGTAAGATGCATTTCCAAGTGCAGTTATTTTGAGCTTCCTGATTATTTTCAAATTTGAGCCAACTGCAATTTTAAATCGTACATTACATCTAGAGTTCCCTTGAGGTGTCTATGCTGATGTGATTGCTGTTACTTCCAGAATTATTGTCATATTGAATTGTATCTTTTTATTGCATAATGGAGTATTCCAGTTTTTATATTTCATCATATTTTTGATGGGTTGAAAGTTTGTATAAATTTGTTACCCATAATGCTAAAAGCCCAATAAAAGAAGATGTGTCTGATTTATTGCTTGCAGTACTCATATGCAAAACTGTGTAATTGTTTGCTGCTCCCTTTGATGGGGGGTGGGGAAGTGGGGGGAATCAGTGGTGGCTCCCTGGGAGGAGGAAGGGTTGGAATGAGGTAAGACAGGTCACCCAAGGAGGTCTTCTGTATTCCAGTGACAGCCAGTCCCACCTCCTCCCTGGGCCCCCAGCCCCACGTGACTGTACTTTTCTTTTGCAAGTTTGCTCTAAAAAGCTCTGGAATGTGTTTCCCTCTTCTGGGTTCAGCCTGAGGTGGGGGAGTTGGCTCAGGAACCTGCTTTCAGTGCCCTGAAAGGGTGCTCCCCAGGCTGCCTGGAGTGACTGATGTGCTCCATGCTAGAAGCTGTGGCCCTGGTCTTTCCCCTCCTGCCCCCACTCCCCTTTCCCTTTTCCAATCAAATGTTTCCCACATTCTTATTTTTGTTTACTTACGGAGTGTGATTTGTGGCATCTATTTGGTTGTGAATAGTCCTCCCCCTGCCAGGGTGGCTTTCTTCTGAGCTGCTTTTCTGGGGGGGGATTTAGTTGCCTTGAAAGGATTAGGGTTTCTCTGTGTACACTAAAATCAACATAGGCTTTGCTGAGCTTTGCTTGGGAAACCATACACAAATAAGCATTTTGGTTGATGGCAGATTATGTTTTTGCCCCTTATTTCCATTAAAATGGACTTTCTCTTCTCCTGAGTTTCCCCTTAATGCCTTATGCTAATTCCTGTTGGTAACATGAATGACAAGAGCCGGAATCAATGCAAATCCAGGTGCTTCCAGTAGTAGACTGACTGGTGCCTTGCACCCGCCTCCTCCCTCCTCCCTCCCGAGGAGGAGATTAATGGGGTAAGGGGAGGCTGGGGGACAGTTTTGTTAAGGGGATTACTATTCAAACTGCTAAATATCAGGAAAACAACTTCAGAAAAGGGATTCATTGTTGAATGATAATGTCAATAATTGCTTCGAGACAGAGAGCCTGGCTCTGTAGCTCTGGGTCTGTTTTCACTCCGGGTAGTGGCAGTGTTTACTGGATGGATGGTTGACAAAGCCTTCAAGGAACTGTCAGCTTCGGGCACATCAAGTTCAAGTTGTCCTGCAAAGCAGGCCTGCCTGGAAGTCAGGTCTCCCCTCTCGGTCGGTCCGATCTTCTTAGCCAAGAGCAGTAAGAAGGTTGTAAGAAAAGGGCATATTTACAGCAGGTAACAAACACTACTGGGACAAGTTTCAAAGCCTCAGCTGCTAACAAGAGTGCAGGGAAGCTGACACATGTACTCCTCCACCTCCTGATGTTTAAAGCTGCCCATCACCTCACCCTGTCAGGAGCCCCACGGTGCTCTAGCCTGGGAGAAGTGTGGCTTTAAGCTGCTGGTGAGATTATGCTGCTGAACCTGGTGGCAGGCAGATCTGGGCCATAAAATTTCCCTGTGGGAGGTCAGTGCTAAGCTCACAAGCTGATTGTGATGGGGGCTTGGGGAGGGGGTGGTGGTGTAGCTTTGATGTCAGGCTAGCAGTCTGGGGACCAAACTTCAGTCTAGAGCCACCAGGGCCATGACTCAAGGCCCCACAGTCTGGTTGTGAGCTTGAATAAGTCATTTAAAAAATGCCTCTTTAGGTCAGAATTTGTATTCATAGCAAAACACTGGCCTCAGCATCTCTGGCCTGGCTAAACATTTTTTGGAAGGTGGGGATTGAACCTAGAAGAGACACCAAAAAATGTGTTTTTTTGCTGGTTTACTTTGGCTTTTCCTGTATTTTAGAGTCCATCCAATTCAGTTGAGAACTGGTCTCATTTTTGTAGTGAGCTGTGTTTGCTTCTTTTAGCTCCCATCTGAAAGTGAATTGATCAGACAGGACACACCCATGAGCTGAGCACCAGTAGAGTCACAGGAGGGGGCTGTGGACATAAAACCTCCTTTAACTTTAATCAAGGTCAAGGCTGCCTTATTAAATTTTGCTGTGTTTGGCTGTAAACAGGATATGCATGCAACTTATATGAATCCTTCTGTCTTTGTGACTCAGCCATATGCCAAAGAAAAAATTAATTTTCCCATTAAGAGAGACATACAGGGGGACCCCACTTGTTCCTGTTGAGCAGAGACAACTGTGCAGAGAGCACCAGGGAGGCGTGCATCTAAAGTTTGGGAGTGTTTATCCTTAAAAAGAATTCTCTAGTTGATTCTTCTGTTCTGTGACACACAGGGAGATAGTTTATCTCTTATAAACTCCAGAATCACATCAGGGTAGAGATGCCTGAAGAGAAAAGAAAATAAGGCAAGCCCACTGGGGTGGGGTGGGGTAGGAGGGCTTCCAGAGTTCTTTCCAGTGTAGGTTCACAGGCTGCACCTTCTTGTTTTAGGCTGCTCTTTCCAGGGTCTGCCCTTCAACCAAGGCCAGGTTGTAGGCAAGCCAAGAGAGCGTTTCACCCTGCCTTCGTCACCCCTTAACTTCACTGTTGCCTCATGTTATAGTGTTGGGCAGAGAGATCTGGGTGGCTTCTGAAATGTGTGTGTCAGAGGAGCACCCCCCACACACACACACACACACACATACATACACCCTTCACCCTACTCGCATTAGCCCTGGGGAATTGGAGTGTGTACTGTAAATGGCACCTCATGGAACAGGGGGGCCACCTTGAGCCCTCTACCAGCCCCACCAGTAGGCACAAGGGCCTCTTCCTGGAGCCCATTTTATACTAAACATTTCTGTTATGGGGCCTTGGATGTTTCTGGTGTTTTGTACAGTTTTTACCAACACTGTAGGAAAAGAAACTGGCTAAACAATTTGGTTGAGATTTGAGATGTGAAGCAAGTCAGTGTCGTGCCATTGGTGTGATGACATCCAGGGACTGGGCTCCTTTTTCATTTTATTTATTTATTAACAATTAACTAATCAATTTTTATGGGAAAGAGAGACCAGACCAAACTGTCTTGTTGGGTCTTAGATATGAAAGGAATGGCTGTCCTTGGTTTGATAGAAAAAGCAAGAGTTCTATTGCCACCAGAACAAGCCCCTTCTGTGGTAATATTGTGCTTTATATGTCAGTGAAAAGAAAGCATTTGACTGTGATACCTTTATTTATTTATTTCTTCGGGAGTTATCACTGGGGTATGGTGGCCATATTTTCCTTATCCTTTCTTTTTGACAGAGGGTGAGAGACAGAGAAGGAAAGATAACCCTCAGCACCTCTCCACAGCTCATGAAGCTTTCCTAGGACATGGTATATGATCCATGACTAGGTCCCTAAAAACTTTTCTCCTACTCAGTTAAAAATTCCTTCGTGTTGCACATATGGAGACCATTTCACAATCCCTTGCAATTTCTTGGGTTTGATTGTAAGCAAGACAGGGAAAATATGAAATGAAATGTAAAGCACACTCCAAGTGTGCAGAAGAGTAAACTGAGCCTAGATAAGGGAAAGTTGGACTTTGTCTGACTCAATGCTTCATTTTCCCGTCTCTGACCCTTTTTGTCATGTTGCAGTGTTATTTCCTTGGGCCTTTGAGATGGAGATGTCTGCTTGGGGAATTAAATGCTATTGAAGAGTAATTGGTGCTTGATTGGAGACAAAGGAGTTATAAGTAGTTTAGTTCCTCCTCCTACGCCACACTGCAAATAGCATGCAATCAGCTCCTTTTGTTATGGAAATTGACCTTCCTATAGAAGCCAGGATCTTCCCTCCAGAATGTGTTGTATAGAATGATGCCTTGAGGATTCTTGGAAACAGATGCCTTATACTGTTAATAGGAGACTACTACAAGGGTCTAAAGAGTCCATGTTGTGCCAAGTGGTTTGTTCCAGATATTTCCCCAGTAGCTCTTACCTGGTCTTTGTCCAGTGCTGTAATTGAACATGGTGGGGGAACCCTGTATAAATATCAGGTACCCCCTATGCCTCTTAGTAAAGGAAGGGTTGTGGTGTTCTGGGCCTTTGAATTGGTCTCGAGGTTATCTCTGAAGTAGAACTTCCATGTCACTTTTCCAGATAAACCTAGGACAGACCCCCGGATCCTGAGCCTCTGCTGTGAGCTGGAGCAGATAAGGAGCACTTTCATTTAGCCAGGAGATCAAGCACCACTCTGTTTACTGTTGAGCATGTGTGCGTGCTCTACACTTACTTTATTGAATGATGATTGCTGTTCTCTGAAAAGAATTTTCTCCAGCCTTGGGCGATATTGGCCAAAAAATAAAACTTGACTATTGAGTAGTTTCTCTTTTCAGTCCATTCATAGCAGTGTTTTTGTTTAGCCAAGGGTCTGGAGAGTTGGGTTGCTTCAGAAAGCAGTACACACTCCTGGTAGACAGTTGGTATAAAAACCATCAAATCCCTTCTGGAGAGCAACTATTGAGAGCAGTTAAGTGACAAAGGGCGTCCTCAGCAGTGACATTTTCAAGTAGGCGAGCTCAGCCGCCAGCACCTAACCTTCCTGCTTGGAGGAAGCGCCTTGGCCAGCCCCTGGCCTCTGGATTACTTCTAGTTTCTTAAGACAGCAGAGAAAATGTTGTTTTCTCTGAAAATGTATGTTTATTTAACTAGGTTTCTTTTTTGCTTCACAATCTGGATTCCATTCAGTCAGTTACCACTCCAATTAACTAACAATTATTTAACATTAACAGTAATTACAGACGCCAGTTAAGCGCCTACAGATGTCAACTGTTAGCTTTGTACCTAATCACTCAATGAAATGGAGAAAGTTCAACAAACATCAATTAGCCAAGCAATTAGTATGAGTTAGGAAAGAGCATGTTATCATGTGTGAGCTGATTCAATTTATTTTATTTTGGCAGTAAAACACACACACACACAGGCAAGCAGCAATAAGTTCCTCAGATAAGATAAAACTCTATTGTTTTGCAGCTTACATAAGAATTCTTTCCTTCCCTGTGCATAAGTCAAATATACTCATGCCTGGAATTTATTTAACAAACAGGATTTGTCTCAATTACTCAGAAAGCCCAGCGATGCCCAGTCCCAGGACTGCTGAATTATGAATCCCATGAATGTGCTGTAGGTTGAAGGGAATGTCAGGAAACTTCAGTGGAGAAATGATTGATTCCCAACTCAAGTAATCGTGTGTTTTGGACTCTCATCCGTTTATTCCTGAACCAGTGATGGAACGAGCACAGCAGTGATTTCATTAATTTCATGGTGCCTGAGCTGTTGGCTCAGCCTTCTTTGATTTGTCCCGGGGCGGCTATCAGAGTCTTTAACCAACTTGCTCGGTCTTAAACACATGGAACTGACTCTCCACTACAGATCCACTTCCTAGATTCTCCAGAGGTCCCGGGCCTGGATTCAGAGATCCAAAGATATTGTGCCCCCAAGCCCTCCCTCATAAACTTGACTTCCATCCGCTGGCTGAGCTGGCCTGGACTTGCTGGGAGAGAGCCTTGGAAGACATGGTCATCAGTTGAACTTTGAGGGGTTCAGTTTCCCTCCCAAGTGGCTAAGCTCCTGGAAATAAATTCTCCTCATTTCCTGAACCTTGGACCTCTGCTTGGAGTGTGGGTGCATTACATTATAAGGCATACAGAATTTTCTACTGGAACAAGCAAGAGTTGAGAAGGAAACATGCTCTGCTCTTAGGGTGAAGATCCCCATGCCAAATGGATTCCCGTGGCTGATTCCTCAGGGATGTCTTTGCCTGTCTGCATCAGTTCAGCCACTGTTCACCACTGTTCAGCCACTGTTCAGCCACTGTTGCACATTGTGCTGCATTACAGACAGCGAGCGGGTCAGCCACTGGTCAGCTGAGTCCCATCTCTAGTCTGGAGCTCAGTCCACAGGGACAGCCCCTGTGATGTAGCCCGTGATGTCTTTAACCCTAGTACAGGGGACAGAATAGTGACACCACCATAGAAGGTCTCTGAATGTGTCAGCTTGGATGCAGCTCCTAGCATTTTTTAATCTTGTTGGAACAGGTCCCTAAGGCTTTCCCTCCACACCTTCCACAGGTGGTCTGTATTCCCTGGGGACTGGTGGGGACTTGCTTTTCATGGTGGTAACGCCCCCAGCACTTCTGACAAACCCAGGTGTCCATCATATCTGAGCAGGTGTGACCCAAATCGAGGCTACTGCCTGGCAACAGGGTTAAGCAACAGGGTTATTGTTTGATTGATTGATTGGGTAGAGACAAATTGAGAGGGAAGCGGAAAAGAGGAAGAGAACTACGAGAACTACAGCATGATGACACCACTTGTGAAGCTTCCCCCTCCCCTGCAGGTAGGAAGAGGGGGGTTGAACCAGGGTCCTTGCACTTTGTAATGTGCCCTCTCCAGAGTATGCCACCATCCAGCCCCCCAGGACTCATTCAGCTTTAAACATCTGTGATGCCTTCACCTTCACTTTCTAACAAAATGTGTTTGTTTGCACTTGCACTGTGTGTTCATTCATGTCAGATAAACTCACTCTCAGCTTTTATTACAAGTGACAAGATGGCCAAAGAGGGCATTTCCCTGACAACAGATGATGTAAGCAAGCATGGGGCCCCTCCCAGTGGTGGGGAGCAGGGCCTGTTACTAAGCAGTGGTGTTCCGTGGGTGCTCCAATCTTCTCTGACCCTCGTAAACCTTGTCTTATAAAGGAGGAGGTTGAGTGCACATCATTGCAGCTTCTGAGAGTCCTTTTGAAGAGAGAAACTTCTCAAGTGTGCCTGTTAATAGACTGTTGTTATATTTGGATGCCGTTAAAAGCCACTTGGAAAACATTTTCCCCTCTTATCTCTCACCTTTCACATCTCTCAGCAGAGTAACACCAGAGCCTAACTTTAGCCACGATTACATCATTTTCTCATTATGCCATTGTAGCTTGGGAAGGCTTTTCCTAGTAAAGCTTCTCTTGCCTAAAACCCAACCCCCAAGCCTTTCCTCTTGTTTTTATCCACTTTTCACTTTCCAAGCATGGGCTGACCCTCCGTTTGACTTCTTGATCTGCAAAGGCATTTTTTTAATGCATCAGCTTTGGTTTGACAAGGAGTCTTCTTCTAAAATCTGATTTTTCAGCTGTTAAGTATGTGTTTATCTCATCAACCCCTGGCAGTGGAACCCATGCTGTAATGAATTCTCTCATCCAACAAATACTGTGGAACACTTGACTGTGTAACAGGCCCAGGAGAGGTGACAGTGAGCAGAACCCGAGACCGGAATAGAACCTTTCGTCATCTTTTAAGATTTTAAGACCTTTATTTATTTTAATGATGTAATGGGGAAGAATCCACTTTCTAAAAGGAAAAAAATCTTGTAGCAAGAAGAGCTGATCTACAGTGAACCCTAAAGGGTCAGCAAGCTCAGAATTGAGGAGCCCTCAGTCACCTGCTGAGATGTAACCCTCACAGAGAAGTTGTTCTAGGGACACAGTTTTACCAGCCTAAGCACTGTTGGATTGGAACCTGCCCTTTTAACTGTCTTGTTTTCAAAACCTATGAGATTGCTAGATTAGTTGAACATGGCTAAGGTTTGGGGAAGTGTCATTCAGTTCTGTGGAGTGCCTGTCGATAAGACCCCTCAGGGCTTATTGTTCCCATTTCTGCCAGATTGGCGCAGTACAAGGAAAGACATGGGCTGCACCACTGTCAGTAATGGAAGGCCCAGGCCGAAGAACCTGAATTGGGCTGCTTGTAGCCATGAACAGAACACTGTTTGCTTTTGTTTTCTCCCTGGTAACAGGAGCAAGTTGGATGTACTTCCAAGATTTGTTCTAGGCCTAAAAGGCCAAAGTTTGAGTTCTGGGTCCTCTGAAAGCCTGAGTATGTATGCAGTGGATATGCAGTTTTCCAGGGTGCTGTGAACAGGATTGTCAAAGCCTGCCTTTGGAAGGAGTGGTGTCTGGTGGCAAAACCATGAACCTCTGGCAAAGATAGGACTAGGTAAACCTTCCTTCCCCCTCCCCCAAAGATCCACTCTCTCAGAAAGACATTAGAGGTGAGAGGACTTGAGCTTTAGAGCAGAGGGAAGAAGATAGGGTGAGTGAGCTTGCCACTGTTTCAGTAATAGCTGTTAGGTATTAACCTCCAGAAGAGTCCCAATGCAGAGTCCTGCTTCACTACGTAATATCTTGAGTGGTGTTTGATCTGCTCAGCAAATGTTTATAAAACCCCTCTGTATAAAGAACTTAGGTGCCTGAGTCCCTTTGTACTTGATTTCCTCAAGCAGAAAGGTTGACCTAGTGATTTCATCTGCAGAGACTCCTCCATGTTGGGTAGGAGTGGATGGAGCAAGGGTTAGATCCTCAGAGCTCAGGCCTCCCTTGGAGCACCAGGCTCAACCTACTTTGGTTGTGAAGCGACTGCAGGTGGGGAGCCGGGGGCTCGAACCAGGATCCTTACGCTGCTCCTTGTGCTTTGTGCCACCTGCACTTAACCCACTGCTCTACCGCCCGACTCCCTAATCTCGGCTATCTTAATGGATGCAATCTTCCTATTTTTCTTTGGCTACGAGAGGATAATATCTTTATTCCCAGTGCTGTACCTGCTGTTGACTGAATTTAACCTCTATGTAACATCTCTTTCTCTCTCTACTAGAGCAAGTTCATCAACAAGTAAAGAAATACTTTTAGGGGGCCAGGTGGTGGCGCACCTGGTTGAGCACACATTACAGTGTACAAGGACCCAGGTTAGAGTCCCCAGTCCCCACCTGCAGGGGGAAAGCTTTACCAATGGTGAAGTAGTGATGTAGGTGTCTCCCCCCCCACCCCCTCCCTGTCAATTTCTGGCTGTTTCTATCCAAGCTTTAAAAAAAAAACTTGGAATCATGGTGTTACCCAGGACTTAAGTGAAGTTAAGGCCAAGCAGGGTTAATGTTGTTATCAAGCTCTTGTTTTTATTTAGTAGAATTTAGTTTGCCCACTTTCAGAGATTGCTAAGAGGAAGAATTGGTGAGATATTGAGAAGGTTTGAGTGCAGAAATCGGAAGCAGGGGTGCAGCCATTTCCAGTGCTTTGACTGAATATTTAATTGTAAACTAAATTTGGTGGCTTGGTTTTTATATGTGACTACGGGGGGCGGGGCGTGATATCCTCAAAGATGTAAGCCATTGACTCAAATTTCTTCTCCCCTGAGACATAGAAACTACAGTGTGGCTGTAGAAACTGGTGGCTGGGAGGTAGCTTGGGAGATGGCTGTCAACTTGTGTTCCTCCCTCACCTCCAGGTGGGAGGGCTCCAGGTGGCCCAGCCCCTCTCCTTGGCCCAGTTAGTCACCCCCAGACCAGGCAGGTATCTGGTTAGAGCCGATTTCCTTTTTAGGGTCCATGGAGACAGCTCTCACACTTCCTTCTCCTCCTCCTGTACAAACTCGGAAACTGCCTACTCGAAGGGTTTTCTGGCACTTTAAAAGTTAGGGCGACTTTCCGAGAATCTCCTGAGTATGCTGCCAGGTATCTTATCTTATTCAAATACCCTAATTGCTACTCAGGCTCCTGGCTGCTTATCATCCCAACACCTAACTGACAAAATAGACCTTCACCTGAGGGCCTCATTATGCTCTCTGCCTGTGCATCAGGCCAAAAATACCTCTACAATACCTGCTCGACATCCTGGGCTTCCAAGTGACAAACAAATAATTGGGTGAAACAAACCTCGGGTGCTGAACAACTGCCAGTGGTGTCGCAGCACAGAGGAGTCCGCAGCAATAACAGTCAGGGCGCTGCCTGCTCCATGTCAGAGCAGATCTTTGAACAGTGGGTTGTGCTGACACCAGAGAATGACAGCTTGGGAAATGGCGTGCTAGTTACTGCTGCAAGTGAGGCCTCTCATGTAGAGCATGACAAGCAGCTGTCATTTCCGTACAGGTGAGCAGCTGACATCCTAGAGCCCAGAGGGTGGGGGCAGGTGAAGCTGGGCTGTGTAGAGAGGGTTCTAGGGGACTGGGAGGACATTTGTGGTTATACATGTGCACATGTGTGTATACACACCCTTGGGACCCATCTGAGAGAAAGTTGAGCTCTCTGAGCAGAGGACAGAGGCCTGGCTGCCCCCTGTGCCCAACCCAGCATGAATGATGATGGTTGGCATCTTGACTTTTCATGGCATGGATTGGGTGGTAACCCTGGGAAAGGTATGTTCTCTGGTGATAAGGAACTCACTACCATTAAAACAGATGGATCAGAGTTGGAAAGAGAGCTCACTGGGCAGGATCTGTGCCTTGCAGTGGTTCAAGCATGCCCTAGGTTCTAGCCCCCCAGCACCACATAAGAAGTGTGTGATGCTGCTGGAGGAAACTTTGGTGCTGTAGTATCTCTCTCTCTACCTGAGTGACAATCCAGCATGCCTAGGACCCCAGCCCTACCAGAAAAATAATAGTCGAAATGGATCAGATGGAATTCATGCATAGGATTTGGTCTAGACCGATCATTCTTAAGTGTGGGCTCTGCATCAGCAATGTCAGTCTCTCTCGAGTCCCCCACAGAACCCTAAATTTGGGGGAGAGGGATGTCATACATACTGATCATCTCTGTTGGGAACAAGCTATCCTAATGATTCTGGTGCAAGCTATTACTACTAACTTGTATGCAGGGGAGAAACTAAAGGCTCACATAAGCCAAGAAATCACTTGGTAAAATCCTACTCAAAGGGGCCAGGTGGTGGCACACCTAATCAGGTGCACATATCCCCATGCACAATGATCAGGGTTTGAGTCCCCACTCCCCATCTGTGGTAGTGAAGCAGGTCTGCGGGTATCTTTTTCTCTTTGTCTCTTTATTTCCTCTTTCCTCTCAAATTCTTTCTGTCCTATCCAATCAAATAGAAAGAAAGGGGAAAAATGGCCGCTGGGAGTGGTAAATTCATAGTGCCGACATCAAGCCCCAAGTCTAACCCTGTGGTGTGTGTGTGTGTGTGTGTGTGTGTGTGTGTGTGTGTGTGTGTGTGTGTGTGTGTTTATTCCTTACTCTGAATAGGAAGTAGGTAAGTTTGTTCATTGATGAACAGTCTTTTTGTCTGTTTCTTTTTGTCAAGATGCACTGGGTCTGTTGAAAGTGATGTTCTGGGCCTGCTATTGGACTTGATTGTTGGCTCTCCATGAGTGTCCCAACTTTGTACTCTGTGTAGCCTGCTGACATAGAGGGTGGCTGGCAGGTGCTAGGCCTGTAGCTCCTTGGGTCTGTGTTTCAGTGAAGCTGTCTGATCTTAATGGGGCTGTGAGGATGGGAACCATGACCTTGGACCAAAGTTGCACCATTACCAGCTGAGCTAAGTTACTCAACCACTTCTCAAAGACAAACTGTTCTGTCTGGTTCCTGGTTGGCAGGTGCTGCATCCCAGACGTCTGCTTGCCATCTGTGGGAAGGGCTATCACAACATAAAACGTACACATGGGTACATGTGCCCCATGACCAATAATTTCTGTAAACAGTGCTATGTAAGTCCTCTGCTAAACTGCACTATCCAGAATTGTAAACTAGTGGACAGCAAGGCTATAAAATTTTCCCTTTTCATGTTATAAAGATTCAGGCTATAAGATTATGTTTAAGTTGGGCCCTCCCACCACCACCCCATACCAAGCCTTCTTCCAGACTAAGCATCCCCTAAAACAGAATTACAGTAGAGGTTCTCAAATTTGATCCTGCTTTGGAATTCTCTCAAGGGCTTATGATGGTACACACCACTAGTTCAAGGTCTCTGATTCAGTCGGCCTTGTCTAAGGTTCAAGAACTTGCTTTTCTTTTTTTTTTTTTTAAAGATTCATTTGTTTATATGTGGGAGAGAGAACCAGAGTAGTATTCTGGCAAGTGCAGTGCTTGGAAAAAGCATTGCACCTTCTGGCAAAAGCATTGCACCTTTTTTGCTTGCATTTTTTCTTAGCATATACCTAATTTGTTGAGGCTTTTCTTATGTGATTTGCCTTTTGTTATTGGGGGACTCCAAATCACAAAATGAATCTATACCTCTTGTCCATTCAATAGTGTAAGTATTACCATGATGATTTATTAAGAATTTTATTTCTGGACATCAAAGACAGCTGGGGGGGGGGGGCAGCCAGGTGAAGAAATTTGGGGTTGAACTACCTTAACTTCCAGCAGCTAGCCTGGTCCAATATGAGGTCATCCTCCAGATTTCTTCTTGTCTTATAGTCTGACTCCTGTTTTTATTTGGTGGGCTTTTCTGACTCAGATGTTAAAAATGACTCTTGAAGCAGGGGTCTCTGGGAGATGTAGTCTTTCCTTTTGCACCTAGGTAAATCAGTTCATTTTACTAGGTCTGTGGAACAGCATGGCAGGCAGTAGTGACTTCTAACAAATGGGAGGGATAAAAGTACCTACAAATTAGAACGTGATATCAAATGTATACATACCTACAGTTTTGCTTTCTGAGGTTTCAGTTACTCATGGTCCAAAAAACTTTTTACATTAAGATAGTTGAACGCAAGCCCATATACGTACACGTTGTTACATCATAGTGTTTAAAATTATTTATTTTATTGTTAGTTACTTATTTTAGAAGTCAAACTTTATTATAGGTATATATTTATAGAAAATGCAGAGTATATAGGGGCTTGAACTCAGCTGGGGGTTTCCTTTTTTTTTTAGTGTTTATTTATTTATTCCCTTTTGTTGCCCTTGTTTTATTGTTGTAGTTATTGATGTCATCGTTGTTGGATAGGACAGAGAGAAATGAGGAGAGGAGGGGAAGAACAGGGGGGAGAAAGGTAGGCACCTGCAAACCTGCTTCACCTGTGAAGCAACTCCCCTGCAGGTGGGAAGCCAGTAGCTCAAACCAGGATCCTTACACAGGTCCTTGAGCTTTGTGCCACCTGTGCTTAATCCACGGCGCTACCGCCCAACTCCCTAGGGGGTTTCTTTTTTTAATTTTTTTTTTTTTTTTGCCTCCAGGGTTATTACTGGACCACAATGCCAGCACCATGAATTCACTGCTCCTGGCAGCCATTTTTCTTTTTCTTTCTTTTTTTATTGGATAGGACAGGGTGGGGGGGGGGTAATAGGGAGAGAGACAGAGACACCTGCAGATCTGCTTCACCACTTGTGAAGCGATTCCCATGCAGGTGGGTAGTCGGGTACTTGAACCAGGATCCTTGAGTGGGTTCTTAAGCTTGCATTATTTGTGCTTAACCCATTGTGCCATCTGGCCCCCTGGGGTTTCTTTGATTGTATCCACTGGGGATAAGGGGGCGCCTACTATTTGTGTGTGTGTGTGTGTGTGTGTGTGTGTGTGTGTGTGTGTGTGTGAGAGAGAGAGAGAGAGAGAGAGAGAGAGAGGAGAAAGGGAAAGAGAGAGTTTAAAGCCTCACCTGTCTCATGTACCAAGAAGCCCCCCAACCACCACCCCACATTCCCCAGCCTAGCTCCTTCTGCCTCTCTCACTAGGATTATAGATTTCTCCCCTAATTCTCTGGGTTCTTCCCCCAAATGCCTTATACGAGGCAGGTACTTTGTTTACAATAGCAACATAAATAATTTTTTGTTGAATTTGGATGAATTGAAACACAACATTCGAAAAATCAATTTAAGCCTTAGGCTCTAGCTTACAGTAAGAGGACCTAAGTGAGGTGAATCTGGCCCTTCTTGAATCCTCCCTCCACTTACTTGTCTTTATTGCCACCATGGTTATTGTTTGGCTCTATGAATCTGCCTCTCCCAGTGGCTTTGTTTTCCAGTTTATTGTTTGATAGGACAGAGAGAAATTGAAAGAGGAAGGGGAGGTAGAGAGGGAGAGAGATATAGACACCTGCAGACCTGCTTCACTGCTCATGAAGTGTTCCCCTGCAGGTGGGGAGCAGGGGCTTGGACCAGGGTCTGCGCATGGGAACAGGTGTGCTACCACCCGGCCCTTACCCGCTTGCCTTTACTAGATAACCTGGTGGGTGATTCTAGCTGGATTCTTTCAGTAAAGATTGGGAGGCTGCCTACTGATTGCCTGCCCCATGCCAGGAGTTTTCATGTGCTCATTTAATTCATACAAGAGCCCAGCCAGGGAGCTGTTGTTTCACTATGTTGGGAGGAGTGCCCTGTAACTGGAAAATGAAAGAACCAGCTCTTGCCCAAGCCTCCTGGCCTCCAGTCTCCTGCCCTTTTTACTGTGACAGTCAGGCCTAAAGGGGGTCCTTTGGTTTGATGAATTTAAAAATACCTCTTGTTGACAGTCGCAAATGCACCAACAACTCAGGTTGAACAAACAGCTGTAAAAAGTACTAATCACTTCATGCAGTTAAAGCTGGAGAACGGGAAGGTTCGAGAGTTTCAGCATGTGCCAAATGTGTTAATTCACTTTATTCTGTAGATGATTTGGTGTAATTTAAATGTTATTTATTTATTTATTAGTGATAGGGAGTGAGTGAGAGGAGGGAGAGGGAGAGAGAGAGGGAGAGGAGCCAGAGTATCACTCTGGCACATTTGATGCCAGGGCTTGAATTCAGGGACCTTATTACCTATAGGTTCTAAATTATACTGACTTGCAGAATTGGAAATTCGGAGATTAAGCTGGGAAATCTGTAAAAGGAATTTCAAGAGCTAGAACTGTAGTTAGGACTTTAAATCTGGAGTTGGGCAGTAGCGCAGCAGGTTAAGAGCAGGTGGCGCGAAGCGCAAGGGCGGAAGGATCCCTTTTTGAGGACTTTAAATCTGAATTGCACGCTTTTTGTGTGTGCGTGGACTTTGCCACTTTAAGCGCCCTGTATGGCAGTGAGAGGAAACCCGTTCCCTAGTGAGAGAGTGGGGCTTTCTTGCTGGCACCTTACCTCTTTGCCTCTGTCCCTCTCCCCCCATGAACATTGTGGGAGAAAAACAGAATGAGTCTGTGTGCATTGTACACTCCATTCTCAGCTGATCCTTGCAGGCATCTAGTCCATACCCTCTCTCCTTTCTTACCTGTGCTCATTCCATGCCCTGTACTACCACCCTACCCCACCCCATGAGTTCAATCCCTGGCATTACATGTATCAAAGTGATTCTCTCTGGTGTCCCTCCTTCCTTCTTGTTGGGTTAGCTTTGTGGGCGGGAGAGAGAGGCGACCAGAGACTCAGTGGTACGTAGTTCAGTCTTTATTCATGTGGAACACAGAGCAATCTAAGCTATCTCTAATCACAATCTTGTCTTTATCTATCCTGAGGCGGAAGAGTCAGGTCCTAAGAGGATATACGTAGGATAGAGGGTAGGGAGAAGGAAAAAACTCAAACCAGTGTGGATTAAACCAATGTCCTGGAGGCAGGGGGGTGCTTAGTTAACAGTGGTTGTGTAAATAGAATACAGTGTTAAGCAGGGGGGTTAAACCAATGAAACAGAAGGGGTCATAGAAGCAGAAGTTAGAAGCATACCAACACCTTCTATGCTAAAATGATAAAGGAGTGATGAATAGGGAAAAAAATCAGCCTTGGAATAAGTAGAACTGTGCATGCTTGAGACCCTGTCAAAAAGTAAAAGAAAAATTAAGATGACAGCAAAAGAATAAACATTTAAGTACTTAAAACGAGGAAACACCCCACCCCCTCATTGCCTGTATACCTTGCACCTGCATCTTTCCATTGATAATTCAGATGACTGTCCTGATCAGCACACTTGTGAAAGTGTAGCAGGAAACTGAGGCCTGAGACTCAAAGCAAGCTGCCCAGGCTCTAGTTAAATAAGTACTTTGCCTCACTGCTGAGATGGAAGCAAAATTTACCCAAAGTCTTGTCAGGTTCAAAGGAATCTACCACATAAACTAGAGCCCCAGCAATAACCCTGGAGGCAAAAACAAAACAAAAGAAAAAGGTTCCATGGTTGGTAAAATAACTTGGATAGTGCACTGCTTTGCCAGGGATATAACCAACCCAGATTTGAGCTTGGTTAGAGCACTGAAAGCAACAATAACAACAGCAATAACAACAATAAACAAGGGCAACAAAAAGGGAAAAAATTTAAGAAAGAAAATGAGCTCAGGATAAAAATTCTCTAGGCAGAAGGGATGTGCCATGTCAGATGGTGATAATGTGAAGAAAAAGGGAGAGATTTTTTTAGAAATAGTTATTTATTTATCCCCTTTTGTTGCCCTTGTTGTTTTATTGTTATAGTTATTATTGTTGTTGATGTCATCATTGTTGGATAGGACAGACAGAAATGGAGAGAGATGGGGAAGACAGAGAGGCGGAGGAGAAAGACAGACACCTGCAGACCTGCTTCACCACCTATGAAGTGACTCCCCTGCAGGTGGGGATCCAGGGGCTCGAACCAGGATCCTTACGCTGGTCCTTGTGCTTTGTGCCACCTGTGCTTAACCCTCTGCACTACTGCCCAACTCCCCACTTGTACTCTTTAATCTCAGGGATCTTTTCCAACATTTGAGTTGTCCAATAATATTGATAACAGTCCAGAAACAAAAGGACGATTATGGGATGATCTCACTCATAGCCAGAAGTTGAAAAATAAGATCAGAAGCAGAACTTGGACTGGAGTTGGTATATTGCATCAAAGTAAAAGACTCTGGGGCTGGGGGAGGGTTCAGGTACTGGATCATGATGGCAGAGTGGGTGTTGAATTATTATGTGGAAAACTGGGAAATGGTATGCATTTACAAACTATTGTATTTTACTGTCAACAGTAAACCATTAATCCCCCAATAAAGAAATTTAAGGAAAAAAATAATATCGACGACAGTCTCAAATACATAGCAGCTGGCATATCGCTATGCCCTGGCCGTATGCAGTCGCTAATGGGTAGAAGGGTTCTTCTGTAAGAGTGGCATTGTGAGTGGTGGGCAGAGATCCACGTGGATGACCTGCCAAAGGCACAGCCAGAACCATGAATGAAATGCAAGTGCCCATCTACCTATTACTGCAGCGTCTGAGGGCCTCTTTGTGCTTAGGCCAGTGCATGTGGAGACAGACATGACTCTACTTTGATAGATCACCATGTCTCATGGGGCAGGCACATACTGACTTCCAATCTGTTGGACTCTTTTTTCCTTTACTTAATTTTTCCTTTCATTTTTTTACCCCCCCGCCCCCAGTGTTGTGTTGCAAAGTTCTAAGCCTATAGGAAAAGTTGGAAGTAGAGTGAGGTGGCTACCCTTATACCCTCCACACAGATCCACCAGCTCTTAACATTTTACTACACTTATCTCTTTCGTTAACCATATGGAATATGATTCATTTCACAGGTAGCAGTCTTTAGACCCTCACTGCCTGCATTTTTCAATGACTTTTACACACTGAAAGAAAATGACTCATGGTTTCATATTCTTACCTGAACTCAGTATTGTATTGAACTTTCCTTGGCTATTTCTGAAGGGGGCAGGGAGGCAGGTGCACACTTGCTTGGTGATAGGCACATGTTTACATAGTGGACTTTTTTTGGGATCCGGGATTCAGTTAGGGTCACACATTTATTTGGTTGATGTCTTTTTGTGCATCCACTTTTATTGGGCAGGGGGTGGTAGTGATGGTGAGATTGGTTTCCAACAGACCTGGAGTTGGCATCTTGTGTAAAGCATTATCTTTTCATAAAGGTCCTCACTAATCAAACTTGACTTTTAAGCTAACAGGCTGGCTGTTAAGGGAGATGGATTTCAGCAACCCTTAAGTTAAAATCACTATGATGTCTGCCCTAACATGATTCTTTGCAAAGAGTTTCAATTTTTTTTCTTTTTAAAAAAAAAATATTTATTATCTTTACTGGACAGAGACAGCCAGAAATTGAGAGGATGAGGGAAGCTAGAGAGGGAGAGAGACTGAGAGATACCTGCAGACCTGCTTCACCACTCAAAAAGCTTTCCCCCTGCAGGTGGGGGCCGGGGTCTCGAACCTGGGTCCTTGTGCACTGTAGCATGTGCACTCAATCAGGTGTGCTACCACCCAGCCCCCAAGTTTTAAATTTTTTTTAATATTTATTTATTCCCTTTTGTTACCCTTGTTTTATTATTGATGTCATTGTTGTTAGGACAGAGAGAAATTGAGAGAGGAGGGGAAGAGAGAGAGGAGAGAAAGACACCTGCAGACCTGCTTCACCGCACTGCCTGTGAAGCAGCTCCCCTGCAGGTGGGGAGCTGGGGGCTCAAACGGATCCTTACGCTGGTCATTGCACTTTGCTTTGCATTAACCTGCGCTTAATCTGCTACACTATCGCCCAAATTTTAAATTTTTAAAGGCAATGCTGGGGACTGAACTCTAGCTATGTCTATGTTCCACCACTAAGCCACCACCCAAGCCTGACTCTTTTGTCTTCTCTCTCTTTCTCTCTTCCTTCCTTTTTTTTTTTTTCTCTTATAGAGAGATTAGGAGAAAGAAAACAAAGCACTGCCCTATCATCCTTGGAGTTCTACTCATTTTGCTCATTTATTCTTTGTTTGTTTCTTATGTGGTGCTAGGGATTGAACACAGCCTCATACATGTAAGGCAGGCCTCCACTACACCCTTCCCTTATACCTTGTGCATTTTTACTCATGCTTTTGTGGATTTAGGAAGACTTACAATATCATTTCTTTAACTATTGATATTTCTTTGTGTGTTTGTGCATGTATTTTAATTACCATCAAGATTATTGCTGGGGCTTGGTGCCTACACTACTCATGGTAGTCATCCCCCCACCCTTTTATCCCCTTTATATTTTAATTTGATAGGACAGAGAAATTGAGAGGGGTGAGGAAGATAGAGTGAGAGAAAAGATAGACACCTGCAGACCTGCTTCACCACTTGTGAAGCGTCCCCCCTGCAGGTGGGGAGCAGGGGCTCAAACTCTGGTCTTTGTGCGTGGAAATGTGTGCACTCAGTATGGTGTGCCACCATCCATCCCAATTTTAGTTTTGAAGACCCAGTGGGCATAGACATGTTTCACATATAATTTAGTGTTTATAAACTAATTTATAACTTCAGTTTATTGTTTACATCTAATGTCTTTTAAGTTGGTAGTTAAAGACAATAGTTGAGTTAATGACCAGAATTAGAAGGTGTCCCACTGGGGAATTGTAGCTGGGGCTTGAGAACCTGGGATTTCTTGACTCTCATACTACTTGTCCCTAATCTGCCCTTAGTCAAAGCCGTTTATCTATTGGAATTCTTGGCTGGAGGTTACTTGGTTCACACATAGCCTCTGGGTTGAACTTTAAATGGAATGTTTCAGCACCTTTAACTATGCTGGAGCACAAGAACAGACACACATAGACCCAGGAGATTGGACACTTTACTGACTCATTCTTAGGTGTCCAAGAACATGGGGAGCCTCAGGAAGGGTAAGGAACCTGCCCAGGGATGTGGGTGATGGTTATAGATAATTTGGCCTGGGCTCTGAACCACTGTGTAGAGGGAGCCCTTCCCTTTACTGTGTGCTGCAGAGACCCCTGCAGAGTGCTTTAGGGAATAGAAAGGAAATGAAAGGCTCTACTTTTTCCCCCCAGAGAAGCTATGTTTTAATTTACCTTTCTGAGTTGTAGAAATGCTCACATAGCTTTATTTGACTCCTCCTGTAAAATAAACTTTTTCATGTGTATTCCACCTTCAGTTTATAGGTCATTGGCTGCATTTAAAATGGATGTGTGAGGAGTTATTACTTAGAAAATAAAGTTCCAAAATAAAGATCAGGTACCCCTGAAACTAATATTTTCTTTATAGATCTTCTAAGGCTCTACTCAAACTTCTGTTATAAGGGAAAACATACCTGTGGAAAGGCATATGTCTTTGGATTTTTTAAAGTTATTTTTAAATATGGTTATCAGTGATTTTAAACCCGTATTTCATTTATAATCCTGTGTCTATCAGTGATTTAAACCCACATTTAAATAGTATAGGAAATAGTATAATGGTTAATAGTATAATAGGGGGGAATAGTATAATGGTTATACAAAGAGACTCTCATGCCTGAGGCTCCAAAGTCCCAGGTACAGTCCCCTACCCCACCATAAGCTAGAGCTGAGCAGTGTTCTGGTAAATAAATAAATAAAATTAAAATATATATACACACATACATGTATATATATCCACATTTCAATTATAATCCTATGGAATTAAAAGCTTATTGAACTGTATTCTCTATATTGTAAGCTTAACAAAATACAGAGTTTTGTGAGAAGTAAAGTAGTTACTTTTGGAAGGAGCAGTGGTTTTATACTGCTCAGACTGGGTTGATAGGTTCATAACCCCCCCACCCTACCGCGCCCCCCCCCCCCCATGAATTAAAGAGTTGACCTCTCCGCTAGGGAAAGATAGAAACATACTGGGGCTATGGATTGACCTGCTAATGCCCACGTCCAGCAGAGAAGCAATTGCAGAAGCCAGACTTCCTACCTTCTGCATTCCAAAAAAAATTTTGGTCCATACTGGCTGGGGGGGGGGGGGGGTAGTAGCAGGGAAAGGTGACTAAAAGGGCTCTGAATTCCAATTCCATCAGGACCCAGAGAAAGAAGAGGAAAAAAAGATAGATATAGGGAAAAGAATAGTCAACCTATTATCTGTGACCTTGGGAGAACCACTGCAGTTTCCAGTAGAGAGAGTGGAGACACAGAACTTGGTATGGAATTGTACCCCTATTACTTTATAACTTTGTAAATCACAAAAGAAGAAGAGGAAGAGGAGGAAGAGTTGATCTATTGGCTTGAGTATTTTTTTTTTTTTTTTTTTTTTTTGCTAGGTAGGTAGGGGAGTGAGTTACTTAAACTCCAATGTTGATTCCAAGACACATCTTTATTTCAGGAATATTAAAATCTAAAATCTGTGGAGAAGATGTCTCTAAAATCAAATGCACATTGTCTCGGGTCCTGCGATTTGTCAGTTCACGCTGATTTCTGTCTTTGGAGAAAAAGTAGGAGGCTGAGCCTTTAAGTAAGTCAGGGATGGGACCTCTAAGACTTTGTCCAAAGAAAATTGGATTTAGAAAGTGGATTTTCCTTTTTCTGTAGGGTAATTTTCAGAGCACCCTTTCTGAACATGATGGATCCATTGTCAGCATATTTGAAAGCCTATTTGAAATGTCATCAACTGGGAACATTCCTTTGGCAAAGGCTATCCCACCCCATTTTAAAGGGACGCCTTGGATAGAATGGAAATCATAGTGGTGGGCCCTTAATCCCTTTTAATAAGGGCAGCCATTTAAGAGAGAGTGGGTGGAAGAATGAATGAGATTCCCAGGAGTGATTCTGTAGGCCCCATCAGGCTCTGCGATGACTTGTCAGCACCACATGCATTTTGATTCTGCCAGCGGCCTTAGGATTTTCAGTTTAGCAGACATATATGATGAGTTAGAAGGAAGTGACATTCCATGATAGTCCTAAGTCTTTTGCTGACAGGGTTTGATATCGATGACTGGAGAAATTTGAGAATTCAGGTGAAGGTTTTTCTGTGTGTTTGGTGGCTCAGGCAGAGTATTTGAAAGCCTTGTTCCCCCATTAGAGATAAATAACCAAGTTGAATAATAAACAGGGACAGTGCTGTTCTTGTCTCCAACCGAAATCTAGCCTCTAGGAGAAGAACTACATAAGCAGGTTGCCTTTTATCAGTGTTCCATTTTAGGGTAGGAATTTGGACTGTGAACTTTAACACCTGCGCACATTTCACAAAAGGAATAGAACAATAATGGAATGCATTTAACACATGAAGTGTCACTTCTCAAGACTTTGGAAGATTGTACATTGTGGCAAATTGATAAGTTCTTAGAAATTCTTACTTGTTTTCCCATAAAGGAACTCTTTCAAGGAATACCAATTACATGAAAAAAATCTGCTTTTCTTTTAAAAATAACTTCCCATTACTTGAATCAGTGAATTGCTAAGTGGAAATACAGCTAAACAACCATCCAACACACACTCTCTCACACATATAGAGTCAGGTTTTTATTTTATTTTTTAAATTTTTTTTTAGTTTTTTTACCTTTCCTATCAAAATGTCATCTGATGTTGGCCCTCTTACATTTCTGTGACTTAAAGTACTTACAGCAGGAAGGAAATAAGCAGAGACAAAAAAACACTCAATGAGCGCAAATACCACAGTAAAATGGACATTCTCTAACACTGTATCCCAGAAATTTTGAGAAAATAAAATCTTAAGCGTTAAGAAATCCAGAGGCCCCATCCAGCTTACTACTGTTAGAGCGTCCCAAGACCCTTTAATCCCCCAGTTTAGAGGATCATATTGTCAAGTCAGAAAGACTTAAACACAATAGCATCTTCTGGAACTTGAGTGACCTATATTGAGAGTGGGTCTAGTGCTTTTGTTCTTTTGAGAAGCAGGTGTAAAGGATAACACACTGGATTATCTTGTTTTAAAGCATCTAAAAGACAATTCCCCTTCCCCCTTCCTCATTCCTCCTTTTCTATGCTTTTGGAGTCTTTGATGAGGTAAATTCTTGGGGCGGGGACTTGTGAAGCATGGGTAAACTTGAGTTTTCAGTTCTCCAGCCAGCTCTCTGTCCTCAACCTCCTCAGCAATTAGGACAATTTGTGCAGGCTGCCTATTAACACTGTTACCTGAATTCTAGCCTGTGCTGTGACTGGGGAGAAAGGTTATTTCCACCCTGCTTTGGGGGAACACAAAGGTAGTTTCCCAGCTCTAAACAGAGTAGAATTCCCTCCAGGCCAGTTTGTGGGAACCTGCACATTTATACCAAGGTAACAATAATTGTACTCAGGGGCATATTCAGATTACGGCCAGAGCACACAAGCCAAAAGGGGGGGGGGTTGCCACATAAACAACTCCTCAAAGCTGCTTATCATGGCTTTCTACAAAACTGAAGTTTCAGAGATTAACGATTCCTGTCTCAAAGACAGTAGAACTCTTTTAATCATCTAATTTATCCTAAAGTATGTGTCTTAGTTTTTAAGACAAGTTAGCATTATGTATCAGGCCTGACCTAACAAGTTAAAATCCTTCACCTCAAGTCTATTAGTGACAGCATGAAATTGAAGTCTGGCTCTGACAGTGCTTTGTTATGGAATAGCACAGGAGTATATAGAATGGTTCACCCGTTTACACGATTTAAACAGTAAAACGGATCAGTCGGTTTTGTAAACTGTAACTTGAGAAAGGTTAGCTCCTCAAGCAGTCACTTAATTTCTGTAAGGAAATCATATTGTCAAAACTAAGTTGAGAAAGGAAATGCAGGAATGGTTTTATCTGTCTACATGCTTTCTTTTCCTGTGGGACACCTGTTCCCTGAACCCAGGGTGCCTGAAGGTAGCTCAGCACAGTGGGAAAGGGTCAGCTGGGACATGCTATATTCTGGCTGATGTATCTGAGATTACATCTTCCTTTCAGGTGCTGAGGTCGTTACATACTTTTCATTTACATCTGTTTCTTGAACGAATTCAGAAGTAAATGAGTACAATGTTTTAAAGAATTACTTATTCTCCTGTATAAGAAAGCAATGGAGAATGAGAGCACTGCTTGACTCTGGCGTGAGGTGGCGCCGGGCTTGAACCTGTGAAGCCTTAAGCATGTAAGTTCTGTGCTCTAACAAGGCCTAATATTTCTCCAGCCTAGTGACTAGAATTTATTTTCAGGTAAAACTTAGAAAAAAAAATGATAATACAAATCTGGCCTGTAAGAAAGTTTAACTACTACTAACCTTAGGGAGACATTTTATCTTTTTTTAACTTTCTATATTTATTTGTTTTTTTTTATTGTTGTTGTAGTTATTGTTGTTGTTACTGATGTAAGTCATTGTTGGATAGGGCAGACAGAAATGGAGAGAGGAGGGGAAGAAAGATAGACACTTGCAGACCTGCTTCACCGCCTATGAAGCGACTCCCCTGCAGGTGGGGAGTGGGGGGCTCGAACCAGGATCTTTATACCTGTCCTTGCATTTTGTGCCAAGTGCCCTTAACCCGCTGTGCCACTGCCCAACTCCCGGGAGACACTTTATCTTTCTGAACTGCTGTCTCAGTGACTGTGCTCCAATGATCTGTATCATAAACATAGAAAAGAAAGAAAAGTAGTGTTTGCTTCAAGTGCTGTCACGATGCTTGGCCATTGATTGTTATATCTGAGTTTTTTTTTTTAATCATTTTTTTAGCTTAGGTTTTTTTAAAAAAATTTTTAAAAATATTTTATTTTTATTTATTTATTCCCTTTTGTTGCCCTTGTTTTATTGTTGTAGTTATTATTGTTGTTGTCGTTGTTGGATAGGACAGAGAGAAATGGAGAGAGGAGGGGAAGACAGAGAGGGGGAGAGAAAGATAGACAACTGCAGACCTGCTTCACCGCCTGTGAAGCGACTCCCCTGCAGGTGGGGAGCCGGGGTTCGAACCGGGATCCTTATGCCGGTCCTTGTGCTTTGCGCCACCTGCGCTTAACCCGCTGTGCTACAGCCCGACTCCCTTTAGCTTAGTTTTTAATTATCTTTATTTATTGGGTAGAGACAGTCAGAAATCGAGAGGGAAGGGGGAGATAGGGAGGAGACACCTGCAACACTGCTTCACCACTTGTTAAGCGTCCCCCTTCATGCAGGGACTGGGGGTTCCAACCTGGGACCTTATGCATTGTAACATGTGCACTCAAACAGGTGCACCACCACCTGGTCCCTCTGAGATTTTTTAAAAGCAGTTATTAGTATTTTTTGCCTCCAGGGTTATCAATAGGGCTCAGTGCCTGCACTATGAATCCACTGCTCCTGGAGGCTATTTTTCCCTTTTTGTTGCCTTTGTTGTTTATCATTGTTGTCGTTGTTGTTGTTATTGCTATCATTGTTGTTGGATAGGACAGAAAGAAATTGAGAGAGGAGGGGGAGAGAAAGATATACCTGCAGACCTGCTTCACCGCTTGTGAAGCGACCTCCTGGAAGATGAGGAGCTGGGGGCTTGAACCAAGATCCTTACGCTGATCCTTGCCATGTGCACTTAATCCACTGTGCTCCCGCCCCAGCTCCCTAAAACAGTTATTTTGTCAGTGTTTTATTCCAACAAAAGTGGAAAATCCAAAATGTATCCTTATTTTAAGTCTCAGAGTACCTGTGATTTTTCTGTGTTAGAGCTAGCTGCATGTAGTTGGAAAGCAAAATCAGAAGGCTCCATCTGCAGGTCCTAGGGAGCTAGATGAAGTTCAGTCTCAACTGAGCTTCCTTGTTTCCAGAACCAAAGCAGAATTCCTTTGAGTAATTCCCCTTTGGTGCCTTGACCAGAGAAGAGATTTTTACATTGTTGTTAGTGGTCCAAGTAAGGAGTGCCAAAACACTGTATATTCTTCACCCATACATTAATTTTCCACCTCCACAGAGTGTTTCCTCAACAATGCTTTCTAATGAAAGGAAATTTAGGTCTCCTCCAGGCTGCTCTTTCACCCAGGGGCCTGACCTCATGGTCAGAACCTCTGAGGCCTGCTCTGTACTTGAAACAAGAATTTTTTTTGTTGAAATGATGGCAGTGCCATCTTTCTCTTTTTTTAAAAAAAATATTTATTCCCTTTTGTTGCCCTTGTTTTTTTATTGTTGTAGTTATTGTTGCTGTTGTTGTTATTGGTGTCATTGTTGGATAGGACTGAGAGAAATGGAGAGAGGAGGGGAAGACAGAGAGGGGAGAGAAAGAGACCTGCAGACCTGCTTTACTGCTTGTGAAGCAACTCCCCTACAGGTGGGGAGCTGGGAGTTCGAACCAGGACCCGTAACACTGGTCCTTGCGCTTTGTGCCACATGCGCTTAACCCGCTGCGCTACCACCCGACTCCCCATCTTTCCCTTTTTACTGGTGCATTCCAGGCCTTTACAGATCTCATGGTGTGCAGGGTTGAGGTAAGCACGGCTGGCTAAGGAGCTTGCAGCCCCAACAACTGTGTCTGAGGTGCAGTTTCTTTTTTTTCTTTTTTTTTTTTTTGAGGTGCAGTTTCTATACATTGTTGCCAGTGTTTATCTTCCTGTCATTCTGACACAGCCATTCAAGTAGTTATCTCCTTTGGGTTTGCATTTCTCTGACTGATGAAGTTGAGCATCTTCTCATGTGTCTAGTTGACCATTTTGTTAGCGAGCACAAAATCAAACCATCATCCACTGTAAAGAGGCAAAGATGTTTATTCACGAATTGCAATCCAGGCCGAGTGGTGACTGATGTTAGTCTACCAAGCTCGACCCTGAACAAGGCTCAAACCACACATTTATAGGAATTCAGACTACACTCAGGGAGGGGGAACACATCACCTTATCAGCCTATATCCAATAACATGCTATAGAAAATGCAAAATCCAGTCATTTCAAACTTAGCAAAAGCATGATCCATTCAAAGCAAAGCGCGGGCTAGTTTCAAACATTGCAAAATCACAAAACCAATAGAATCTAGCCAGGTAGGGTCACCACATCCCCCCCGCCATCAGCTGCCCCTTCCTAGAAAATAATTTCCTAGTGCAAAGGCCCTGATAAGCTCTGCCTGTTTGCAGGGTCTTGGTAAACAACCGGTGGCTTACTGATTAGGTTCTGTTTTTCAAGGGGGAAAGGGCAAGGAATTTTCCATCTCACACTACAAGCAACTTATACTAAAAGGAACTTGAAAACTTCTGCATAAAAAGGGCAAGGCTACTGCCCTTTACACATTTCATTAAGTTGTAATATTTCATTATGTGCTCTGGATACTAAACTTTCGACATAGCAGTGATGTGGAGGGATCTTATTTATTGAAACACAAGTAACTGGAGGCTGACTGATACTCAGTTCATTTCATGGCTTACTGGTCATTTATACTGAATGACTGTCAATAGTATTCCTTCCTCCTCTGTCCCTAGCTCATTCTTTTCCCCTTCATCCTTTATTTGGAAGTAACCTCACGCAGAAATATTGCAAGAACAAAATCATGACCCTACAATGCTACATACTTCACTGAGAATTTCCTGAGAGGGGTAGACTCTTACAAAGCCACAGAGCAATTTCAGCAAATTTAACATGAATGCGATACTTTTATCTCATCTACTCTCCCATGCCCAGTTTCATCAGTCAACATGGTGCCCTTTATGGCACTTTCTCCTTCAGCGTCGGATCTAGTTTAGGATCAGGTGTTGCCTCTGAGTGAGATATGTAATGTGTGAGTATAATTGCTAAACACACACCCACACTGGTTGGTGTTTTCGCTCCTTCATGTCAGAATTTCTAGCAGATCTCAGAATTTTCTAGCTAATTTCTTAGGACTTCACAGGGCTTCCATTTCCTGAGCACATGCCCAGAGGGGAGTGGAGGTGACTGAGGTGGATCAGACTGTCCTTTCAGAAGAGACAGGCTCCTGGTCAGCCTCCAGATGTTGTGACATGTAGGCTGGTCCCTCCTTGGCCTGTGGCGCTCTTTGTCCTGACCCCATTCACCCACAGTGGACATATGTTCCTGCCAAGTCTGCTTACCTGAGAGAAATATTGACGGAAGCCAGAGAGAGTGTTCACTAGACAAGGTGTGTGCAGGCTGGAACACTGACAGCAGCACCATAGGATGCTCTAACTGTGGTCTCTCCCTCTCTATTTGAATGGACACTGGCCTGGAGTGGTGTGGTCACACATGCAGGAGGTCGTGGTATGGGTGGGGTCCACCTTCCTTGCTTGCTTTTTTTTTTTTTTTTTTAACCAGAGCACTACTCAGCTCTGACTTATGGTGATGTGGAGGATTGAACCTGGGACTTTAGAGCCTCAGGCATGTGACTGAGTCTCTTTGCATAACCATTATGCTATCTACCCCCATCCTACATTTTCTTTAGCCAGTGACCTGTGACTTGTCTGTTTTCATTTAACCAATTAAATCTTCTCAATGAAGTCCAGACAGGCCCAGCCTTTCAATTCTTCCTTTTCATATAGCTCATCACCAGTTTCCCTCCTTCCCTCTCTTTCTTCTTTCCCTGACAGAGAGGCATAGAGAGAAAGAGTAAAAGGGACCAGGCTTGAACCTGGGTTGCTCACATGGCAAAGCAGCAAACTATCCAAGTGGATTAAACTCACTGACCCTAAACACTCTTAACTTCTGAAGATGCAGAAAGGGTTTGCAGTAGTTTCAAAAACAGGTGCAAAGACTACTCAGTAAGTTAGCACTCATACTGGTATGCATTGTAGGTGTGTGTGTGTGTGTGTGTGTGTGTGTGTGTGTGTTATGGTAGTGCTGGATGGAGGTTGAACTTGATGCCTTCAGTGCTGCAAGCATGGACGTCATTGCTATTTTCCCAGCCCTTTTCTCGTTTGTGTCTGTGACTATCTCTTTGAAGTTAGTGGTCCTTATCACAGACACCTGAAGTAGACCCAGCATGACCACTGAGCCTTGTCAGTGTTTGTGGAGGCAGGCCTCACACCTGGCATCTCTAGTTCCCCATATTCCGCTGTTTTCATGGGCTGCACTTCCTAATCAGTATGATAATTAGAGCTCAGTATCTCGAGCTTGCTAGGAATTGGTTTATGCACCATTCAAGAATAATAAACATTTACACCCTCGATTTTTTAATGATCTGAGACCGAGAGAGGTGTATAAAAAGATTAGTCTTCTGAACACTTAATTCTGCAAGGGAGGGGATTAAAGGAGATTCCAGTCTATAGAACTAATAGGCTGATGGTAGCTCAGATGGTAGCTCAGATGGGGTGTTTGCACGGACTCTGGGATATGTGGAAAATAGCAGTTTAAAAAAGGTTTTTTACTTATTATATATAAAGAAGAGAGACTTTCATATGAGAGAGGGAAGAGGAAGAGTGAGAGTAGGAGGAGGGGGGAAGATGACTGTGAGCTAGAGCACTACTCATGGGACCCTCAAGCATGAAAATCCAGTGTTCTGCCAATCAGACTATTTCCCCAGTGTTTTTGTTTATGATTTTTAAGTTTTTATTGCCACCAGGATTCTTGCTAGGACTTAATGTCTGCACGATAAATCCACTGCTCTTAGCAGCCATATTTATCTCTCTGATAGAACAGAGAGACTGAGGGGAGAGGGAGTAAGGCAGAGAGATACCTACAGCACTGCTTCACCACTTGTGAGCCCCCCCCCAGCCCCTGCTGGGGACTTGAACCCTAGTCGTTATGTGTAATAGAGAGTGCACTCTACTGGGTGCACTACCTTTAATTTCTTAGACTCCTTTTGACCTTAAAAACAGACTGAGCCAGCAGCAAAGTCTTAAAGCCTCCTCACCTGAAAGCCAAGAGCAGGTGCCAGACTTGCCCGTTCAGCTGTCTAATGATCCTCCCTGCCTCCTTGATATGGTAAGAAAATCTCCCAGGATGTGGTTCCAGTGGAGGTCACATATATTATGTGTGGGTTGCAGGTGAACATGAAAGCACAATAATCTGCCAACTTTTCTGCCCATTGGTAGCAACATTTTTCAGTTTGGATCACTTAATGGATTAGTCAGATTCCAGAAATAGAAGTTAAAGCCATATAATAACTGTAAAGGTTCCCAAGTCTGTTTTTTGAGCTGTTGTGGAAGATCTCCCTGAGTCATTTTATTGCCTTTCCCTGGTTCTTTGCTTCTGTTTCCCATTGTCTCTGCTTTTTAAAGCAGAGGCCCTGACTTAATAAGGGGATTGTTATGAGTTACAAGAACAGCTTTGATGCCTAATAATTCTCTAAAGAGTAGAACACTGTTGAAGCCTAAAGAAGTGCTGTGTTTAGTGGTCTAAGGCAGGGAGATAATGGTTAAGCTTTCAACTCAAGTTCAAGATAATAAGTCAGTCTGGAGCAGGGGAAAGTTAAGTGTCTGCACTGCTCCTCAGGTGTAGAAAAGCACAGTTCTTATAGTGGTTGGCCGGCCCTCTCTGTATAAGGACTCGCCAAAGCAGGGCTGAAGGAGTCCATTGGAGCATATGGAGACTGACCAGGTTCCTGTCACTTTGAGAAACACTTACATGACCTATGTTTGAGGGTCATGGGACTTGTCAAAGACCTTTTCTTGAATTAGGAGGTTAGATATTAAAGCTTACTAAAGTTAATGTACAAGTCTAGACCAGTTACAATCCAAATTCTTACTTGCTTGACAAGGTTAAATAAGAGTTTGGTTTCTAAAAAAATCTGTTAAAAGAAAGGGAGGGGGTGTCAGTCAGTGACTCACCCAGGCGCAAAGATTAAGGTTCAAGCTGCAGGTCTCTCTCTCTCTCTCTCTCTCTCTCTCTCCCTTCCTCTCTCAACTCTGTCCTATAAGATAAAAGAGGAGGAAGCCATAAGGGGTGTGTATATGGAGTGGGGAAGGCAGGCCTATGTGACTGCTTGGTGGGTAAAGCGCTGGGTTCTGGGGTCGGCTACTGGCACCGCATGGGAGGAGCACAGACAGTACTGTGGGGTGCTGCATGGATGGTGGGATGATGCTGTGATTCTCCTCTCTCCCACACTCTCTCCAAATGGAGATTGAAAAATATTCCAGAAGTATGATGAGTGTGCAATTCACCCCCCGGTGCTACATAAAGAAATAAAATGTTGGTTTTTTATGTCTCTGTGTATGTATGTAGCTGTAATAATTAGAATATTAAGATATTGTTAGCACTATAAAGGTACAAAGAGTATACAAATCCTATTTGCACATAAAAAAAACTTAGTGTTAGGATAGACTCCAGAAGATAGTTTAGGTCTTTATTATTACTGGTGATTTAATAAGGATTTATCAGATCAGAGGGGTGTTAGGTATACGCTGCACCTGTTGAAGGGGAGAATATGGGAAGCTGGCATGGCCAGCATTCCTCCAACATTAGAATGTTTGTCTTGCATTATCTCAGCAAAAAACTGAGGAGAAGGCATGAATATTCAAGCACTTAAACCTCCATTTGGGAAGATTGAGAACATTCACATGTTAGGGCATGAGAGAAAGAGAGAGACAGAGAAAGTAAATAGTACCAATTTGACACTTACATGGTGGTCCCCAGCAGAAAGAGCGAGAGTGCCCAAAGGTCCAGCTTTTTAAAACCCAAGCCCTGCCTCCACCTTTCTAAGCCACACCTGTAACCACTCCTATTTTCTGGGAGGTACCTTGTCCCTCAGCCACACACCCACTGCCAAAGTTCTGGCTTTGCTCCCCACATAAACAGTAACCTCCACAGTTCTCACAAAGTTTGAGAGACAGTCTGAGTATTCTGAGTATTTTCTTCTTTTCTTTTCTCTTCTTTTCATGTGTTTCAGATGTCTATGTACCATCTAGTAGTTGCTTGTTACTGCCTTACTTTGGTAAACATAATCACCTCTGGTTCCATCCATATTTGTTTTAATTTTAGTTACAGAATAGTATGCTGATACACACACACACACACACACACACACACACACACACACACACACACACATTATGGTATATGATAGCTTCTTTACTTTCTATTGATGGATCACACCCATCCCTTGGTTATTGTGAATAATGCAGCTCTGAACATACTTGCTCCAGAAAAAAATTCAAATGAACTAGAGTTAAGTGTATATTACCAAAATAATATGGGAGTGATTAAAGATGTGCAAATCAAATATATTGTTTCTGTAGGAATGCACACCATCAGCATAGGTATCTTTTGCTCTTGCTTTTTAAAAAATTCTGTTATAAATAATGTTATAAGATTGTAAGATCACAATGTATAGTTCCACACCATATCCACCACCAAGGTTCTGTATCCCTGCCCTCCCAAAGGTAACCACCATAGTTTTCACAAGTCTCAGTTTGCTTGCTTCTGGTTTTGTTTTTGTTTTTAAGTTCATGTGTTTGCGGCCTCCAGATTCCACATATGAGTGAAAACATCTGATAGTTGTCTTTCATCTCTTTAGTTATTTCACTAAGCACAATCAACTCCAGTTCCATCCGTTTTGTTCCAAAGGACACAAGACCATCTTCTTTTATTTATTTATTTACTGCAGAGTAGAATTCCATGTAATATATATGCCATAACTTCTTTAGCCAGTCATCTGTTGATGGGCATTTAGGCTGCTTCTACTCTTTGGCTATTATGAATAATGCAGCAGGATAGGGTTGTTAGTCCCCCCCCACGGGAGTTCTATTAATATGTTGAAGTTATTATATTTAAAATGTACGTGTGTGTGTGTGTGTGTGTTTCCAATTCATCTTTTTATGTTAAAATGTCAGGCCAGGGCACTTCATACATAGTTCACAATCCCCCTAACAGGAATGATTTCAACAAGGATTTCTTTATGTTGATGGTGATGAGAATACCATCTAGGAAACACAGGGTTATAATGGAAATGAGAAATGGGAAGTTCCAGTGCCATTTATTACATTCCTAGAGCCAGCTTATCAGAGCTGCATTTCCTATTTCATATACTTTGGATGAGATGGTTTCCACAAAGTACATCTCTGACTGTTAGAAAGGTTCAACCATAGCATAGATCAGCAGTGCAACAGAGTCATAAACATGCCCTTGTGTTCCCTGGTGCCCAACCTCGTCCCCTTCCAGCTTCCCTATACATCAGGGCCACTGGCCAGCCAGTGCTCTCCCTTTACAGGGGACCTGCTGTTCATTGCAAACTGTTCCATTAGCCACAAGTTCCACTCTCTTCACTGACTCAGACATAAGCCATAATTGCTAATAATCAAGATTTTGTTCCATGATGCTTTAGTGCATATCTGTGGAAGCCCTATGAAGGAGAAAAAAAAGCAGGGAGCTCAAAGGAGGCAAATATATTTGGACAACACATGCAGGCAAATGCCCCCACAGACAGCTTGTTCTGGTGCCTTCTCTCTGGACTCAGCCACAGAGCAGCATTATCCTAATGTCAGCCCACTTCCCTTTACATGGAAACATGGCTTAGCTACCTGGACATTTATAGAGCCCTGGAAAAAGACCTAGAAAATTCCATCTCTGAATCATTGCATTCTCTAGTAAAATGGAAGGGAAGGCACTGTCCTTAGAATCCAAATGGAATCATGGCTTCATGTCTCTGATTTCATGTCAGAAAAGGAAGTTATGAAGCCCAGCCGGTGCTCTGACTTACTGTGTGGCCAGGTGATAAAGAAGCATTTTCATCTCTGTAGAACCCTGGGGCCTCCAAGATAAATAACCTTGAAAATGGAAAGGGGAGAGAAAAAAAAAAGCCTCTGCCCATTTTAATCAAAGTTATGATTAGCAGTAAAATACCATAGTATAGATTATCATAGATAATCATAGATTATCATAGATTATCATCCTGCAGCCAATTAGCAATAAAGAGGAGTGTTTTAATGCACAAATAAACTAGATTTTAAATTGTAAGCAGTGGGAATTAGCAAAGCCCTCAGTGTCAGCTGAAAACATTCTTCAACCTTTGGCCAGATCAAGTCTGTCTACATGCAGAGAACTGAGCCTGAGAGGTGTGGTCTATTGACCTTACATGCAAGAGTGCAGTGAGGAGACTTTGAAAGTTCATGGCAGGCTGCAGAGAAAACAGAATGGTTCTGCAAAAGACTCTCATGCCTGAGGTTCTACAGCTCCAGGTTCAATCCTCAGCACCATCAGAAAATGTTCATGGGCACAAATCCTTAAGAACAAGAAAGTAAAGTATGAGAGGGAAGTGCCAAACATCAAATTGTAAGTGTGCAAAAGAACTGTTGAGTGACAGTCCTTTCTTTAAAAACCCAGGGAGGAGAAGGAGGGAGGGTGGGACATGAATGACTTGTTTTCTTGTTGCTTGAACTTGTAATTCTGAGGTGGACTGAATCACCAGAGGAGCAGGTAGAAAAGATTCCATGAGAGCATTTTTTCTAGAGGCTGGATGATGGCACACCCAGTTGAGCTCACATACACAAGGACCCAGGTTCGAGCCTCCACTCCCCACCTGTAGCTGGGGTCTCTCTTTCTAGATGTCCACCTCTCCCTCCTCTCTCAATTTCTCACTGCCCTATCTAATTAGAAATAGAACAAAAGAGGGAAGGAAGGAAAATTGGCCACTAGGAGCAGTGAATTTGTAGTGCCTACTCTGAGCCCCAATGAAAACTCTGGTGGGTTTTCTTTATAATATATATTTATACACACACAGAGGTTTTTTTAATCTTGACCTATATGATAATTTCTTTAACTTTTGGATTTATACATACTTGTGTCTAGTGGTGTATGGGTCCCAGAGAGCTGGTGAGTCGACCTGATTTTTTGTAAATTTCTTTCAAATCTTTGCTAGCTGTGAGATATAGGACAAATTCTGAAGGAATAGTCCCAGTCGAGGAGGAATCCACATCCTATTTTGTGTGCTCTCTCTGGAGAGAGAAGAGGGGGAAAGACAGATACAGTGGGAGGAAAGACAACACAGCACAACTCCACTGTCCGTGTAGCTAATGTAGCACCTGTAGTGGGTGTACCACAGGGTGAGCTGTCTTCTAGCTCCTGCTGTACAAGTTTAAAAAAAAAAAAAATCTGTCAAATGGAAGATGTTGGAATCTTAGCTGTATGGACTTTGTAGTCACTTAGGTCCTTGACACACTGGGATAGGCTTGTTCAAGTAGAAGGAAAGTAGTCTGGTTTAAAATGTCTTCTTCTTCTAGCGTTTGCCCTTCTTCCATAGCCAGTTAAATGGCTTTGAAAGTGACTGGGATCCATGTGGATTCAGTCGGCTAGGAAGGATCGTCAGTTTCCCCAATGAATGGGTACTCACGGGATGCATCTTGATGGCACATGGAGTGTGAATCTCAGTTGTCAATGTCCCCTCCACTGGTGGAGGTCATGGAAGTCACACACGTTACTTTGTCCTCTGTCACTCCCTTCTTCCCTGTGCTGTGTGGGGCAGTTAATTGTGCCCTCAAATCCTGCTGGTTGGTAAATAAGTTTATGGATAAGAAAGTTTAAAGAAAACAACACAGATCCCGGTGTGGGTTTTTTTTTTTTTTTTCTTTTCTTTTTTCCCCCGCTAGACACTTCTCCCTGAATGCCTGTTGGCTCAACGTTGGGGAGGTCCTACCTGTCAGGTGCTTTCTTCGTTATGTAGTTCTGCAGAGTCACATGCGTGGCCCCTGGAAGGCTGACTGCTTACACTCTGGGGATGCTAGAATAAAAACGTCCCCTTGGAGGGACGTTTTGCTAAAATATATAGAAATGTGGAGAAAGCATCACAGTCTGTCCCTTCCTTCCCTTCCCAGCAGAGGTGTTTGTTGCAGGTGAGATCAGGGATATGGAAAGACTTTGGTTTATGGGATCAATACATAGGTAGACAATTACCTGGGGGTTATACATAGATAACTTGGGGTTGCCCTTTTTTATTATGTTTTTAGATTTTCTATTATATTTTTTTCTTTTTATTTGACAGGACAGAGAGAAATCAGGATGAAAGGAGGAGATAGAGACAGAGAAAGAGAGACACCTGAAGCACGGCTTCACTGCCATTGAAGCACCCCCCCACAGGTGGGCCAGGTGCTTGAACCTGGTCCTTACATATGGTGATCAACCAGATGCACCATCCCCTGACCTAGTGGGAGTTGAGTGGGTGCTCTTTTGGACCTCAATTTTGTGCTTTTTTCCCTACAAATATTACAACTTCCTATATATAATTTTCTTTATTTTTGAGTTGATCTTGGTTTAAAGCCTATGTGTTTCAAAAGTAAAATTTCTCATCTTTTAAAATATATTTTATTTGTTTATTTTTTTGAGAGAGATTCAAAGAGAGACACACACAGAGAGAAACACCGGAACACTGCTCAGCTCTGACTTAATGGTGGTGCAGGGATTGAACCTAGGACGTAAGAGCCTCAGGCATGAGAGTCTGTTTTGCATAACCATTATGCTATCTCTCCTGCCCAATTTATTTATTTTCCCTTTTGTTGCCCTTGTGTTTTTTTTTGTTGTTGTTGTTGTTGTAGTTATTGATGTCGTAGTTGTTAGGGCAGAGAGAATTGGAAAGAGAAGGGGAAGACAGAGGGGGAGAGAAAGACACTTACAGACCTGCTTCAAATCACCCTTGTTAACCTCAGTTCTGCTGTCCAAGTCTGTAGTCTTTGTTTTGTTTCTGTTCCTGGCTTTGTCTGTTCTTCCCCTGTGGGTAAAGTCAGTTTATATTTTCATTTCATATGAGTCCATTCATTGCTTCTGGTAGATCTGCTTTAGTGGTGATGAATTTCTTCAGCTGTTGCTTGCCTGGAAAACTCTTCATGCCTCCTTCAAGTTTGATTGATGGCCTAGTTTATTACATTTCTTTAGCTGGAACATCAGCATGATGTCACGGATATATCTGGCTCACAAATTAGGAGTTAGGAGATGGAGAATTGTGACTTTGCCACAGGCAGAAAACTTTTTAATAGGTGATTCAGAATCAGTCATTTTGATGTGTCTTTCTGTCTGTGGCTTCCTTGTCAGGTGACCCAAAAGCCTGTGCCCTTCCAGGAACTGTTCTGTCTTTGGACAACTGTAATTATTAAAAATTCCCCCCCCCCTTTTTTTTGGCCCAAGATCCCTTGGGCCCTTGTAATACATGTCTCCCTCCTCTTCCAGAGACTACCCTTCCCCCTTCCTGCAGTCTACCTGGCTTTGATTCTGTCCCTCACCCTTTGAACTGGCTCCAGCCTGTTTAGAGCCTGTTTAGAGGAGGGTTTGCGCAAACTGAGTATCTTTATTAGCATGTGTCACCCCTATGTTCTCAATTAAGACAGCCAAAATTTTTCTTGGAATTGCCTTTGACTGATTGGAGCTTACTGCAGAGTGAATGCAAATACCAACCGTTTTCAAATAAAAGAAAAGAGGGGCAAGTCTTAGTAGCAGCAGGATTTTCTTCTCCTTAAGTCCTATAGGTTTTTAAGTATACACTTAACAATTGTTGCTATTGTAGTTTCAGGTTTTTTGTTTTTGTTTTCCCCTTTAACCCATCATTTCAGCTTGTTAACTGTTGGGGATTCCTATTTCTGTCACTGGGAGTTAGCCCTTCCTTCTTTTGAATTTCAAAGCACTTTGTGAGCCTTTTATTAGATCTTTAACTGCATTGCATTGCAGCTATTTGTGTCTTCTATTCTTGTATGGGTTCCACCAGTATAAAATTTGCATTTCATCATATTTCTCTTTTCTGTCCAGCTCAGCTTATAGTAAGTGCTTGACACATCTTTGTTGAGTGAATAAGTCAAGAATATTTGCTCTCACCCCTACAAATTAATGTGTTGATAAGCACATCCAAGGGGATATTATTTGCATGTCTTTTTGCAATCTGCCAGAAACTTTCCCCTGAACTGTGCTCTCTTTCCTTGATGTTCCCTGAAAGATGACTTTCCTTCTGTTGTGAATTCACTTAATTATGTAGTCAGTCCTGTTGTAACATTAAGTAATTTATGTTCAAAAACTGTGGGGCTTGTTGGGCAGAATGGGTCTAGGGACCAAAAAAAAAAAAAGCTCATCACTGCCATGCTAAAAAGACCTTGACACAACTTATAAGACCAGTGAATTAAATTTTGATACAAGTTAAGTGGCTATGAAATATGGACATGCCACAGCGAATGTGGTAGCTACATTCTAAAGTACCTGAAGTTGCTTCATGAAGGAGATGTTGGAAGGATTTCAGCTTATGAGCCATGGCTAGTGGGTAGAAGAAGTATGGGGGAATGGTAACTCCAGATGAGGCTGAATGGGAGAGACTTAGGTAGTGGACAGAGGGCAGGTGTTGGATGTACATGCATGTAGTGGTTTTCTGTGGAAGTTCAGCTGAGTGCAATTTCCCACATTCCCTAGCGTTCCTTGCAAACAAATTACCCATAAGCAAGCACAACATTCCTATTGGAACAAATTCTCATTTTCCAAACAAGTGTGACTGCAGCCCTTGTTCTTTGATTCAGTTATTCACTTGATCAGTAAAGCATCTTTGTGTTTGTAAATATTCCAGGCTCTGAGACTGTAAGGACTATAAAGACACATCAGTGACAGTGCCTGTTCCCTCTCAGGAAGCTAATAATCTTAAAGATTATTATTACTAGGAGGAATGAAAAAAAGTGTTAAAGAGCCAGACTTGGCTCATCTAGCCGTTTTCCAGAGTTCCCTCCAGCCAGAAGAATATTTTATAAGTTTGGTCCCTACTTACATTTAGCAGACTTCTCTAAAATCTAAGAATTCGAGTCTGATTAGTGCTTCTTTTCAGTTAATGTATGTTGAAGAGATGGCTGATCTAGGAGTGACATAAGGAAAGGACTTTCTATGTTATCCATACAGGATCTGGTGTAAAAATAAGACATCACCTTCTGTCATTTACATGTGTGTGATTGGAAGACGGCCATAATGGAAAGTAGACACGGTACATTTGGAGCCAGAAAGACCTCCCCAGAAATCAAGAGGGGTCCAACCTTTCTCTGATTCAGATGAGAATAAGGAGAGATATGATGTTCTTAATCACCTGAGTTAGTGGCAAAGTCAGAATTTGAATTGAGCTAGTTTTTTACATTTATCATTTTATAGATATTTATTTTATTTTTATTTGATAAGGCAGAGAGAAATTGAGAGGGGAAGGGGAGAGAAAGACACCTGCAGCACTGCCTTCACCATTCACGAAGTTTCCCCTTACAGGTGGGGACTAGGGACTAGGGACTTGAACCCAGGTCCTTAACCATGGTAATGTATGCACTCAACCAGGTGCACCACCACCTGGCTCTCACTAATTTTTAAATTATAACATGCTAATTTTTAAATTATAACATTGCATCAGAAGAGAAAGACAAGTTCTGTTCTATTCATTGGGGGGGAATGTCAAAGTCAGTCTTAATATTGCAACTTCTCTATCTCCTGACTTTTTAGCCAACTCAGCTGTTACTTATAATAGACTTCCTGATGTTTTATTTTTCTTTATAACATACCCTACGATGCAAGTTGACAACGCAAGTTCACCAAAGTGCCAGGCTACATACTCTGTAATGGCATGTCTTTGTCAGAGAAGAACATTGTGTTTTTTGTACCCTAAAAAGATTTGAGCAATTGTGGTGAATGGATCATCCCTAGTTATGTTGGTGGAATTGGCGGTGCATTCCTGAGGATTAAGGTTTCAATGCCTGTAGGCAGGACATGCTTTCTTTTCCAGTTGATGGGTTTTATTTTGCTTACATCTCTTTTCTCTGACTCCCTCAGCACTGACTGACATGAAAATTGTATCTGAAGTCCATCTTTGCACTGCTCTATTGTCTTGCCTGGGCTGCTCCTGACCCCTGGGCCTGACCCACTTAGCCTGGGGAATGAAAGAATTTAGGTGGTGCTTGTAGAGAAAGCAGGAAGGGATGGAGTGATGATAATAATAATCTCCCCCTTTTTTTTTTTTAATAAGAGAAGAAATAAAGCAATATGTTTTGTGCCCTTCCAGTGTTTGCTACACTTCTAAAATTGTTACCACTTATCAGACCATTTCAGTTCCTGGGAGAGCTGGATTGTCTTTTTCCCCTGAGAATGTTTGCATTCTAGACCCAGTGCTTTGAGAAACATGAGGTCTCAGCTGGAATCTTGGTGTAGTAACTGAAGAAATAGGACCAACATCAGTATTTTAAAAATAGATGGTTAGGGGTGATTAACTCCTGCTTCTCAGAGTAGTGGCCCCTAGAAACCAGTGAGGCCCCAGGCAATGTCATTCCTGGGTTGAAGACACTGGTCTATATTCTTACATTTTGCTCCAGGCTGTTTTGTCTTGCTCATTCTGTGTTGCCACCTCCCATCAGGATGGCCTGTAATTAATTCTGCATGGATTGAAAGCCTTTCTGGGCACTTGAACCAGGAAGAGGTTGTGGGCACAGAAGTGTGGTTTCTGTGAGATCATGGAGGAGCAGGTTGCTACTGATGGAGCCTATGTGTGGCTGGGCCCGGCTGAGGAAAGTTGACATCTTAGAAACAGCCACAGAAACTTAAAAACTCCATCATTTGGGGGCTCCCAAAGTTTCTTTGTATCTTTGTGCCATTGAAGTGCCCAAGTCAGGCTTGGGAGTCATCACTCAGCAGAAGTGCCATCTTCATAGCATTGGTTTTCTTCTCAGGAGGAGCGTTTACCTCTGACAGAAAGCATCAAGAGCTTTGGTGTAAATGGTGCTTGTGGTCAGGAAGACAAAAGACTTTCTTTTAGGATTAGCCTTGTGAGTGTTCTTGAGTCAACAGGCATAGCCTATTCTGCTATCCTTTCATCATCCTTCAAGCTCTATTGTAGTGATGGGAGTTTCTCAGGGAAATTTGACTATTTCATGTTCCATTTAAAATTCTTTGCCACTTTAAAATACTGAGTCCTCTTTTCCTAATTCCCAGCTTTCTCAGTGAGAGTCCTAGTTTTGTTTTTTTTTTTTATGATGTTTTGTATATTGTGTGTGTTTCCCTATTGTGTTTTGCTACTACAGGGATTCTCTTTTTTTTTTTTTAAAAAAAAAAAGATTTATTAATGAGAGATAACTAGAACAGCAGTCTGGCATATGCAATGCTGGGAATTGAACTCTGGACCTAATACTTACTTATTAATCCAGTGCTTTATCTACTGTGCTACCTCCTGGGCTGCCATAATAAATGTTTTTATTGTGCCAGGACAATCTCCAGCTCTCCTGCCTCAATCCCTTGTACAGGGTCACCTTTCTAGCATTCATTTCAGCAGGCATCATTCTTTCTATCACTCCTTGCTCCTTAGTATTTCATTGCTATGCAACATCTCTAGTTCATTTTTAGAAGTTCTCTGGGCTGCATTATAAAAGATTTTTACTTTGATTTTCTCATATAGCCAGTTTTCTTTTGAAAATCTAAATTCTGTAAAAGATAAAATAAATGTCTAGATAACCTCCAGGACTATTTCCTAGGGTGACAACTATGTGATTCTACTTGTTGAAGAATACACCAAAATCGTGCACTTGTATTCACAAAGTCTGCAAACTCCTTTAGAAAGATCTAACATGCAGATACAGTCTTATCCCTACAGATGCTTGGCCTGCCTTTTTTTTTATTTTTTAATATTTATTTATTTTCCCTTTTATTACCCTTGTTTTTTATTGTTGTAGTTATTATTGATGTTGTCATTGTTAGGTAGGACAGAAAGAAATGGAGAGAGGAGGGGAAGACGAGGGGGAGAGAAAGACACCTGTAGACCTGTTTTACCACCTGTGAAGTGACTGTCTGGCAGATAAGGAGCCGGGGGCTTGAACTGGGATCCTTACTCTGGTCCTTGTGCTTCGCGCCACGTGCACTTAACCCGCTGCACCACCACCCAACTCCCCGCCTTTGATTTTTTTAAAATTATTTATTTATTCATTCCCTTTTGTTGCCCTTGTTGTTTTATTGTTGTAGTTGATGTCGTTGTTGTTGGATAGGACAGAGAGAAATGGAGAGAGGAGGGGAAGACAGCGAGGGGGAGAGAAAGACAGACACCTGCAGACCTGCTTCACCACCTGTGAAGCAACTCCCCTGCAGGTGGGGAGCCAGGGGCTCGAACCAGGATCCTTCAGGTCCTTGTGCTTTGCGCCACATGCGCTTAACCCGCTGCACTACTGCCCAGCTCCCCGCCTTTGATTTTTAACATAGCTTTTCCTTAACATTGTTATGCATTTGATTGCACTGCTTTTATTATTATACTAAAAAAATGAAACCCCAAAACTATTAAGATCTTTATGATTCAGACTAGAACATTAGTTTTATTCTATATTGAAAATGGATCCTTAAACTTCATAATGACTCCCAATTATTTTACATTTGCTTGTGTTGTATACCATTATTTTATTGCAGTATAATGTCCAATTATGGAAACGACTCCAAAGAGACATGGTTTTTCTGGCTTAGTGTGTAATTGTTTATTGCATATTTTTCTCATTATAGTGATTTTCCCCCTCCCTTTTGGATTGCAGACAGGAAGAAGCTTGCTTAGATTTTGTAAATGATGTGGCTGAAGAAATCAAATATTTATCGGGCTCTCTCTCTGTGGAAGGCATTGTGTCGAAGATTTTTTTTTTTTTTTGCCTCCAGGGTTATTGCTGGGGCTAGGTGCTTGCACTATGAATCCACTGCTCCTGGAGATTATTTTTCCTATTTTGTTACCCTTGTTGTTGTGCTTGTTGTAGTTCTTATTGTCGTCATAGCTGCTGTTGTTGTTGTTGGATAGGACAGAGAAATGGAGAGAGGAGGAGAGAAAGATAGACACCTGCAGACCTGCTTCAACGCTTGTGAAGCATTTGGGGACCCGGAGGCTTGAACCGGGATCCTTAACGCCGGCCCTTGCGCTTTGCACCATTTGCACTTAACCCACTGCGCTACCTCCCAACTCCCAAAGAGACCCCACCTCAAAAAAAAAAAAACTGGTTTGTGTATATTACATAAAAATAGCTAGTGAGGGCTTGCTAAGTCCTGCAGGCACTAAACATCTAGAGCATATCAGAGAGGTAGCTGGCTGCCAGGGGCTGTGGTGACTAGAGAAGGACTGATAAAGTGGTTCCACTGAAACGGCACTTGAAGAAAGGAGATTCAGAAGCACTTATGTGAACAGAAAGCATTGAGGTGCTTTGGGAAGGTGGTTGATAACATGACAAACGTGGCAGGGCCCAGAATTTCAGAGTATTTTGTTCTGGGGTGGATATTTTTATGCAGTACAAGGGAACGAGACATCTTTTGCATGTGGCCAAGAGACATCCCTGGCCTAAGTTTTTTCATTCCACATACTTACGGAAAACAGAAAGAGAGCCAGTCTGCAGGTCTGTGGTGCTCCCAGTTGGTGCATCGGATCAAGCTCGGGTGTGTTTTCTACCAGTGGGTAGAACTATCTCCCACTTGCCTTGGCTTATCTTCTAGAAACTCTCTTAGACAATTAGTGAGCAGTAGATTCTGAAACCCATTTTATGTTTATAAGCAGTGGCCTCTAAGTAATAAGAGAGAGAAAATGTGTTGATTCTGAAAAAAAATATCTCATAACTTTTATAAGTTGTTAATAAGCAGGTTTTGTTAGTTAATATAGGCCAATATTGGGTCTCTTAGTTTATCACTGGTTTAAGATGGAGTGTTTATTCTTCAGATTGAGGAGAATCATTATATGTGAGCACTTTTAGAAGACTTAGCTCTGGGAGGTTGAGGAATATAAGGCAGGATGCTTTTTCCAAGGAGCATAGCAGTAGCACCTGACCAGGAACTCATTAAACCCCAAAGGCTCCTTCATGGAGGCACATTCAGAAAAGAGAAAAGCAAGCGCTAACTTGTTCACCCAGGCCAGTTCAGGTTTTAAGCTTCTTCTGGGATTGTGCACTTTCGTTTTGTTCTTGATGGAGAGAAAGAGAGAGGCACGCACACCTGTAGCACTGCATCACCACTCATGAAATGTCCCTCCTGCATGTGGGGACTAGGAGCCTGAATCTGGGTCCTTGTGTATGGTACGGTATACACTGCACCATATGCACCACTACTACCCAGCCACTAATTAAGCATCTTTGGGTCCTGGCTCACCATGATTGTGCTTCCTCGTCTTCTTTTTTTTTTTTTTAAAGTTTTATTTATTTATTTTCCCTTTTGTTGCCCTTGTTGTCTTTTTATTGTTGTTGTAGTTATTATTGTTGTTACTGATTTCGTCATTGTTGGATAGGACAGAGAGAAATAGAGAGGGAGAGAAAGACACCTGCAAACCTGCTTCAACACTTGTGAAGGGACTCGCAGCAGGTGGGGAGCCGGAGGCTCGAACCAGGATCCTTATGCCATGTGCGCTTAGCCTGCTGCGCTACCACCTGACTCCCGTGCTTCCTCTTCTTTAGGACAGCTGTCAGGACCTTGGTATTGGCTTTGGCACAGGTTCTAACCCCTGTTGTTTCTGCATGGTGGGTGATCCAGTCTGGGAAACATCCCCGAGAAGAGCTCACAGTAACTAGCTCCCATGGGAGTGCTTACTATTGACTACAGTCCCCAGTCTGCTGACAGCATCCTAATGGTTCTGCAGATATCCCTCCTGCCTGAGGCTGTGATGTCAGTCTCAGGTTCAGTCCGTAGCACTACCATAAGCCAGAGCTGAGTAGTGCACCATTAAAAGAAAATAATAATAATAAATAAAATGTAATGGGAAGTTATTTCCATAAATGGATCTTGGCAGCCTACTCTGGATGACACCCCAGAGTAGTGAGACTCACCAGGAGTGCTGGACTCACAGGATGGGTACAGATGAATGTTGCTGTGAGTTTAGCTCCCCACAAAGACCCCAAGGGATGTAAGTGCTGAGAGACTTTGGAGGTCAATTGATCAGTGAACTCTGCACCTGGCTGAAATCATAGTGTGAGGGAGTTTGGGACCAGAAAGGACAAGATTGACTTATGGAAACTGTCCAGAACACTCTTTCCCATGTTCCTCTTTTCACTGAAGAACCAAAGGCATTGTGGCATTAGACCAGGAAACAGAGCTCCCAGGTGCTTCATAGAGGCGTCACTGGCAGCACCCAGTTCCCATGGGCAGGTTGTATGAACAGATGTGTGTGTGTGTGGGGGGGGGGGTTTCTGTCATCTGTCCCCAAGGACACAGATAAGCTCCTGAATACTGACAGCATTCACTGCCAAAAGATGGCAGCTATTCCCCAAGGCGGGTTCACTTGTTCACTCAGGGTCCTACTAAGAATGGGCTGGAGCAGCTGGGAGTTTCCCTTCCCCCACTCCACACCCCACACCCCCCCCTGGGAAACCTTGCTTTCAGGGTATTTGATGGCACTCTGAATGAGGAGTCTTCTCTGCCACACACCAAGTGACAGCTGTGTGGACTTGCTGGGAAACTGGCTGAGGTGGCTCATCCTGCTCATGGAAATGACCTGCTCCCTCCCTCCTCCATCTCAGCTCTGCCAGCATTGGATAAGCCCAGGGCCAAAGTGGCCCACAAGCTTCACCCCTGCCCTCCAGAACAGAGAAAGGGCATGTTGCAGGATTCATATGGCTCGTGTTAGGAGGATGACAGGATCAGACTCTTAACCTGCTGGTGCCAGCTAGAGCCTTTGTCTGCCAGATGCTCAGCTACACATGGTGCTGCAGACCCAGGCTGACAGAGAAACTTGGGGCTGGTAGGGTGTTGGCAGGGAGCCAAGGAGCCAAGGAGGAGCCTAGGACTGGCTTGAAAAATACCAGTTCCTACATGTCATGTCGCATGCTCCACCCGGCCGCTTAACCAGACGGGTCTCGGCACTGTTCCAATGTGTGCCTGTCATCAGCCAAAACAGAAGTGTGAATCATGTGTTCAGTACTGGTAATTTTGACCTTCTCCTCCAGGAAAGTCTTTGGGGAAAGTTCAAAGTATTGAAAACTGAGTTTAAACTCTAGCCAGTGGTTGGCCAGCTCTGAGGGGCAGATTCCTCTTTTACTCACTAGATGCCTTGGTCCACGTCCCACATGCTTCATCAGCATGTTTTTAGGATAGGTGCTGATCCAAGAAAAGTACTTCCCAGTGGCATTACTCTGAAGACTGACTGCTTTAGAAGGTGCTCAGGGCAAATGGCCTTATGACTGTGATGGTGGCTGTGACCCTTCTGGATGACCTTAGAAGCCAATGGCACTGTGGCAGGAGAGGCTTAGGCCTATAACTGACATTCTCCTTCATCCCCCAACTTGATTGCCCTTCACATGAAAGGTAGTATGCTCACATACTAGGGAGACTCCCTTCATTTCTTTTTAAGCCAAACATTAAAATTGTCATTCATCTGAATGTCTTGGTTCCACCTCTTGGCAAATTTCCAGAATAAGCAAAGGGGTCTCCTCATTGTCAAGTGTAAGGAATGTGGCTTTTCTTGTAGTGATGGAGAGCCTTGGCCTTAGACTTGCCATTTGCGCTCATTGAAGGCTTGCCAGATAAAGACATGCTTGTCTACAAACCCTTGGGGGGCTGTGGTAAAGCCCCTGCACAGGCACACAGGCACAGAGCACTTCAATGTTAAGTTTTTAGGAGTGCCTTTGCTTGGATGTGTGATTGTGCACATAGTTGGGGTACTTGGTTGCAGCCAGACGGGACTGACAGGGCTGACCAGAACAGAAAACTAGAATCCATAGTTGGGGTGTGCAGGGAAAGGCAAGGGTGTGCAAGGAGTGACCTTGTCCAGAGAAGCCAGCTGAGTCATGAAATGGGCAATAATAATGGGAGTCCAGCTTCCATCCCCAGCACTGCCATGTGCCAGAGCTGAGCTGAGCAGTGCTCTGGTCTCTCTCATTGAAGTATAAAAGTACTATTTAAAAAATAATTTTAATATAACATGGGGTTAGAGGGGGAAGGTGTCCCCCTGTGCTTTTGAGGCCAAAACACAAAAACTCTCACTCTGAAACTGGTGTTTGGAGTTTTTCCCAAGGTTCTCAGAAGAGGTTGGAGATTGCATCCTCCCTTACTTGGGTCTCATGTGAGAAACAGCACAGAGGACAATTGATTTTTGACCTGATGCTTTGAACCAGTGTAGCAGGAACGTGTTAAGATCAGGGTGCCTTGCTATGGCTACTTGGAATCAAAACACAGATGTCTTCATGAACTCTGGTTACTTAAGCCCCAGGTGTTCTACCAGTCCTGTGTTTACTTTTGTGGTACTGTGTTCCATTTCTCCACCCCAGCGCCTGTTTCTAGTTCATCTTTGTGTCCTCAGGACCTTACATGTTGCCAATCTTAATGAAAAACTGTATCTGACATTAATACCGTGTGTGTGTGTGTTGTTTTGTTTGGGGTTGTTGGAGATCTTTTAATGCCCCTCTCAACTTAGTAGATTGTGATCGTTTTCTCTCAAGCCAACATTGGTCCTTTGTCAACATGAGCCTTCATTCACCAGAGGCTTTGCCCAAAGCTACAGAAGAGCTAGAGTACCTACGAGCCATGTGATATGCATGGTAGGCCGTTCTGGTGAGCTCCAGTTGGCAGTCAAGCCTGATCTCCCCTCAAAGGCAGATTTCTGGTCCAAAGGTCTTATGGACATGGACATAATTTCAGAATTGCCTTTAGGTTTAAGAGAACTAAACTTGAAATGGGTCTTACATACTCTTAGCTATCAGGTGCTTCTCTTTCTTTAATCCCTTCAGATTAGCCCCTGTCCTGGGTTAACCTGGGATCTGGATGACAGCGATGCTAGCTTCTCCAAGAACACGGCCTCTAACATGCCGCTCTCCCACTGGGCTGCTGGTGCCTTGGCAGAGCAATGGCTGGTTTTTCCTTGTTTAGGGTTTTGCTTTTACTCTAGGAGCCCTAGCGGCCCTCTGAGGTTTGTGATACAGACTTCAGCCCAGAGCTTAGCTTCCTAGATGGTAATTAATGTTTACACAAAATGACAAGCACAAAATGGAATCTCTTTGAGCCCTGCCAAGCACCCATCATTCCCCTGATCTCCCCCTCTTGCAGTGTTTGAAAATTAATTTGCCTTGAACAAACAGTGGGTTTTCCTCCATTTATTTGTGCAATTTCAGTGACCAAGAAGAACTGCAAGACTGAATGTCATCCTTCCATTCGTTCAAGTAATTGAATCAGCTAATGGAACAAACCAGTCTCTGTTTAATGATGAAAAGAGAGGGGAGGAAATAAGAGGGAGCAGGCGTTTTTCCGCAAGACTGTTGGAAGTTAGCATTTTAGAAATAAAGTATTGTGGGGCCGGGTGGTGGCACACCTGGTTGAGTGTAAATGTTACAGTGTGCAAGGACCCAGGTTCGAGTCCTCAGTCCCCACCTGCAGGGGGAAAGCTTCATGAGTGGTGAAGCAGTGCAGCATGTGTCTCTCTGTCTCTCTCCCTATCACCCCCTTCCCTCTCAATTTCTGGCTGTGTCTATCCAATAAGTAAATAAATATTTAAACAAGCAAAAAAAGAAATAAAGTATTGCTAAGTCTCAAGTTCCATAATTCAGTTTTTGTTTAAATATACTTTAGGAATCTTGAAGGCTAGACAACTTTTGTTTGAAGTGGCAGAATAGACCAGGGGAAAGTGTTCAGAGTGAGTATTGCTGCTATTGTGAAAGAATCACACATTGATTCACAGCAACTTGATGTTCCCATATGTTATCCGGGTTTCTTAAGATTGAACGTTGTTTAAGCATTTAAGTCTGCATTCATAGGTGGCTACAGTCTTCAACCTATCTGCTTAGTAAAGTTCTTATAGATGGATCTATCAGTTGATAAAGAATTAGAGAAATTAGCTAGAAGATACGTCCCTTTCTAGTTGATAAGCACTAGACCTTCAGAAAGATTGAATGCATGTACAGATTCCATCCCCCGGTGGTTTTCTTGGTCTTTTTGAGGCTCATTCAGACTTGCTGCAGTAATGTGAGTAAACCATGTTAGTACTTACTAATCAAGTGTAGAGACCAGAAGCAGAGAAAGGAGCCTGGGGAGAGTTTTTCTGCTTCTCTTCTTCCTCCTTAATCACCATCAAGTCACCATTCTTCTTTCTGTCCAAATGCACCCAGCTGCAGTACTTAGAAATGGTGAGGGGTGCGTGGAAGGTCTGTGCACAGTGCATCTCGTTGCTTCTGATGTTGCACATGTATCTATTCTTAGGGTGGAGAGCTTAAAAAACAGTTATCTGGGGGCTGGAGGGTGGCACACCTGATTAAGCTCACAAGTTATCATGCTCAAGCACCTGGGTTTGAGCCCCACTCCCCATCTGTAGGGGAGAAGCTTCATGAGTGGTGTAACAATGCCACAGGTTGTCTTCATCTCCACTTCCTCAGTTTTTTTCTGCCCTATCAAAAGAGAGAGAGAGACAGACAGACAGACAGACAGACAGAGAAATGACTACCAGGAGCAGTTGATTCATCATGCAGGCACCAAGCCCCAGTGATAATCCTGGTGGCAAAATAAAATATAATAACAATAATAATGGCAAGTCTGTAGGTGTCTGTCTTTCTCTCCCCCTCTCTGTCTTCCCCTCCTCTCTCCATTTCTCTCTGTCCCATCTAACAGTGACATCAACAACAACAATAACTACAACAATAAAAAGGACAACAAAAGGGAATAAATAAATAAATAAATATTTAAAAAGTGGCCCACAACAATGAAAAACATAAAAATTAAATAAATATGATTCCCCCCCAGATGACAGGTTTACAGCTGACACTCAGACATGTATCTCTCTGACATTTCTCTTTTCTGTGTATATATACACAGTTACACATAATCGTCAAGACTGAGACTAAAGTGTACTTTGTTACTTAATAATAATGTGGTCATGATACTTTCCCTGACAGTGACTATGTTGTTGTTTTAACCACAGTTTCAAGGACATTGGTCATATAATTTGTGATAAGCTCTCTAAAGAGCATATAGCATGAATTAATAACATGTTAGTTTCCACAGCCCTTTGAGGTCATGACTATAAATTTGATGTAAGAAAGAACAACTCCAGAAACCTACTGGTTTGTCATAGAGGTGCAGTATATCAAATCTCAACCCTCCCCCACACACCAGTACTCTCAACTCTTGTGTGGCTACTTCTGGATTACAATTAATATACTTGTAAGTTATTTTTCTTCCCTCTAGGGTTATTGCTTGGGGCTTGGTTGCTAGCACTACGAATCCACTGCTCCTGGAGGCCTTTTTTTTTTTTCCTTCATTTTATTGGATAGGACAGAGAGAATTTGAGAGAGGGAGAGAAAAAGACACCTGCAGACCTGCTTCACTACTGGAATCTTTGCTTGGGTCCTTGAGCTTTGTACTATGTGCACTTAACCTGGTGTTCCACCACCTGACCCTCACATAAGTTATATGTTTCTAGGTTGCTCACTAGAGCTTTAGAAAATGAGTGGAGTCAGCCATGTGTGAGTTTGTCCCTCAGGTTATAGTGCATTCAGTAGTCAATACCCTCAAGCTGTCCACATCCATAGTCACCAAACACTCCACAGTTAACAAAAACTCCCCAAGGGCTGTTCTCCTCCCCCTCCCCATTTCACCGTAAGACACCCTTGAACCTGGAGATTCTGAAAGACTTGAAGTGTGTGTGCTTGTTTGTTTGGATGAGGTGGTGGTGGTAACATCTCTAGATGTTTATGTGTTATATAGATGTTTATGCTTTTCTTATGAGATTTATTCCCAGGTATTAAGTCGAGTTTTGCTATCAAGGAGTTTGTTCCTGTGTTTCATTTTCTATTTACTTTCGCATGCAGTTGTGTCGAAAAGCTACTGATGTTTGTGGCTTTTCTTTATTCAGATACCTTACTGAACTCTTTCATACCAATTTTTTTTTTCAGCTGGTTGTTTTTGTAACTGGGTAATTGCACTTTTTATAAATAGTCTGGCTCTTCCTTTTGTTACATGTTTGCTATTTCAGTTGAAATGACAGGAATATTTCTTGTAGGTTTGGTTGACCTGGTCTGTAACAGTACCTTGGTACCTTTTGAGTTGAGAGATATAATTATTCAGTTGTTTGTTTTTTGTTTGTTTCTCAGTTTAATTTTTTTTGGTCAGTTTTTGTAAAATCTTTCATTTTTGTCAACTGACATATATTTAACTTTTATATAAAGTACATTCTTTACGCCTGTTCAAATTTCTAGGTTTTATTTCATTTTTCCATCACTCAGTTTTTAATGGCAAGACCACTTTTCTTTAAGGGTGTTTAATAGGTGGTCTGGGTAGTGGTAGGCTATCTAGGGCTTTGGACTTGAAAGTATAAGGTTGTGAGTTCACTCCCTGGCATCACATGTAGCTAGAATGAGGGCTCTGGTCCCCCCCTACCCACCCCCCCAAGTCTCAATAATAAATGAGTAAAGTTTTCTGGTTGGGCTCAACAAATGATACTCAGTGCCTAAACAACTGAGAGAAAATCTTAAGATCAGATAGAGAAAGGACTACAAAAGTAATAAGGATAAGGCCAAGAGACTGGCCCACTTAGTAATAGCCTGTTTGGTCAGTATCACACCATCTGATCATCTGGGGGCCTAGTTAGGGAATCCTTGGATGGGTGTTAACCTCTAAAGGGTCCCTCTCTTCACTACCACTGGTCGCTTCCATAAGGAACAGCGTCTTGTGGGCCCTCACAAGACCTTGGTTCTACCATAAAGCAATGACGGTAGGGATAAACCCCAGTCTCTGAAGGGAGGCTGGGGGTATCCTACCTTGCCACTTGAAAAAAACATTGCAGGCTGCACTGGTACTGAAATGAGTGCAGCCTGCAATGTTCCTCAGATTGTGACCATGAGCTATAAGCTCAGACCATTAGGGACTTAAAGGTTACACAGGCTCTGGTGCTAAGAAGTATAAATATACATTTACATATGGGCCCTAGAGCAGGTAGATGAAGGTGAATAGTTAATTTTAGCCACAAAATTCTTTTTTATATGAATGGGAGCTACTCCCTTCCCTAATCCAATTTTCTAGCCCCTTTCTCTACTCTGACACCATTCTCTCAGACAATATTCTCGTCCAACCTCACGCTAGCTACCAAACTCAAACAAAACTATTATTGTTGTATGCCCCCAGGAACATGCCTAAAAATGGTTCTTCTACCCTAAAATCCCTAAGCTAATCTGCTCTGATCCTATTTTTTTGGTTCTTTTTTATTAACCATCTTGTCTCAACTTAGGTCATGCCACCTTCCAGACACTAGGCTACAGATGCTACCATGACTCCACTCAGACTTTTCTGGGCAGGTGACCTCACCAATGTGTCCTGGACCTTCACCTCTCCAGAGCTCTGGTCCACTAGGGAAAGATAGAAACAGGCTGGGAGTATGGATCCACCTGTTAACACCCATGCTCAGCAGAGAAGCAGCTACAGAAGCCAGAACTTTGCTCCCTATAAACTACCTTGATCCGTACTCCCAGTGTGGAGGAAATGATAGGATGAAGATAAGAGGACTCTGCACTCCAGCTGCATCAGCACACACAGAGAGAGAAGGAAAAGGAGAAGGACATTTGAGATAGTTATGGTGTCATGAGTAGCTTAGAGGGAGAGGAGTGAATCAGAAAAACAAGGGACAACTATGTATAAATATGGGTAGATAGTTTTAGAGAAGATGGTGGCCTATGCCAAAAACTTTAGGGGAACAGTGGTGGATTGCAGTGGAGAGAGTGAAGATTCAGAACTCTGGTGGTGGGAATGGTATGGATTCAAACCCTTGTTGACATGTAATTCTGTAATGTAAAAATAAAAAACAGAAGCTTTAAAAAAATTTTATATGTTTAAGTAGCCTAAGCACTTGATTCAAATAATTTATTTTTTATTACTCTTTTAAAATTTTATTTATTTATTCCCTTTTGTTGCCCTTGTTCTATTATTGTTGTTATTGATGTTGTTGTTGTTGGATAGGACAGAGAGAAATGGAGAGAGGAGGGGAAGACAGGGGGGAGAGAAAGATAGACACCTGCAGACCTGCTTTACTGCTTGTGAAGCTACCCCCCCCCCCCCCCCCCCGCAGGTGTTTTTACTTTTTTAAAGTTTTATCACAGCACTGATCAGCTCTGGCTTAATGGTGATTGGACCCAGGACTCCAGAGCCTCAAGAATGAGTCTTTTTGCATAACCATTATGCTATCTACCTCCCCCCTCATTTTAAAAAATATTTATTTATTCATTTCCCTTTTGTTGCCCTTGTTTTATTGTTGTAGTCATTATTGTTGTTGTTATTGGTGTCGTTGTTGTTGGATAAGAGAGAGAAATGGAGAGAAAAGGGGAAGACAGGGGGAGAGAAAGACACCTGCAGACCTGCTTCACTGCTTGTGACACCCCCTTCCCCATATGGGGAGCCAGGAGCTTGATCCTTAAGCCGGCCCTTGCGCTTCATGCCATGTGCGCTTAACCCGCTGCGCCCAACTCCCAGTCACCCTGAGTTTTTTTAAATTTCAATGTTTCTGTATAATTCTCACTCCTCCCAAATAGTAACTAGTGCTACTTTTATAATCACAAGATTTTAGAACCCCAAGATGTCATGAGTATGACTTTAAGGCTAATTGTTATTATTGGTTTCTAGGATGTTCTTCCAGAGCCTATACACATTTTAAGTAAAAATGAACATATATTTTATCTCTGGATCAAATCCTTACAAGGCACTCCTTTGATTAGGGGCACTCCTTTGGCTTAAATGTGATCAGCTTGCCCCCACATAAAGCTTTACTTCCTACTAATAAATTGCAAGAGTTTGTATCAAAATGAAACAGATTTTCCCTACTTTATTCTTAAATTTTATTTCCTTTTTTTTTTTTTTGGCCTCCAGGGTTATTGCTGGGACTTGGTGCCTGCACTGCAAATCCACTGCTGCTGGAGGCCATTTTTCCCTCATTGTGGTTGCCCTTGTTGCTGTTGTTTTTATTGTTGTTATTGGTATCGTTGTTGGAGAGGAGGGGAAGACAGAAAGGGTAAGAGAGACAACTGCAGACCTGTTTCACTGCTTGTGAAGCGACACCCCCCCTGCAGGTGGGGAAGCCGAAGGCTCGAACCCTGATCCTTGTGTTGGTCTCTGCGCTTTGCACCATGTGCACCTAGCCCGCTGCACTACCACCCGGCTCCCAAGTCTTAAATTCTTAAAAAAAAAAAAAAATTACTGTATTCCAGCTATTTACTGGCATGTAATTTACATTCCATAAAACTACCCTTTCTGACAGTAGCAATGTCATTTTAATTTGCATGCCTTTTGTTATAAGTAGGATGTGCTATTTTTATAATCACAAGAGTTTAGAACCCCAAGATGTACTGAATAAGGCTTTTAAATAAAGCTAGTCAATTTGTGCGTGATTTCTTTCGACCTCAGCAGATTTCATCCTTTGGCAAATTCAGAGTATACAGAGCAATACAGAATTATTAAGATGTGTTCTTGCCCATTTTGCAGAAGCACAGTAAGACAAATTGACTGTCAAGATGGAAACGCTTAACTGGGAAGGTACATTGATTGAATAATTGAAAGGAAGAGGAAATATATTATCAATTAGCCCACCTATGATACCTAATCTTTGCCTTGATAGACTCATGCAAATGTGGAATCGTAAAACTGTTTCAGCCCCAAAATTCTTACTGTCAAGGCCTTTCATATTGCTTGAGCAACGTAGTATAAATCAGAGAAAAGGCATGTGATAGTGACAGAGTTTGGACTAAGACGCAAGTCAGCTGAGTAAATCCCTTCACTGCCCACAGCGTGGCCCCGGCATCAGCCTCTCTCTAGGGGAGACTCATGCCAGACTGGACCCCACCTTTGAATCTAAAACTACATTACCACCAGACCTTCAGCTGATTTGAACACAAATTTGAAGTCTGAGACTAACCCCTTGTATTCTGACCTTGTTCCAAAATTCTGTGCCTCCAGCACTGACATTTCTTCCGTGATGGTAGAGTTTTACTTAAGTTTTACGTCCATGCTGAGTCTGAGTGTCCAGCTCCTCAGTCCTGGACCTCTCCCGGATGCCCCCCATTGTCCCAGGGGAGTCCATTAAGAGCTCTAGCATGTGGAGCCAACAGTCAATTTGATTTAAGCTTGTGTTTGGGCCTTTGATCTCAGATGTTGCAGGGATCAGCTGGCAAGCATTAGGAGGCTGAACTTTTGACTGGAAGTTTAGCACTTGCTCAACAACAACAAAAATTACTTCTCTAAATGTCAAGTGTGTCTCATCAGTCAGACTGAAAGGGAGGGGGGAGGGAGGCCAGGCCAAGAAGAAACATCTGTGTGTAGTGAAATGACATTTGCTTCTCTGGCTATTGGAAACTCTTCTCTCTTGTAGCTTCAAGAGCTCTGCTTGTTTTAAAGGGGCGAGGGGTGGTGGGAATCAGCTTGTCAACTACTATCTTATTGCTGTTTCAGAAAAGGCATTGTGAAGATTATGGAAAACGTTCATTTTGCAGACCCTCTGGGCTTCAGCTGCCTTCTAGACACTCCTGGCTGACTGACCCAGGGACATGGAGCTGGGCTGGGCAGTTTGGGTGTCTGAGCTGGTCCTGGGGTTTGTATCCCCCATTCCCCTCTCATGAGCTTTTTCTCTGCTCTCCCCATGCAGATCCAGACTTGGGTGTGGGTGCACTACCCGAACATGACAGCCAGGATGATGGGCCGATTGTCCCCAAGATATCGGGTCTAGAGAGAAGCCAGGAGAAGAGCCAGGATTGTTGCAAAGAGCCGATCTTTGAGCCCTTGGTGCTTAAAGACCCCTGCCCTCAGGTCCTGCAGCCGTTCCCACAGCCCCCTGCAGAGCCCCAAACACAAGCGCTTTCTCCGGACCCTGACTTGGTGCAACGCACAGAGGTCCCACCTCAACCCCCACAACCAAGCACACAGCCTCCCCAGGGCCTCCCGGAGGTCCAGCTCCAGCCTGCCCCTCAGTCTCAGGTGCAGAGACCGCCCCGGCCACAGTCCCCCAGCCAGCTACTCCACCCCAGCCTGCCCCCCGTGCAGGCTCACCCCACGGCCCAGAGCCTCCCCCAGCCGCTGTCAGCTTATAACAGCAGCAGCCTAAGTCTCAACAGTTTGAGGTAAGCCCACCTTTGAGTCAGCTATGGAGGAGGGGGGTGGTCCTGGGCTCGGGATTCCTGAGGAGATGGGAATTAAAATGGTCACAGAGACCCCCAGACGGTGAAGACAGGGAGGAGGAGGAAGAGGCCTAGCAAACAGTTGAGGGCATGGTACAGTTGAGGCCAGCTTGGATGAGGAAGTTTAGGAAGAGGCCTGCTATGGACTGAGAGACAGAACCCCAAATGTAGGGCCCATGCCGTAGGGCTCAGGTGGTGCTGTGTCCAGGGTGTCTTCTTCCAGTAGCCTTGCTCCTTCACTGGTGACGAAATAGCTCCTCCCCCAAGGGCCAACCTTTGTTTTCACCTCAGACTCTTTCTGTGGTTTCCTGGCTCTGGAGGTGATGGAAGGCCCCAGTTCCTTGCCTCACCTCTTCTCTGAGCTCCTTCGATGACAGGCTGACAGGAGGTGGGCTGCACTAAGGTTCCTAAGCCTGCCTGGCAGTGCCATTGCATTTGGGGCAAGGTTACGAGTGAAGGTGAAAATGCCAAGGAATTTCTAGAAGAGCATTTTGCTACCAAGGTGAGCGTGGGCCTGTGTTTTTTAGCAGTCATTCCAGAGCCCTGTGGTGTGCAGCACCTGTAGGAGCCATTTGTTTTCTCTGGGGCTTGTGTGGAATGTTTAGAGCTGGCTTCAGAAAAAGGTTTCTGAAATACAAACTGAGGAGCTGAAAAGTCTTGAGAGGCCAGAGAAAGTGTTGAGTGCTTCAGGCCAGAAGGCAGGGTTGGTTTTAATGAATGAATGAATTAGTTTACTTTTAAAAAACTGCGCTGCTTACCTCCTTTTTCTCTCTTTTCCTTGGTGACTGACTCCGGCAGCAGTAGCAGAAGCAGCACTCCAGCAAAGACTCAGCCTGCCCCTCCTCACATTTCCCACCACCCGTCAGCCTCCCCATTCCCCCTGTCACTGCCCAACCACAGCCCCCTGCACAGCTTCACACCCACCCTGCAGCCCCCCACACACTCACATCACCCCAATATGTTTGCCCCTCCCACGGCTTTGCCTCCTCCTCCACCACTGACATCAGGGAGTCTGCAGGTCCCCGGACACCCTGCCGGGAGCACCTACTCAGGTAAGATGGGGTGCTGGGCTGCTCCCCAGGGCCTGCTGTCCTTGACTAATGGCCTCATCTGGTGGTGTGTCCCAATCAGTCTCTAGGTTTCATTAATTACAATTCTCTGCTTTATTGTATGTAATTACAACCTCCCTCCAATCCTTGGTGGGTTGTGCTTTTAAAAAAATGTGTGTCAGCCCCTATGTCAGCCTAGTATAACCTCAAGAGAACCAGGCACTGGGCCAAGGAGAGCCAGGATACTTAAAGGCAAGTGACTTTTCCTGCAAAGTTCACCCACAGAGTAGGAAACAAAGACTCTCTGTGCCTGTCATCTGGTCTCCCACAGGAATGACAAAAGGTTTCCCAGGCCCTTGTCTATAGCCTCCTCAGGTCTAGTCCTGGCTTAAGGGCTTTATTGAAGTTGAGTAGGACTTTCTGCCCTTGGGGAAGGGAAGATGGATGCACTTGAGGTATCAGTATGTTGGAGAATTTCGGGGACAGAAGTAATGAATAATACTTGTTAGGTCCTTTGTCAGGCCAAGTGTCTCAGTGTAGAATCCGCTGTAGCAATGTTAAACCTCTAAAATGTAGGGAAAAAAAAAACTCCTTGAACCCCAAAGACAACATGGGCAATACTATTGTCCCCCTGTGATAGGGAAACTGAAGCACAGATGATGACTTTCCTACTCAGCTGACAGCAACAGAACTGAAAACAGACCTCTGATCATTGATCCAGAGTCCCTCAGCAAATGTCATTGAGAAGCCACCTGTCCCTTAAAAGCAGAAAGGTTAGAGCAGGAGAGTCCAAGTGTGGCTAGGTACAGGTCCAGCCACACACCCCCTAAGAGCCCCAACTCCGCTACCCCGGGCACCACCACATCAGGGATCTCCTGCTCTGTGGGACATAGCCTTGCTGGAAAAACTGTTAACCTTCTCCCTTCTTTTCCAGAACAAGACATCCTGCGACAGGAACTGAACACACGCTTCTTGGCCTCTCAGAGTGCTGACCGCGGGGCGTCCCTGGGCCCCCCGCCTTACCTGCGGACTGAGTTCCACCAGCACCAACACCAGCACCAGCACACACACCAGCACACACACCAGCACACATTCACGCCGTTTCCCCACGCCATCCCGCCTACTGCCATCATGCCGACGCCAGCACCTCCCATGGTGCGTACCCCAGGCAGAAATGTGAGGATAAGTAGAGCACGACTCTTTTCTCATGCAGCACGGGGCTGGGGGTTGTTGGGGCATGATGGCCACTTCGGGGGCCCTTTGGCAGGAGAACCGGGACCTGAAGCAGGTTTCTTCTGGACTGTTGTGTCTGATCAGGCAGGGGAGAGAGTAAGGGGAGTATGATGCCCTTAGCTCAGTCATGTCCAGTGTTGGTAGTTAGCTTCTTCAACGACTACTTTGTTTTCTTAAACCTCCCAAGGTATAATTTCCAAACTTAAGAAAAAGAAATGTGTCTGTTTTGCATCAAACACCAACATATAATGTCCAAGGATCCTAAAAGGCAGGGTGAGGCTGGAGGAGGCCCAAATTTGGGATCCAGCCATCGGGAGCCTTACAATAGGTGCTGCACTGGCTCTGCCAGCTAGTTTCCCTGCGGTGTTAACTGCATTCTGTTTCTTGGGTTTCAAAAGGCAGTGCTTCCCAAGTGGTGTTGCCTTGTATCCACAAGAGTTCAGGGAGGCCTGCTCCCGGGAGGATGCATTGGGGGTGACATGGTCTGGACCTTTGTTGGGGAGAACATGGACCAGGAGAACCAGCTAGATGCCTTTTCACCAGTCCCTGTAGTACACAGTCACTAGGAAACTTAAGTGTCCTGAGACAGTCTTAACTCAAACAGTGAGGGTTTTCCATATAGTTCAGGAGATCCTTTCATGGGAAAAGAATACTAAAACAAGGCAACTAATGGTGAGAACAGCTTTGAATTCCAGGATTCCGAGAAGTCCCTTTCACCAGGCTTTTCATCCCTACCCAGATGATATTCGACTTAATATTTTGAAAATATTTTTAAATGGATCTTCTAAATTTTATTTACAGCGGTGTATGTCTCTGGGGTTTTACTGTCCCAGATCAACTTTTTTCAGATGGGAACACAACACCAAAGCTTGAGTGAGATGGGAGTCAGGTTCAAACCTAGGACATAATATGTAACAAAGCCAGCACACTAAAAGAAAAGTTTATTAGCATAAAAAGAGAGAGAGAGGAGGAGGGGGAGGAGGAGGGAGAGAACCAGAGCATCATCCTGGGATATTCAATGCCAGGGATCTAACTGTGTAACTCATGCCACCTCCCTGCCCACTCCATACTACGGTTTTTAAGGGGCTACTGTTTGGGGAAGGAGTTTATGCCAGTCTGAATGAGCTGTTTCACAAATGCAATCTAACAAGGGGTGGCAGTAAACACCAGGGTGATAACATTATTTAGAGGCAGCAGGGTGTGTCCTCTTTTTCTCCTCCAAGAAGATGATAGCACAACCCAGAGTACTTTCCAGAGAGAGCTGAATGCAGCTCGTTGCCAAAGTAAAAATGAGGGCAACCCTCTTGATAAATCAAGCCACATGCTCGGTTTTCTCCAGTGTATCTAAATAATTGCCTCTTTCCTCAAGTTTAGAGGGTTGGCTTGAGCAAGTCTCTAATATAGTATATAGTGAAGTCCTGTGGCCAGAACCTTCCCACACTGTACTGGTTTTCACTGTTCCTCTACTTGTGCTGGTTTTGGTCTGAGTGACTCAGGTTCTTAGAAAGGTTCCATGTACCAGAGGTGGTGGAATCTAGTGGCAGGGAAGTTTATTCAGGGCTGCCTCCACTGGAATGGTAAACAGAAATGCAGATCTTTGAAGTAACTAGCTTTTGCTTTGATCCCTTTACAGTTTGACAAATACCCTACAAAAGTTGACCCATTCTACCGGCACAGTGTGAGTCCATATTACACCTTCGCTGTAACCTCCTTTCCGTCTTGTGCTCTTGCCATGACTGGGGACCCTCCTTAACCATCTCCACAAAGACTCCCCATTGCTTTTTGTCACTTTGGGTGCTTGCTTTTGTGGTGTTTGCTGTGGATAAAGATGCAGTATCGTCTTCTAAATCAAAAGAATCAGCACTCCCATGACTTGACAACAGGGTTGAACTCCCCTGGCAGCCAGGCCTGCAAAGTGGGGTGTCTACAGTGGAATCTTGAATGCTTCAGGGGACTGAAGTCATAAGATTTCACCCACCAGTTGAAGTACCACAAAGGAGGAAAGTCTTTTATCCTTTTGACTCAGAAGTTTTAAAAATTTGAATTTTGTTTCTACTCAGGAAATGTCAAATCCCCTTCTATCTAGCTGGCTTGAAAATGAATGTAACCAATTAAGAACAAAATGACCTTAAAATTGTTTTGCTTTCTTTTTTTCTTCTCTTTAAACTCATTCATTATTTTAACAAGTACTTGGAGTTTGGGGTTGACTTTTTTGTTTTGTTTTGTTTTTTAAATTTTAAGAGTATATTCTGACACTTAAATTGGCTCTAATCTAGCTGATATGCTCAGTGATGTTTTGATTATGGAGTGAATACTGCATCGTTTTTGCCTGAAATTTTGCAAGTTTTATTTCTCAGTGGTTTATTATAATGGAACTGGAAAGACAAAGAAGATCGCTAATTGCTTGTGGCCATGTTGCATCCTCCATATTCAACTATTCTTACTTTGATTTTTTTTTATATAGTGTTATCATTTGAATAGAAGTGATGCCTAGTAGACCATCAAGGCCTGTGAATTCATTCCTCCTTTGAACTAGATAAGCAGATACTGAACTAGTTGAGATGTCAGGGATTAAAGATACTAGAACTCAGTTAAGAATTGCGTACATTCAAAAGGGACCCGAGGAAGGTCACCTCAGAAATGGAGTGAGAAGGGTGCCCACATGGCTTGCTCACTACTCTGACTGATATCAAAGCAAACCCCCACCTCCACCACCATGGCCAGTCAAAACCCCATAGACCTATTGGAGGCTCCTTTGCTCTGCAAATTATGCCACTCTTAATAGTCATTCCATTTCTGCCCATTGTCTCCTACTGAAGAAACTTTCTCAGAGAAAGTTTGGTATGTCCCAACAGGTGACTCAGGTCTGCTTCCATGGACCAAATGCATATTCCACTTCCATACAAGAGTTTCCTAGGTTGGACTTTTGGATGGTTTATATTTAATAGTCTTTCAGATATTCGGCCAGTGGGGTGCAGGGGCAGTAAGTTAGTTATGTTCTGAGGGTCAGTGGTGGAATAAGAGCCCAAACATCACGTTTTTTAATTGAAAACATTAAAGGAGAAATTCCCACCTGGAGGCAGGGTAATCGGAGTTTTAGTGTGACATGTATTTAATTACTCTGCTTCATCCACTGTAAGGAAAGGGGCCCCCCCCCTTCCTTATTATTAGTGATAGCAGATAATATGTGAAGTACTTAAGTCTCCCCTGCTTGGGGATTAGAACATTATAAGGGGAATTAAGTTGCAATGCACTCAAGTATCTAAAACACAATTTTAGACTTAAAAGTAGTTTTAAATGAGGGCACTTGGCTTGCAATCACTGTTTAAGTGGATTTAGTTCAATATCAATTAGTCTGAAAAAAACTTTGCTGCATCATTGAAGGGAGCAAAATGAAATTAAAAAAAAAAAACAGAAAAGTACGTGCTCTGAAAACAGAACTGTGAAATGTGTGTTTCAGACTAGTTAAGTGTATACATAGTGATATGGTCAGAATGAATGGAATAAGAGGCATAGACAGGCCCTTAAATATTAACATTTTAGGAGTAGGTAAAGATGTTGGTGTCTTCATTATTGCTTTATATTTCTTTCTTCCACTGTAACCTCTAAACTCTTAATTCAGCAACACTGGTAGTATTAATTCAGAATCATTATTCTTTTCACCGAGTAGTCAGAATTAAAGCATCAGATCTGGTTTTTCGGCCTCTGCTGAGCTTGTCCATCTCATAGAAAACTGGGCAGCTCCATTCAGTGTGTTCCAGTCACATTGCTTTCCCCCTTCCATAAATATTTGTCATCACTTGTAGAATGAGGCGATTAACTTGTCCTCTGGAACTGCCACTTCTAGAACAACCTAATGAAGCAAGGATTGTGAATATTCTTTCATTTCCTCAAACTATTAAACATCTAAAAGTACTAATTGAGTTTTAATGGTATAGAATCCAGGAACTCAGAGACTTGCTTCTTTTTCTTCTCTGCCCCCCTTCCTTTTTTTTTTTTTTTTTCTAATTAACATGTAATTTTCTGGGCATCTTATTTGGCTCTGCACCCCCTCCTGTTTTTGATATGCATTAAAATCTCCAACCGTTTAGGGCTTCTATCCGATTTAACAATTAATAATTAGAAAAGCTCCCTTTCTAATGATGCCCTCAGCTGGGACATCATTTGTTGGCTGATTGATTCTGAACTACTTTTAACTTTTTAAGTTAAACATTCATGGCACATCTGTGTGATCATTTCATTGTGGCTTCTTGACTAATAGCATCAAACTGAGATTACTTGGCTTGCTAATGTTGATGTCTTTCTATGGGAAGGGGATTTGAATATATCATTTGCCTCCTACTAAAGTCTTCCCCCCCCCCCCATCTCTGGCCACAGCTCTTCCATTCCTATCCTCCTGCAGTATCGGGCATTCCCCCTATGATTCCACCCACTGGCCCTTTTGGTTCACTTCAAGGAGCATTTCAGCCGAAGGTAAGAAACCTGACAGCGGAAACGCACGGGCACACGTGCGAGCAGAGCCTCAGGCCAGGCACACAGGTGGGTTCTTTATCCTCTCACCTGCCAGTGGCTACTTTTTCTCATCCAAAGTGAGTTAATTGAGCAGCTGCTCAGTGCAGTTTTTATTTTATTTTGTTCAACAATACTAATTTTCAATAATAATTCATTTTTATTCGGTATTACCCATGTAATCTCAGTTGGGCACACGCTTCCTGTGCAGAATAGGGCCAGAGACAGTACTCACTAATATGGCGCACGTCTGCCATACACATGGCCTGGGATCAAGCCCTTGGCACCATGTGGGAGGTGAGTGATGTCTCTCCTTCCTTGGGTCTCTGTCTGACTTAGGAACTATGACATCATGCATGTACAAGGAAGAACTGGGCTACACACACACACCATATATATATTTAATACAATAATGCAGAATATATAGACCTTCCCATGACTGTTGTGGACCTAATCTGTGGACCAGGAATTTTATGAAGTGTCAGATTAGCTGAGCCTTTATTAATTATAATACAATGGAAGGAAAGTGCCAAAATAAAAGGATACCCTTCCAAGTTGTGTCAAGGGTTCTTCTCTCTGTTCTTTCTGTCTCATTTGCTTGTCAGCCCCATCTGTCTGTAGATAGGCTTGCCTGTGGGTGGAGAACAATACCATCTCTTTGTACTTCTCTCCCCCACCCCTCTCTCTTGTTCTCTCTCCCTCCCCACCCTTCCACCTATGGTCACATTTGTTCAGATCAGGACTGTCATCAGTTACTAACACCCTAGTCTGAAATTAACCTTTCACCCTGTACGTTAACTCATTCTTTCCTACCTGGTTATGAGGTAGCCTGGGCTCTGAAGGTCTATATTGAATAATCCTCAGAATACTTTTTGACAACTTAAAATCTACCACTGACCCTCTTTGTTTTCTATTTACCCACCCCCCCATCAAAAAGAATAACTGTATAGGTTTGCAATCCTTTCCAGATTTTAAAGAACAATATTTTGTTATGTGAGATTTTGGTCTTGTTTTTGTTGTTTGTTGTTGGGGCTTTGCTTTGTTTTCTCAGTTCTAAAATAGAACATCAATTTGGGGTCACCGTCCCAGACTGCATAGTGCACTGTTAAAGGCAGGTTGCCTTAAAACTAGAAGTAAGGAGAGGAATTAAAAAGCATTAGGGGTGGAATGACTACACCTTGTAATCACTTTTACTGTATATAAGTGCAGTTTCTGTGCTAGGTCACATATCTGCACACAGGGCTTTTATGATGGCCCTTGCAAACCCTTCCTCCTTGGGACAAAATTTTTTTGCAGACCTACTCTTCCCCCCCCCCCCTTTTTTACTCTGTACCACTCCCTCAGACCCTGGGCTGCCCCCTCTAGGTTATAGCAAATCTCTGGTGCATCCCCAAACAGACTGGTAGGTCATTTAATAAATTAGACTATTTCCCTCACTCACAATTATCCAATCACACAGAAAACTACATCTGGGCAAGAAAGTGTCTCTCTTGGTGTTGAAATAGGCCTTTCCAGGCCATCTTACTGATTGAATATGTAGATTGCAGTTCATTAGTGGAGTTCTTCATATGTATGCAAATCAGGCTGTTAACAACTCCAGCTTAATTGTTAGTTGTACAGCAGCTGATTGCTTTTCTTTCTTTCAAGCTTTTTCTCCACCACCCTCCAGCCCCCTCCTTATACTTATAAGTATATAAGTATATATATAATACTTATATATATACTTATAGCTTTGTGCCTAAACTTGAGGCCTTTTTCCAATACCAGTGAACTTCTTGGTGGGATTTTTTTCAAAGAAAATAACCTGCTGGAATATCTTAGTGAGTCTGTCAACTACTAGAGAGTAAGGACTGCTTATGCCTACAGACCTTTTGTTGTCACTGCTCTTAATTCAGAGGACAAGAACGTATGGATAAGGTTATTATTGGTGATGTTAAGGGTGGTGGTAGTGGTAGGATTAGGGAAAACTGAGCAGAATTGCTTTAGAAATCATTTGACTGGTCGATCTGTGAGGTCCCTAAATTAGGTCCTCTTGTCCCATTTCCACCACTGCTAATGAGTAATTACTGAGTGTAATTCCTTGTTATTGTCTGACAGTTAAAATTTAGAGAGTTAGCTTAATGTCTGTGAAACACTTTCTGTTTTTCTGATGAGAAGCACCTGATACAGCAAATTATAATGATGTTCACTTATGCATTTCTTGGAATGTTTGGTGATAAAGCAAAAAACTCAGTGACAGCCAGGGACGAGGATCTGGAGGTAGATGAGAGTTCAGAGCACATGGAAGAGTTGCTTCTTTTGGAGGTCTTGGCATGACCACTTTTCTGCTTTTAGATGCTTTTGCTAAAGAAGGCAAAAGGTATCTAGTCAGGGATCTTAAGAAAACAGAGAAAGTATGTGATCACTGAAAAAAACAATAATGTATTCAAGAATGCAACACATGATTTCTGTAGTTCTAATTGAAAGCTCTCTTTCATGTCCCATACACCCTGCACCTTTTAAGCTATGGCCCCCTTTATTTTGTAGACATCCAACCCCATTGACGTCGCCACTCGACCGGGGACAGTCCCCCACACTCTGCTCCAGAAGGACCCGAGGGTACGTACAGAGTCCAGCGTGGTCTGGGTATTAGCACTTCAAGGTCTGTGCTCCTGCGGGCCTGCCAGCCTATGGCTCATGCCCTCCTTAGCTCAAGAGTGCATTGACACAAGAGAGAAACAGCATTCCCTGCCCCATGTTTGCAAGTCCAGTGCTCTGTCCACTGTAAGAAAGAAAGAACTGTCCAGTGATGTGAATGGGATGGAGCACTAAGTGCTTGTCTTTCTGGAAGTTAGACCCCCCATCCCTGTTTAGCTGGTGGGGTCAGGAAGTCAGCACCACATTGTAGCCCTGCTACTCTGAATGTGGTCAGCATCCTTTTATGCTCTAGAGCTAAATAAAATAGCCATTATGCTTTGGTTATGTTATTTATTCATAACTGTTACCTCAACGTACTTAAAAAAAAAAAAAGAAATGAAGTCCTTCTATACATAGGATCTGGCCTCGATGATTGTTGTTTTCATTCACCTCTTGAGCAGATGTGAAAAAAATGACTTTTTTTTTTTTCCCAACATCATCCTTTTCCCTAGGCTCGAGTTAGGTAGACATTGCAAATGATTCAACTCTGTTCATGTTTTTGTGATGTTTTGTGAACTTCTTGAAAATATCTAATATCTCAAGTATTGCTGTCAGTGGTCAAATCCAGAGGTTGATTCAAAAAATAAAATAAAATGACCTGGTTCTCTCTGTTAGGAAAAGACAGTTCTGTCCATATATGCCTTGGTTTCTGGACTCTGCAGCCCTGGGGCCCACACGCCCTCTGGTTTGAAAGGCCTCCAGCCAGGGAGAGCCCCTCAGATGGATCACAACATAAGCACATCCTGTTGCCAGAGGGCAAATTGCTTTCGTTGTTCGAGGGAGCCTTGTCAGCATCCTTTTACCCCAGCTTGTGTGGTGGGGGAGGGGGCGCTTGGCACTTTTGATAGTGTGAAAATGGGTTAATTATTTTCTAAAAGGGCTTCATTTAAAAGTAAAATTCTAACATTTTAATTTCCCCTCCTAATGAAGCACTACAAATTTGTTAATTAGAGCAATTGTTTGAGTGACAGGCATGTAACCAAGTTGTCATTTTCTTTTCACAGTTGACAGATCCTTTCAGACCTATGTTAAGGGTAAGAAAGCTTCTTCTAGAACTGTTTTGCAACCTCTGTTTGACTCCCTGTGGGTTAAAAATACAAATCCATTATAAGGAAATAAAAATGTGAAAACAAGAAATAAAAATGTGAAAACAAGAGGGTAGTTGGGTTTGCCAACGCATGAGATTGAAAATAGCCCAAATTGTCTTGACCGGAAGAAGAAGTGTTGGGAGAAGCCAGGCCATTGAGGTCAAGCTCAAGGATTAAAATCAACTGAGTCAAAGTCTGCTGATAACAGTTCTCTTGAAAGGTGTGACTAGTGGAAACTTCAGAGAAGACTTGCCCACAAGGCTGAATTTAGGATCTCACTGAGTTCTGTATCTGTGTCTCAGAGTCTCTTTCTGGATCTATTTACTTTAACTGGTGGATACCTCATTCTACACTCTGGTGCTGGCTTGTCACAGACATTCATTCAGCCTGTTTTTTGTGGAGGGAAGGGGCAAACTACAAGTTTTGCTTTGCTAACAACTTGACAGGCCTGAAGGTTGTCCATCAATGGATAAATGCTGGCTTGGGGTGAGGAAGCTGGTTGGATAGCAGATAGATAGTAGATTTCCCGCTATATTTAATCCATTTCTGGTACATATAGCTCACTTTCTCCCTAGAAAAATAGGCTTGTGTCATCACTTAGGTGATTGCAAATGGCCCATAATTTCATTATGAGGAAGGAAAACTGGTCCCCAACTTAAATCTTCCTCTTTTTTTCCTTTTTATTATATTTATTTATTTATTTATTGGATAGAGACAGCCAGAAATTGAGAGGGAAGGGCATAAGAGAGAGAGAAAGACAGGGAAACACCTGCAGTCCTGCTTCACCACTCGTGAAGCTTTCCCCCTTCAGAGGATCAAACATGGGTCCTTCTGCATTGTGACATAGGCGCTCAACCAGGTGTGTGTCCACAGCTATGGGGTAGACGATTTAGCAGGAGTAGACACAGAGGAAGGTGTGCCCCATACGTGGTCCAACAGAATGTGTCCACAGACACTCTTGCTCCTAAATGACCTGAAATCATAAAGGGGAGTTTGTGACACGCTTCCTTCCTGGGGAGGAAAATTTGGTTTCTTCCTTTGTCTCCTTTCTTCCTTTTTTCTTTCCAGTTCCTTCCTTGCTTCCTTCTTCCCTTTCTTCCTTCTTTCCTTTAACTGAGAAATGAACAGTTCTTCAATAAAACTGGTAAATCTCTTTGTCCTACTCTGGGAATTACAGAAACACACAGTATTGGGGAGGTTGTGACAGGTCCTGTACTCTCTCTTGTTTTGAGCTGATTCACAGACATTCACTAATTAGCTCTTCTGAGCAGCTGATTTGCATTCTAGCATGGCCACGTTTGTTAAGTGGGGCTCCATGCTCCCAGGTCTGCCAGCTGGCACCAGAAAAGAAAGAGAGAAGAGGCACAGAGAGGGTTTCCTCAGGCTTTGACCATCTTGTCCTTGGTAACCGGCAGGGCCTTTTCAAGTGTGGTTTTCTGAGTGGCCTGGGCACTGCAGAACTGCTGAGAGGACACAGTTGGAGAAAGGGTACAAAGCACTCTTGTTTCCAGGAAAAATATACAGCCAAGCCTCTGTAGCCAAAATTGGATGAAAGCTTTGGGGGACTGAAGGTGCTCTGTCTGAATGGCCTTTTTTCTGACCACGATGTTCACTTTTATTCCAGAAACCAGGGAAGTGGTGTGCTATGCATGTGCACATTGCCTGGCAGATCTACCACCACCAACAGAAAGTTAAGGTCAGTCTTGCTCTTCTAGCCTCGGGGAGAGGAATGGGACTGGGTGGCATTTGGCTATCTGCATCTTGATTTGCAGAATCAAATCCCTCTTGAAAAAGCTATTTTTTAAAAAATGATGTTATTGATCTAAAGAGCTTAAGTATGGATTAAACCCTAAACATAAAGGTTTGGGAATGTTAAGTATTTCATATGGAAAATATTTAGCATCTGGGAAGAGCTATACTTGCATATTTTCTGTGAGAATCATTGCATTCTTGCCACCTTAAGGCTTGAGGAAAACAACAGCGTGTTTGGTGTCCTAAGTGATGCTCCATTAGCATGGAGTAGTGTTGGAAATAGCTCTTTTGGAAGTTGGACTTGGTCTGCAGTGAGCTAGTCCTCTTGATGACCACTACTCGTGATCAGAGTACCATCGATGCTTCCCAGAACTACCTTGCCTGTCCGGGGGTGATTTTTCTCTTCTTGGCTATGATGTTATCATAGCCAAGGCATTCCAGGCCTTACCAGGTTCTTCATGACACATTAGGGGAAAGGCCAGAAACGCCCATAGGGAGCCTGGCTCCACATTAGTACTTAGTGCTGGAAACAAAAAACAGGGAATCTATGGCCACCTTAGTAAATTAAACCACACAAATTGTTTTAGGCCTTCTGTAACATAAGAGCTACATTTAGGGGATCTAGGAGGTAGGGCACTGGCTCTGGACTCTCAAACCAGATGTGCCAAGTTTGACCACTGGCATCAAATGTACCAGTGATGCTGGCAGGTGTATTCCCTTTCTTTCTCTTGTAAAATAAATGGAATAATAAAGTATTTTACATGACTTTTTTTTTCCTTTTGTTGCCCTTGTTGTTTTTCATTGTTGTTGTAGTTATTATTGTTGTTGTTGTTGATATCATCGTTGTTGGATAAGACAGAAATGGAGAGAGGAAGGGAAGACGGGGCGGGGGGAGAAAGATAGACACCTGCATACCTGCTTCACTGCCTGTGAAGCGACTCCCCTGCAGGTAGGGGGCTGGGGGCTCGAACCGGGACTCTTAAGCCAGTCCTTGCACTTTGCACCACATACGCTTAACCGTCTGACTCCCTACATTTTTTATTTATTTTACCAGAGCACTGCTCAGCTGTGTCTTATTGTGGTGCTGGGAATTGAACCTGGGACCTCAGAGGCTCTTCAATCACCTTTTTTTTTTTTTAAACAAAAAACAAGATCTGTAAATGAAATTAAAATGAGACAGAACTGTCACAAGTCCGGGTTTTACAGTCTGGGTGTTTACTACTTATGTAACTCTGCCTAGAAAAAAAATGTGAGAAGGCTACCAAGTCACTATAATAAGCTTTAGTTAATCCACTTTTCCAGGAGCAGGCTTTTAGTTGTAGCAACATTTGGGAACCATCAAGAGAATAATTTAAAAAGCCAGTAATCAGGGAGGGAAGTCATCATAGAATTTTTTTTTGTAATGCTCAAGTGATTAAAAAAGGGGGATGGCTGGACAGTAACACAGCAGGTTAAGCACACATGACACAAAGCTCAAGGGCCGGCGTAAGGACCCTGGTTTGAGCCCCCAGCTCCCCACCTACAGGGGGTTGCTTCACAAGTGGCGAAGCAGGTCTGCATGTGTCTTTCTCCCCTCTCTCAATTTCTCTCTGTTGTATCCATCAACAACAGCTATAACAACAATAACTATTACAACAAGGACAACAAAATGGGAAAAATGGCCTCCAGGAGCAGTAGATTCATAGTGCAGGCTCCGAGCCCCAGCGATAACCCTGGAGGCAAAAACAACAACAACAAGAAATTAGCCTAGTTGAAAGCTAAGAGACCAGTCCCTGTGAATGAGGTCACTGAGGTTTTTGTTTTGGTGCCAATGCCAGCTCTTTCTGGTCCAAAGAAATTACCCACTCACTCCATAGGATGCCTGTCTTGCCGCACACACGGCCCCGATTAGAGTCCTGGGACCACAGGCTTGTACCACAGCACTGGAGGCATCTCTGGTGCCATGGTGTCTGTCTTTATCTAAATGAAAAGGTGTCTAGTGCTAGGTGACACCTCACACATGTGAGGCCCAGCTCATCAAAATAATAATAGTTTGAAAAACAAAGAGCAATACCCACTCTTCCTCATAACAACATCCCATCAGTGAATTTTCCTTACTTTTGTTCTTTATTGTTAAATAAAGTTTAATTAGGAACCTTTCCATTTAACTTAGCTGGGATATGCGTGTGCGTTGAGCTAACTTGTGTTTCATGCTTAGTTCAATTCACATTTTGTTCTGGTTGATGTGGCTGAAGACATGTCCTCCTTGAAAGTCCTTTGGTTAGAAGTGGTGAAAGATGTTACATGTGCCACTTTAGCAAATTCTCTTCCACGAACACCTCTCCCGTGACTGCAGCTTTCATTATCCTGATTCAGTTAGGGAGCCCTCTTGCTCATGAGATGGCTGTTCCTCTTCCCCTTCTAGCAAATTCTTGCAATCCCCAAGCTCCATTTTGCTTCATGGACCTAAGTTGTGTTTAATGGAACTGTGCTGTGGACCATACACTATTAGCACTAAATAATTTGGCAACCAAATTAAAGGAGGCACTCAAAAGATTTTTATAGATTTGTAGCAAATTAGAAGCTTGGGTGGGGGTGAATACTTTATGTGGGACTCGAGTGATAGTCTCCCCGGTAGATGAGCAAAGATTACTTTGTCGTGTTTCCTCTTTAACGTTCATTCACTTATTGTTTTAGTTACTCACCTAGTCTTCCTTGAGGGAGCCCCCAGCCCGCAGTGTGGTGTGGGACTCAGTGGACATTCAGCCTGTGTGCTAGTCAAGCTGTTTCAGGTTCACTGGGGTGGAGGAGTGTGTGCTTCCAACTGATGTGTCTGCTTCTGGGGGAGCCTGGCTTTCAACTTCAGAGCTGCTTTAGGTGGGGTGATGGATAAGGGGTTTCTTCTGCACCTACAAGTGATTTCTGGTCCCAACATATGAACAAAAAAGTCAGCAGGAGCATGCATAAGGCTTCTCTGTTTTTTTTTTAATATTTTATTTTTTAAATATTTATTCCCTTTTGTTTTTTCATTATTGTAGTTATTGTTGTTATCATTGATGTCGTTGTTGGATAGGACAGAGAGAAATGGAGAGAGGAGGGGAAGACGGGGAGAGAAAGAGAAATACCTGCAGACCTGCTTCACCACCTGTGAAGCCACCTCCTGCAGGTGGGGAGCTGGGGGCTCTAACCAGGATCTTTGTGCTTCGTGCCACCTGCGCTTAACTCGCTGCCCTACCGCCTGGCTCCCTGGTCTCTGATTCTTACATTCCTATTCACTTTTTCGATCATACCCTGGGACAGGAATTTTTATTTACAGGTGCATGTGAGGTGGGAAGTCTAAGGTGAAGCAGGAATGGGACCAGAAGGACTAGGAGACTCAGATGAACCTAAGAGATTAAAAAGTATAAGTTGGAAACTGGAAGGGCTTTGAGTGGGCTACCAGCTTGAAGGAAGGAGATCTGGCAGACTAGCTTGAAGACAGATAAGTAAGTGAAATCCATGAATGACAAGAATTTCCCAGCAAGACTGCCTTTAACTTTTTTATTTGTTAATGGGGGTGGGGGGGTGGAAGAATAGAATATCACTCTGGTACATGTAGTGCTGAGGATCAGACTTGGGACCTCATACTTGAGAGTCCAACACCTTATCCCCTGCATCACCTCCCAGACCACAGGAAGATAGTGTCTTGATGGTTGCTGGTCTGGACTGGTGACCTCTTTCTCAGATAATTAGAGACCCTAGATAAATAAAAGACCCTTATTAGTTAAATGGATACCCTGACTTTATTTCTGGTTGTTAACTTTCAAAGTCGACAACAGTGATCATTTGGAAATTAGCTCATAGGCAATGCAAATATTATTTTTTCATAACTTTCAGTTACTAGTGTACTGTGATCTATGTGTACTAGACTATGGCAAGGAGTCATTAAGCATTGAATTTACACAGCAGATTATTCATGCAGAGTCCCTAATAAAATGAGCTTTCAAACAGTATCATTTCAAAACTTGCTGAAATGGGCCTTTACAGCTAACCATGAAGTACTGTAGTTTGACTAAGTAGCATATGGCTGTTTTCCTCGTGTTCTGTAACTTAAGAGGGTGAACAGTAGTTTCCCTACTTGCCATTTCTGAGGATGGGCACCAGGGGGCCCCAACAGCAGCTCACATGCTCACCCTTCTTTTGAAGGAGGGATAAACGGTTTGTGGGTTGTTGTCCCTCCTAGTATCTAGCATTTTATAAACTTGAAGCTGGCTCAGCTCAGAGTCCAGGGCATTCAGAGTTGATGCCATCAACCTCATCAATATCTTTTCCCCTAACTTCTTTAGAAACAAATGCAGTCAGACCCACACAAGCTAGACTTTGGACTGAAGCCTGAGTTCCTAAGCCGCCCCCCAGGCCCGAGCCTCTTTGGAGCCATCCACCACCCCCATGACCTGGCGCGGCCTTCAACTTTGTTCTCTGCTGCTGGTGAGTGCAGGGGGAATAGGGGAGTGGGCACTAGTTGTTCTCAGGAAGCTAAGTGCATTGTGTCTACTCGTGGTCGACTGCTCGCTCATGGCCAAAAAAATACAACAGGTGCCAGCTTAGCATCACATCACAGGGCCTTCTCTGTTGATAAAACCTTCTTTCACAAAGAAGGGGGAGGGAGTCAGGCGGTAGCGCAGTGGGTTAAGCACATGTGGCGTGAAGCACAAGGACCAGCATAAGAATCCTAGTTCGAGCCCCCGGTTCCCCACCTGCAGGGGAGTCACTTCACAGGCGGTGAAGCAGGTCTGCAGGTGTCTTATCTTTCTCTCCCCCTCTTTGTCTTCCCCTCCTCTCTCCATTTCTCTCTGTCCTATCCAACAAAGGCAACATCAGTAGCAACAACAATAACTACAATAACAATAAAAAACAACAAGGGAAACAAAAAGGAAAATAAATAAATAAATATATAAAAGGAGGAAAGATCCTCTTGCCCTTAGGGGACTCATATTGCTTTGGCTCATCATTGGCTGTGCATTAAATATGAAACCCCAAACACATCCTACACTGTTGCAAAGGAGCAGAAAGCTGGCAGAGCGGATCAGAAGGAAACACTGCCGGTGGTCATGTAAGGATGTGGTCCCTACTTTTGGTGCTCACAGAGCACTCAGGAACTCTGCACCAGGGTGTTGACTCAGGCTGGTTTGAGGGGGTGGGGGTGGGGTGGTTTTGACAGGTGCAGTCAACTAGTGGTAATAGGGAGGCTGATTCCATTGGCTGCTGGCTTCCTCTGCTACCCACTTAGTTGTAGGGATGCAGGAAATTTGGAGAAGGATTGGGTTCATGAACTTCTGGGAATATGTATTTATTTCCCCCTAGGTAAACTAAGGTTCTAAGGATCAGCTAACCTTCCATTTCTGCTCAAAGCAAGCAGAACAAAAGTGGGCAAGAACAAAAGTTCCTTGTCAACAGTCTTTCTTAAAGCTACTGACCAAGCACATGTAAGTGGTGACACTGAACTCATTCAAGTGACAAGCTCTGCAGCTTCATGGCCACTGTGCTGAGTTTATCCTCCTGGACAGAAGTAATCCAGTAGGCCCTCCAGGAACAAGTTTCACGTTCATCCTCCTGAGCTGATCCATCCAGGACTCATTTTTAGTGGACCACAGGCTCTTCCATTCAGAAAGAGAAAGAAAGACTTACAGGGCAAGAAATAATCCTCATTAAAATGGGCCTCACAGCCAGAGCGAGGGAATCGCCCTTGAGGGGAGATGGAATTTTCTGGGGTCTTAGCTTTTCCTCTCACACTTCTGTCTAGGGACATATTTGAAAGCTCTGTTTCCATAGCACCTGGGCTCTGAGACAGAGCTACACTGAGAGCAATTTGGGGAGAGAGAGAGAGAGACTTCTCCCTGGCTTCCTTTTGAGCCAAAGGATGAATTGGCTTCTTTTTGCTTCAGTAATTCTGGAACTGCATGACACCCCCCACCCCCTGAGGCTGCCTGGCTGAGCAAAGTTCTCATCTTCATGGAAGTATTAATTAGCTTGTACAGCACAGACAACATGCAGCTGGGTCTGTATTTAGCTGGCAGCACCATTAATGCCTAATGAATGTGCCAGGCTCCATCCACTCTGTGGAGAGAGGGCATCATTTCTGTACTTTGCGGGTGGACAGCAAATCAGCACCTAGAATCAAAAACTCCATAGGTGCTCTCCCAGTCAGAGATGCTGTGGCTCTGACAGACGGTCTCCTGTGGGGATGGCCTGCACAGCACAGGCACATTTGGTCCTGACAGCTTGAGGAGTGGCAGTGCAGAACTAAGCAGGCAGCTCTTAGGGCAGCAGGCAGCTCTTAGGGCATCAGAAGGAAAAATACACACACACACACACACACACACACACACACACACACACCTACACCTCTTTAGCCTGCTTTATGAAGGGAATTCATATTTCTTTGTCTGAACTGAATGGTGGAAGGGATTATGGAATAGGCATCAATAAATTTATTCTGATTCCTTCACACTTCTGTTCTGGAGGTTGTCTTTTTCCATGTAAGCAATAGTATATTCATGCCCTAAGTGGTTATTTGCTGGAACTTTGTACTGCTGTGTGTAATTTGTATGCACTGGATAAATTCAGCCACTCTCATCTTACTATTGGCCACTAACGTCTTTAATATCACTAAGGCCTCTTCTGCTGGCCTTGGCCAGGCCTACCTCCCAGAGAGCCACCTCCCCAGCCTTTGGCCATGTTAGCCAGCCAGTGTGATAACCTTGAGGACTCATGTTCTTCCCTCCTTTTCCTAACACTTCCCTTTCCCAGTTCCCTTCAAGAAAAGAGATTATGAGGCTTCTATAAGAAATGCATATTGCTAAAGGCAAAAATTAAAAGTAAATAAATTGAAAACTTGGTGGGGTGAGGGTGTTGAAAACCACTAAGATAGGCAGGCCCAAGTTCTCGACAGGCAAAGTTAAGGCTAAGAAAGTTTGTGGTAAGATTGTTGGTGCCCAAGTAAGTTAGCCTTTTCTGGCCCTAAAGTTTGAGAGAAGTCAGAAGGCTTCATTTCCCATGTCACTCACAACACGAAGTTTCATAGAGCCATGCTTCCAGTGTCCTTCTAAAGTGTCACATCGTTCAGGAAGAGGAAGTGGTGGAGCCCAGAAGCCCAGCTTCAGAAACCTAGATTATAGGATGCATGGTTTTCAGAATTGTGTCTCAGAGGTAAGGACTTGTTCCTCACCAACGTCTCCAGGTGGTCTCTTCTTAGGGAATGAAAGAGCCTGTGAATTTATTTATCCATGGCTCCAAGAAGCCCTTCAGCAAAGGACTTGGGGTTACTTTTTTCCAAGTGTCTTTGGTCTTAGAAGCCCTTATTAACCATGCGCACACACACATACACACCACCAGCAGGGTGAAACTAATACTGTGTGTCAGAATCTTAAAAATCAATATCCCCTGTTTGGACAGAAAGGGGAGGATATGTTTTCTGCTTCCTAACAAGAACATACTTAATGTGATGCAGAAATACATTCTTGAAGTCTCTCTCTCAGGATCCTCAAGCCAAGAGCCAACCTTCTGCAAACTCTGACTTCACTTTTTGCCTCCCTAGGTGCTGCACACCCAACTGGGACCCCTTTTGGGCCGCCTCCTCATCACAGCAACTTCCTCAACCCTGCTGCTCACCTAGGTGAGTGGCCATCAGTGATGGGAAGTGAGGTGTGTCCCAGAAACCCCATGCTTACACACACATGGCCAGGTTGAGTGCATGCCAGGGTCTGGTCTGATCTCACCCCCTCATGCCACATTGTGAATGTGATTGATCCGTGCTTAGAGCTTGTAAGCTGTGCCTGGCTACCTCAGGGATCCCGTTCCTGAGGGAAATAGAGGAGTCTGCCATGTCTCGTGGCCACTTCGGGAGGCAGGAAGAAAGACAGAATGAGGTTGTGAAGACACAGCCCGTTGATTTTGATTCACATCACATTTCACTGCCTTAGCAGCTCTCTTCCTAGCCATTGGCGACCCTTGATTTGTGGCCTTTGCTTCGAGTCTGCAGACAGCTGCAAGCTGTGGCTTGCACAACAGGGCACATGACACAAGTACCTCATAGATCTCATCACTGAGATTTATCTTAAGATCCCAGCTCTACTGAGCACATTCCCAGCAAGAGAGGGACTGGGCAGGAATACCCTAGAGTATTGTAGCTTGAGGATCACTTCCAACCCAGTGAAAGAGAAACGGGCCAAAGCATGTGGAAGGCAGCTGTCAGACATGTTTTACTGACCCAAGTCCCAAACCCAGGTGTCGTGAAAACTTTTTACAGGATTCGATGGAAGAAGTGTGGCTAACCAGGTGTGAGATAAGAGAAGGCATGATCCCAACTCAGTTCCCCTGCTTCTCAAGAGGCCATTATAATCTCGCTCTATCCTACAACCATTCTCTTCTCCCTGTCTTTTCTGCAGAGCCTTTTAATCGGCCGTCTACCTTCTCTGGGTTGGCAGCTGTTGGTGGCAATGCCTTCGGAGGACTTGGGAATCCTTCAGTTAGTGAGTACCTTTTGCCTTATTTTAAAAAAAACAGCAACAATCTGCCTTGAACTGTTGTGTCTCCTCTGATTTGTTTGTGACTCCAGAGCTTTCAGAAGCAAGCCTGAGCAATGGAGTTGGGTTTATATGTACCATGACCCTACAACCATGGTTTTAACACTATTGTTATCATGTGACTGAGGACCAGGAACTCCTAAAAGTTCACATAAATTTCTAGTTTCATCTCTATGTTCACATCTAAGAATTTAGTTCAGCCCCTATTAAAAGTCATAACAACTTAAATTTCATCCTGCTTTGGCAGTGGTGGGGTTGGGGGGCATTGAAGAACACAAGGATCAGGAACTATCCAGCTCACCCACTAAGGTGCATGACTTAACCAAACACAAAGCTCCAAATTTAAGCCCCAGCATCACATGGGAGCACCAGGGCACCAGGGGAAGCTATGCCAGTGATAGAGGAATGCTGTGCTGTTTCTCTGAGTGGATGTGTGTGTGTTTCTTTCTCTATACCCAATCACTCAGAAGGAAAAAAAATAATAGCAAGAAGTCACTGGGACTTCTTTTACCCATGTGATTCTCCAACTCCTAGGGCATTTTTTTTCTTCCTTTCAATATCAGACTGAGGGAGAGAAACAGGAGAGACACCATAGCACAAATCCACCACTTACAAGGCTTCTCCTATACTGGCTGCTCCGGGGGCTCAAACCTAGGTCCACATGCATAGTAAAGTTTCCCAGCCCACAAGTCATATTCCACCATCTGTGGTAATTGCATGATTGTCTTCTGTTGAACAGTCTGTCTGGAATCGGCAAAGAGAAGCCCTCTAGCTTGAGTGCTCAGCACTGTTTGGTCACTAGGTACTTGTTCTCTCTCCTGCCACCACATATCATATTTTCTGAGCATAGGAGGGAGCTCTGACTCTCAGTCAGCTTTCATCATGCTACCATCTAGTGTGAAGACTTTAGGCAACTATTCCCACCCTGACTGACCTCTGACCCTGATCTTAGGGTGCTAACAGTGTGGAGAAAGAAGTGGTCACAACTAGCAGGGTTGTGCAGTAGGTAGAGGAGAACCTTGAACTCTACTCTGAGTTGAATCTAAGTCACAAAACACACCCTCCTGCATGCTTGGGATGCATGCATGCACCATCTCCGGTTGATTAGGCCATCTTAACCTGGTCGGACTCATTTTTTAAATCTCCCTTTAAAACCTTTGGTTTAAAAAATAATAATAATAAAAAGCTGTCAGCTTCATCTCCAGTGCAGGACAAGAGTTCCTCTAATGAATGTGTTAATCTCCTTTCCTTTTCCAGCTCCCAATAATATGTATTCATTTTAACTCTGAATGCTGTTAAAAGTTTTTTGGTAAGTACCTTCATTTACAGCGGTTTATATAATTTCTCTTAAACCTTTTTTGTTCTCCACTTCACCATTTCAGCACCCAACTCAATGTTCGGCCACAAGGATGGCCCCAGTGTGCAGAACTTTAGCAACCCTCACGAACCCTGGAACCGGCTGCACCGAACGCCTCCGTCGTTCCCGACCCCTCCGCCCTGGCTGAAGCCGGGGGAGCTGGAGCGCAGTGCGTCCACTGCAGCTCATGACAGAGATAGAGACGTAGATAAAAGAGACGCATCTGTTAGTAAAGATGACAAAGAAAGGTACGGAAAGAACCCGCTCTTAAGTCCCCACTGGGGAGCCCCCCCCACCCTGCCTGGCACAGCCTTGTGCTTCAGCTGACCCTGTCCCCTCAGCTCCTCATACAGCCAGCACCACAGCCCCTCCCCCCGCAAACCCCCAGCCCCAGTGCACGGTGACTACAGAAAGATTCTCAACATAGAAGCAGTGAGCCATTCTGAACCTCTGAAGCCCAGGTGAGCACTAGCAGAGTCAAACAGAAAGCTCTTCTCTGGAAGACAGAGCTGGAGCTTTGGGCCAGACACACACAGCATGACTCAATGCCATGTTTGCTTTCCAGTTCGTACAGTCCATTCAACCATCCATAGGTTTTTTTTTTTTCTCTCCTTTCTCTCTTCTCTCTCTTTTTGGTTTTCTTCCAGAAAGTCATGTTTGCATTGTCTCCATCTTTTTTTCCTCAAATTTCGTTCAAACTCAAATCTTGGACTCAACAGATAAAGAACAGATTTTGGCTAACTTAGATTTAGAGAAATGTCAACAGATTTTTTTTTTTTTTTGGTTTGCTAGTATATAACTAATTTTGCTAACCAGTTTTATCTATGCGCTTCGTCATGGCAAAAGAAAAAAAAAAAGTAGCCTTAAAGAGCAAAATGTCTTAGAGGTTTTTTTTTTGTTTGTTTGTTTTTTTCCCTGAAGACTATCAGAGCATTCTTGAGAAAATACCTTATTTCCCCCTTTAGGGTATTTTTCTTTTGAACAAACGGATAAGCAGAAAACACTTAAGAAATTGCCTTTGGGTACTTGGAGACTCAAATATGATCCAAATCTTTGCTTTTTCTTTATTGTGTCTATTGTGTATGTATGTGCCTTTTTCTATGTGTTTGTCCTACTAATTTAAAATAACCCCATTCGACCAAGTTTAGTTGCTGCCATTGCACATGCCAGAGTTGATGTTGTGGGTCTTTCAGAAATAAATAAATTGACTCTCAATATGATAGATTAGTGGGTATTCATTAGGGACCATCGTGCTAAGTGATTCTTATTAAAGAAAAGGTTTCCTTTGTGGCAGTGTGATATAAAAACCTCTTGACCAGATGACTGCAGGTTGCCAGGGTGAGGCCCCTTTTGTGGGGGTACACCCTCAGCTGAGGGCTGTCCTGAGTCCGTTACTGGGGTCCGAGTTCTTTGCTGATGGAGACAGATGACCTCTCGGGGGGAGTCCAGGAAACCTGTGAAAACACTCCTTTTTAAGGATTTTCTTCCTGACCTTTGCGTGCTATCTGAAAGCCAGATTTGTAGGGGCCACTCCTTAGCTCTCACTGTGGGGTCCCCCTTGCCTGCTGAGCCAGTGAGGGTCCTGCTTCTCTGTCTAGGGTTGCCCCTAAGACTGGTCCCGAGTCTTGTCCCTTCAGGTCTTACTGTCACTCTGTTCCTTTGTGCTGTCTGCCTCCCAGCTTTTAAACCTCCCACCCCCCCCCCCCACACACACACAGCCCTAGATAGGACTCTCAGATTCTTCTCTCTCACACCCACCTCACAGATGCTTTCAGAACTGAGCTTGTGAGTCTGCGCCTGCTTCTCCTGCCCTCCACCCCTTCATCAGAGCTGAACCCTGCTTGTCCTGCCTGATGTAGTCTCCATGTTTGTACCTTCAACATCTGCAAGTGGTTTCCCCAGACCCCCCCCCCCCCCCCCCCAGTGGAGGGATCTTTGAGATCCCACTTTACCAAATGGCCAGCTTTTGAGGCTGGTCATCTGTCCTGAGTGTCGGGCAGGAGAGTCTCCTTTGAGATCCACATGGCTATCTCCTTCCTCTGACTCAGTGTCCCTCCAGTTGTAGAAGAAAGACCATTGGGGCTCGTTGAGCTTCAGTCGACACTGGTTGGTCCTGAGGCTGCCAAGCTAGGGGTCCATTTCTGGTTCTGACTGCTCTCCTCTGGTCTCCACTGAGGTGTCGGCCTCTTGACAGAGTCTGATGTTCCCTTAGACTCTCCCAGGCACATAATCCCATAGAGCTTCCTCCTAGTGGGGGGGGGGGGGGGCAGTGACCAGGCCACTCTTCACACCACCATCTCATTGGCAGTCTGGCCTGCCCACAAGCCTGCCTCACCATCTGCCTTGCTTCCCCCTCTCCCCCACAGAGAAAGCGTAGAGAAGAGACACTCCAGCCACCCCTCACCAGCACCCATCCCGGTGAGCACCATAGGACATAACCGCAGCTCGGCTGAGCAGATCCGGGGGCATTTGAACACTGAGGCTCGCGAGAAGGACAAACCCAAAGAGAGGGAGAGAGACCATTCAGAACCCCGGAAGGACCTGCCCGCCGAGGAGCACAAGGCCAAAGAGGGCCACCTGCCCGAGAAGGACAGCCACGGCCACGAGCCCCGTGCGGGGCCGGAGGAGGCCAAGCAGCTGGCCCGCGTGCAGTCCCCCTACGCGCGGCCCCTGGCGGGCGAGAGCACCCAGCCCAACAGCACCTCCAGCCGTGAGGCCGAGCCCCGCAAGAGCGAGCCAGCCTATGAGAACCCCAAGAAGGGCTCAGAGGTCAAGGTGAAGGAGGAGCGCAAGGAGGACCATGACCTGCCCCCGGAGGCACCACAGACCCATCGGTCTGCAGAGCCGCCGCCCCCAAACTCCTCGTCGGGAGTGCACACGGGGCCCCTGGCCTCCATGCCCATGACGGTGGGCGTGACGGGCATCCACCCCATGAACAGCATCAGCAGTCTGGACAGGACTCGCATGATGACGCCTTTCATGGGTATCAGCCCCATCCCGGGCGGGGAGCGGTTCCCCTACCCCTCTTTCCACTGGGACCCCATCAGGGACCCCTTGAGAGACCCCTACCGGGAACTCGACATTCACCGCAGAGACCCGCTGGGTAGGGACTTCCTACTGAGGAACGACCCCCTGCACCGCCTCTCCACGCCCCGGCTCTACGAAGCCGACCGCTCCTTCCGTGACCGGGAGCCACACGACTACACCCACCACCACCACCACCACCACCACCACCCACTGTCCATGGACCCGCGGCGGGAGCACGAGCGGGGGGCCCACCTGGACGAGCGCGAGCGCCTGCACCTGCTCCGCGAGGACTACGAGCACACGCGGCTGCACTCGGTGCACCCCGCCTCGCTGGACAGCCACCTCCCACACCCAGGCCTCATCACCCCGGGGCTGCCGAGCATGCACTATCCCCGGATCAGCCCCACCGCAGGCCACCAGAACGGACTCCTCAACAAGACGCCGCCCACCGCCGCGCTCAGCGCCCCGCCCCCGCTCATCTCCACGCTGGGGGGCCGCCCCGTGTCTCCCCGCAGGACTACGCCTCTGTCTGCAGAGATCAGGGAGCGGCCCCCGTCCCACACGCTGAAGGATATAGAAGCTCGGTAAGGGGAGAGCAGGTCCCGAGAGGATGGACATCCTCCTCCCACCTCCCCCTCCACCACCACACCAGACTTGCACACACAGAGAGAAGCTTCAGCATCCATCACAGACTGCGGGTACGGACCCCCAACTTTTCCTCCTCTACAAAATCATGTATAGACTCGGTGCAGATTTTGAAATGTCTTTTTGTACATTCTATGTCAAAATTTTCCAGCTCTTTTAGCCCAGTTCTATGTTCTCATGTCTCCCACATTTTCGGGATTGATAAAACGTTTCAGTCTGAACCAAAAGAGTGAAGATGACAACACACCAATGTGGTGATTGTGGGGAAGGGGGAGGAAAGAAACCCGGGTTCCCGTAGCCAGGTCAGGCAAAGCTCTTTCAGATGAGAAGGGAAGGCCATGTACATAGTTATGTAAAAATAGATTGCTTGGTGAGCTAATGGTTCATATATGCAAAAGGGTAAGATGAAAGCTTTACTTTGTACAAATGTAAATAGATAAAGATTAAGTAACATAATACATTAATACTTCTTAAAATGTGCTATTTGCAAACTTAATATCAGCGAGCACAGCCTACCAGGGCAGTGTTCCCATATATTGTTCTAGACAGCTAAACCCTTCAACTATGCAATGAATGTTAGGGCTTTTCACAAAAGCCCACCTAACTCAAAGGAGCCTTTTCAGATCCATTTACAACATACTTAAGGTCATATTTTCCCTGAACAAGCGCTTACGTGATATGACTCTGTTTTCCTTGCTTTTTTTTTCCCCCCCAAAATGGAAAAACATTCTTGGACTCCAGGTGGAAACTTCACATCTGAAGTGGCTGCCTGTGGGTTTTGGAGAGTGGGTGGGAGAGGGGGCTGGAAAGGGTGCAGCCCCCAAAAAGGTAGCCAAGGACACAAACAGCAAGAGAGATGGGGAGATCGCAGATGCCCAAATCAGGGGACACAGACAGGTCGCCAGCATCTCATCTCCACCAGTCACTGACTCCAACACACCCCTTGTGGGAACTCTGCCCTTCAGGTGTGCACCCTACTTCCTAGCCACACATGACTCCGCGTCCGGTAACACCAGTCAATTATACCCAAACAGATCCTGAAAGAAAGCTTCGTGTTTTCTCAGATGATGGATATGTTTTCACTATATTCGATAGCTGATGGATTTGAGGCGTACATTTCTTGCTGTGGTCTCCCTGTGGTCCAGTTCATGGGAACAGGTCTGCCTCATGGAGCCATGGAGAGTCACGGGATGAAGGTGGCAGAGACATAACTCTGTGTGTGTGTGTGTGTGTGTGTGTGTGTGTGTGTGTGTGTGTGTGTGTTTAAGTTTGCATCAACCTTAATGTCTCTTCATAATACTTTTATAATACACTAAGCCTCTTGTCTACATATTTGGAGAGAATATGACTTTACTAGCAGAGAAATACAATATATCTTGTCTACTGGACTGTAAAATATATGTATGAAATAAAATTAGTTCCATTTGGTCTTCTAGTATATTAAAGTGCTATCTGACATTGTTATCCTGTTTTTGCAAAAAAAAAAAAAAAAGTTAACTACAGACCATTGTTTCTAATAAGCAGAGAGATCTATTTTAGTAGTAAACTGAAGGTTTAGTTGTGAGCTTCAGATTTTGTGAACTCCAGATGTTGTGCAGTGTTTTTTTTTTTTTTAAGACAACAACTTAAAGAAAAAAAAATCCGAGGAATATGTACACTGGAACTGTAGTGGTAGCTTTCAGTATTGTAAAGAGATTGTTCTATACAGACCTTTTTGCTGTTTATCCTGTATGTAATAAAGTCCTTTCTAGATCCCATGTGAAAAGAAACGTGAAGCGACTGAATCTTCAGCATGTTCTCATCGGCGGAGCCTTCTTGTGTAATGTAAACTGTGCCATGTTATTAAAAAATGTGAACTAAGTTTGCAGCTGCTTGTGTGTGTGAGATGGCCATGATAGCCTCGTGAGAAGTTCCACCTACAGTGGCCTGGCCACCCTAACACAGTGACCCGCCATCTAGGTGCTGTCACCAGTCACACGTGCAACCACACTGTTTTCATGTCTCTAATCGAGAGATCATTGCAACTGTGAAGGGAGTGTGGGCAAGTTAGCAAGCACCCTTTGCGACTCCATCCTGCTTTTCTTCAGAAGGTGGCTTTGGTGTTCTCTGCCATTAGGTCTGATTGAGAGCCCTTCACAAGTCTTTAGTGTTTCAATCCACGGACAGTCGGTGGATGTCTTGTCAGACCTTCCGGCTGTGTTTTTCTGTCTCAGCAGCTTGCAGACCTCTCCCATATCACCTGCGATATGGGTGTTTTGGTTTTTTTTTTTTTTTTTTTTTGATCTTTTTGAAATGTAGAAACATGTTTTGTGTCAGTCCAATGAAATTATTTGGATGAGTGTTTGGATGAGTGTTTGTCTCACTGGGCTCTGCTGGATGTGGGTGGCTACTGGCTGGGAATTAGAAATGGAAATGGGCACTAACCAGGGTTCCCTAGGTGAAGGAAGATGACCTTGCATCTCTTTGGGGACCTTGGGGGAAGTAGAGGCCACCAGAAAAGACTCCTGTTTGGGGGCCTGGCCTATAGGAAGCTGATAAGAAAGAGCGGGGCTGGGTGAATCATCCCACCCCCTCTCCACTGCTCTGATCTGTGCATACCTGTCTCCCTGGCTGCAAAAAAAAAAAAAAATAGCAAAGAAACTAGTGGGCTGGGAAACATGATAAACACTGGTTTTTCAAGACGGCCTTTGCCGACACTAGACACCAGAGCATCTTGATCTGCCGTTTCTGGCAGGTTGGCTGCCTCCCACCGTATACCTATCTCCCCAGTGCCATCTGCAGTGTCAGCGCACTGAAGAGTCAGACTCCAATCAGTCACGGTATTTAATCCCTGGGGCTTTCTGCATCTCAACCTTTGCATATTTTCCCTCTAATTATGTGCAGCTCCTTGGCACTGATGGGTACCAGCGCCAATTTGATTTCCTGCTAACCTATAGATGCTCTAATTATCCCCACAATCTTTGACTGACAATGATCTTGTTACCTTCTAATAGTACATGACAAGTAAAATAGCGAATATAATGATGTAATAATTACCATTTTGGATGGATATTCGCAACAGCATTCACTGTTTATACGTTTTTCTGCCTCAATCAAGGTGGATGAGCGGAAATAAGATGTGATTGTTGACGGTATAGACGTTCATGGCATAAAAAAAGGATGTGAACGACAGAATTTCACGGTGCAATTAGCCATGCCTTCACGGCTGTGCCTGGCCTCATCTCAAGCATTTGTATCCATACAAAATGCAAATTAGGCCTTAAATCCATTAACATGATAGAAGTGACATGGGCTTTGTCATAGTTTTTTTCAACGTCATCAGTTCTTCCTCTGAATTTTTCTTTTTTTTTAGATTTTTTTTTTTTTAAGAAAGGAGACATTAACAAAACCGTAGGAAAGAAGGGGTACAACTCCACACAATTCCCACCACCCAATCTCCATATCCCATCCCCTCCCCTGATAGCTTTCCCATTCTCTATCCCTCTGGGAGTATGGACCCAGAGTCGTGGGTTGCAAAAGTTGGAAGGTCTGGCTTCTGTAATTGCTTCCCTGCTGAACATGGACGTTGACTGGTCGGTCCATACTCCCAGTCTGCCTCTCTCTTTCCCTAGTAGGGTGGGTCTCTGGGGAAGCAGAGCTCCAGGATACATTGGTGGGGTCCTCAGTCCAGGGAAGTCTGGTCGGCATCATGCTGGCATCCAGAACCTGAAAAGAGAATTAACATACAAAGCCAAACAAACTGTTAAACAATCATGGACCTAAAGGCTGGAATAGTGCAGATGAAGTGTTGGGGGGTACTCACTGCAGACTCGTGTACTTCTGCTTTCAGGTGTATATTTTCCCCTGGTTTATGGACGTGTGTGAAATATGCTCTTATCTCAGTTTGTAAGGATCCCGGTTCAAACCCCCACCTCCCCACCTGCAGGGGAGTCGCTTCACAAGCAGTGAATCATTTCTGCAGGTGTCTCTCTTTCTTTCCCCCTCTCTGTCTTCCTTTCCTGTCTCCATTTCTCTCTGTCCTATCCAACAATGATAACAATAATAACAACAACAATGATAAACAACAAGGGCAACAAAAGGGAAAAAATAGCCCCCAGAAGCAGTGGATTTGTAGTGCAGGCAACAAGCTCTGGCAGCAAAAAAAAAAAAAAATTAAAAGGCATGTGCTCTACTGGCTGAGCTGTTTCTCACCTCTAATGTAGTTCACTGTCTTTTCACATAACATCTTCACAGTTCATTCACCTTGTTGTAAATGGCAAACTCTACTTTTTACACACACCATGTCTACTTATCCATCTGTAGGCAATGTAGATTGTTTTCACGTCTTGGCTACTGTAAATAATATGCAATGAACATGGAGTACAGATATAGTTTGATCTGTGTTCTCCTTCAGATAAATATCTGCTGGCGCTCACATGAAGGTGAAGTCCAGCAGGAAGGAAGGCAAACTGACCAGTTCTCCCTCGCTCGCTCAAGAGACGACGCGATTCAGGCAAGAGACACTGGATAGAACTGAAACACTCTTGTTTAATGGCAGAAGAACGTGGATTTAAATAGGAATTCAGACAAAGAACATTTTTCAAACGTGTCAGAAATTACAGGTTTCTTAAAGGTCAGCTTGCCTCTATGGTAGGGGGCTGGTATGACAGGAATTGATGAGATATATAAAGGTCAAGACAATTATTCTCCATGATGCTAGCAACTTAATTATTCAACAGTATTTGAGAGAAACATAGGGGTTAAGTCAGCAGGGTGAGATAGAAGATAAACAAGCATGGTAGTTATCAAAGGAAATAAAGTTTGGTGCTTCACTGACTGATGTCAGAGAGGTGTGTGATGGAGTATGCTTTCTCTAGTGATCAAAAGTGAGGTTGTTGTGTGAACTCTGGGTGACTTGGAATGAACCTTAAGGCAGGCAGCCATGTGGCCTGCAGTTAATGGAGAGAGGCAGTGAGGTTTCTGTGGGCTTGAGAAACTAAAAGGGAAGAATTAAGTCTGAGAGACGGTTTTTCCCCCTTGCTCATCTCAGTTGAGAGAGACTTACAAGGGGATATCTTCTCAGACCTCCATCCAAGGATGGGGGAGTTTTCCCTAAGCTCTATCAAGCTTACACATAGCCCCACAAATATCCAAACCAATTTGAATCCTATGGAAACAGTCTTGACTGTTACCACATTAACCACAGGCGTGCACCTGGGACTTTCTGACCAGCTCCTGTGCTCATCAGAGACCTGCGCACCTGCTGTTTTTCTATTGGGTGGAAAAACACACAATCTGTGCTGCCCCTTTAAAACCAAAGTCCAGAGGGATGGTGAGATAGCTCACCTATGCGGGCACCTGCTTTGCCATACAAGAGCCCCCAACACATGACACTCACACATACACACACACATGTACACACATATTCACACATACACACAAACACAGAGACACACACACACAGTCACACACACATCATATAGTCACATTCATACACACACATATACACACAGTCACACATGCACATTCACACACAACACACATACATACAGTCACACACACACATACACTCACACATACACACACTCACATATACACAAATACACATACTCTCACACACACACTCAAACTCGCACACACACACTCAGACTCACACACACATATACAGCCACACACAGTCACATACTTACACACATTCATGCACACTCACAACCTCACATGCACTCACATACACACTCCCACACTCAAAACACATTTACATACATACACATTCTCACACAGACACACACACACACTCAAACATACATACACTGAAATACACATTCACATACATACATACATCACATTCTCACACATAACATATGCACTCACATATGCTCATACACAGTCACATATATAGTCACACACACACTCCTCCCCACACACATATACACACACTCAAACACACACTCACATATACACATACATTCACATACATCACACACACAATATACACACAGACACACATACACACAGTCCCACACACATACACACACAATACACACACACACACACAGTCCCACACACAAACTTACACGCACATACACACAAAACATGCACACAATACACCACAATACACAAAAACAAATACACACACTCACACCCAAACACACTCACATACACAGTCACACAACACTCACACATAAACATTCTCACAACACACACATATATACAGCCATATATATACACACAGTCGCACACTCAGTCTCACACACATACACTCTGTCTCACACACACACTCACAGTGTCACACACACACTAACACACAGTCACACACATACACACAGACTCACACACACAAACACACACACTCATACTCACAACTATACAGCCACACACAGTCACACACACATACTCATGCCCACTCACAATCTCACACACACTAACACACCCAATCACACACATATATACACACATTCACACACACACACACACACTCTTACACACATACACACACTCACACATACACACGCTCACACACATGTACACACATAGACACACACACAAACACACACACTCACACGGGGAAGCTTTGGTGTTTCAGTGACTCTCCTTTCTGTCTTTGTCTATTTCTACCTGAATAAAGTCAGCTTGGTTGGACTGGTAAGGCTCCAGCAAGGACAAACAGAAACCAAAGGAGCATGCGGACTGGCAGCCCAGTGCCCCCTTGGCTCTCACCCTCCTCCCTGCACACCTGCACCCTGGCAGCATCTTGCTTGGGGACAAGTTGACTGCTCATTAATTTCCATTACAGTGAAAGCTGCCCACCCCCTAGCTGTATGGAGGGGGAGAGAGAGAAAGAGATGGAGAGACACCTGCAGCACTGCTTCACCACTTGTGAAGCTTTCTCCCTGCAGGTGGACAACAGGGTTTTGAACCTGGGTCCTTGAGCTCTTAACCAGGTGTACTACTGCCTGCCCCCAATCAAGTCACTTCTAACTGACATTCTATAGTTGAAGATCTCTTCTGTCTGACACTCCTAATGGACTTGCAGCAGATATGTAGCTGCAAAGCTTAACAAGTCACATGCCCCCTCATTCACATCAGCTATCAAATTGCCTATGGCCTTGCCCTTTGGCACTGGAGCTTTGGTTTTCTTTGACATCTTTCAGAGTTTGCGAAGCTACATGGAGATCCTTGTCAGCCACACAGAGTAATTAGGATGTGGGTTGTGCAAGCCCACAGCAATCACAGCCTGGCATGCTGAGATATCTTCCCTGGACATTTCCCCACAAGGGCACCTGAGATTAATAAATTAAGTTGAAGGTAACTGTCACTGCTTTGCCAGAGGTTAGCATGCTAAAACTAAATTTGGAAATAAAATGACAGGAATTCAGCTCCTGCGGATCTTGTCCTTTTAAAAGGGCAAAGAACAAATAAGAACGGCTTATAGACTTTTTTTATAGGGAGGCTATAGTGCTTGCATAGCCCTGATCTAACTTCTTCATTTTAGCACTCCCCCAGTTTACCCGTGTAAATGCTGACTTTCTTGAGAGGGAGAGGCCCATTGAAGCCAATACTTTTTTTTTTTTGCCTCGAGGGTTATTGCTGGGGCACAGTGCCTGCACTATGAATCCACTGCTCCTGGAAGCCATTTTTTCCATTTGTTGTTATTGTTATTGATATTGTTGTTGTTGGATAGGACAAAGAGAAATGGAGAGAGGAGGGGAAGACAGAGAGGGGGAAAGAAAGACAGACACCTGCAGACCTGCTTCACTGACTGTGAAGCAACCCCTTGCAGTTGGGGAGCTGCGGGCTCCAACTGGGATCCTTACCCTGGACCTTGTGCTTCACACCATGTGTCCTTATCCCACTGCGCCAACTTCTACCTCTGTTGCAGACTCATACAGCAATGGACAGGACATTTTAGGGGTGACAAAATAGAGCTTTGCTGGCTAGTATGTTGCTTTGCCATGTTCAGACCTGGTCTCCACTGCAATGAAGGAATCTTTGGTCTCTCTCCCTCTGTCTCTCAGTCTCTGTCTGAAAAAGTTGGCCCAGATCAGTGAAGACCCAGAGGCAAGCAAAACTAACACAAACTATAGAACAAACCAAAAAGTTCTTTTCCTGAGCTAAGTGAGAGAGCATAGTCCTTGCATGCCTAGGACCACAGACAGGTGTCCCAAGTTTGATCCCTGCCACCACAATTGGCCAGGACTTAGCAGTGCTCTGATCTGCTCTGGCCAGTACTGAAGCAGTGCTGCAGGAACTTCTCCCCCTCTCTATCTCCCTCTCCTCTTTCTGTCTTTATCAAACTTTGTTGTATGCTTCACATTGGTTTTGGTCTCACCCCCCCCCGCCTCTGGGAGATTGTGGTATGGCCCCTGTTAGTTTTGCTAGGCCCCCTTCTTCCCGCCCCTGGAACCCCTACGGATTTCGAGAGTTCTTGCCACAGCCGCCGGAGGAGAAGGATGCAGGACAGATCTGTGTGGTGATTGGTTTGGGTTGGTTTTTGAATCGTTGTTCGTGAATAAAGAAATACAGCTTCTCTGCCCAGCCATGTGTCCCCAACTCTCTGTCTACCACCATGAAGCTAGCCCGGCCTGCTGGAGCCCCAAACTCTAACTACAAATGGTGCCCACGTGGACCTGACCCCCAGATAAGTGAAGACTTTGCCTACCTATCTACAATGGCCTTCTTTTCTGCTTGTGAAGAGGTTTCCAAAGGTCTCTGCCTTTTCTTCACCAGTCTGTTTCACTGTTTCTGGAACATTTATCTCTGGACCACTCTGTGGTTTCCGCCCAACGCCAGTCCACATGAGCCGGCTTTCCGCCGCAGCTTGGGTCTGAAGGTGGACGAGCTAAAATACACAGAGATTCATCCAGAGATCGCAACCTACAATTCCTAGAGCTGAAGTTGCGCAAGAGGCCACTGCTAGACAACGCACTCCCCAAACAGCTAAGACAGTACAGATCTAAATTCATGTTTAAAATTACATGTCTTCGTAACAAAGGTTTCTCTCCTTGTGTATTAAAGACCATGTTTACGTATGTGTTTAAAGTTTGGTAAACATTAACTTTAAGGTTAAAAATGTAACTTTAAGGCTATATTCTTACCGGACAGAGTTAAATAAAAAAGGTTTTCAACCTAATTCTCATAAAGATTAAATTAACTTACATTTAAAATCTGAGATAAAAATTAGTTAAAAATCAATAAATTTTAACTAAGATGGTCTAAAAAAAAAAACCTGTGCACACCTAGGGTGGTGCTCCATCTTGAATGGGTGCAACAAAAGGTTAAATAGAATTATTGATATGTAAAACTCTCAAATTCCTTCTCAATTAGAAACGTTAGATTGCGCTATGGTTATGCTAATGATTCTCATGCCTGAGGCTTTTTTCTTTCCATGGTTCTTATGTTTATCTTTCCACATTCTATTGTTTAAACTTTAAACAACCTTAAAATCATACTAAAAAGGACTTCCAATTGTAATAGAGTTATCAATTGTGATAAACTTCTAACCTGCTACAAGTTTTGTTTCATAGTAAGTAAATTGCAGCTGTCAAGTTCTCTACAGAAAAGTGGAATTCCAGCAGCTGACCTTCCTCAAATAACGTTCCACCCCCTGGCATTCTTCCGTGGACATCTGCTTTGGACTCGCACTTCTATCGGACTCACTGGTACCTCTTGGACACTTTACACAAAACTAGCAGCTTCCCTTTATGCTGCTGGGTTTCTCAAAGACTGACTGCAGCCAGCTGCCTTGAGACTCTAGGCCTTACCCCTTCCCCCATGCTAGAAAATGCCCGTCAAGGCAAGTAACGCCCCCAGAGGCAAAAAAAAAAAAGGTCCCCCTCAGGCCTTCCCTTGGCAGCACACTGGTTCTTGTTGCTCGCTTACATGTTCCTCCATGTTTGTGCCAGTTTCTTTTTTTAAAAAATGCCTGTACGATATAGGTTTCTGTTCACCCCACACCCCTGATACTATGATCATTTAGTTAAAAGGAAAAGGGGGAATTGTTGTATGCTTCACATTGATTTTGGTCTCACCCCCCCCCCCCGCCTCTGGGAGATTGTGGTTTGGCCCCTGTTAGTTTCCCGGGCCCCCTTCTCCCCACCCCCTTCTCCCCTACGGATTTCGAGAGTTCTTGCCACGGCCGCTGGAGGAGAAAGATGCAGGACAGATCTGTGTGGTGATTGGTTTGGGTTAGTTTTTTGAATCATCCATGAATAAAGAAATACAGCTTCTCTGCCCAGCCATGTGTCCACGAGTCTCTGTCTACAGTCGCGAAGCTAGCCCGGCCTGCTGGAGCCCCGAATTTTAATGACAAAACTTTTTTTTTTTTTTTTACCAGAGCACTGCTCAGATCTGGCTTGTGGTAGTGCTTGGGATTGAACCTGAGACCTTTGGAGCCTCAGAAATGAAAGCCATTTGTGCCACCATTATGCTATCTCCTCAGCTCCTAAGCTTTATTATATGATTTATTTTATTTTATTTCATATGAACATTCTGGGGTTGCAGGCTTACAAGCCCTGCACTCTATTGGCTGAGCTACTGAAGTTTCTCAGTTTCAGAAGATTCATTATGAAGATGCTGATTCCTCACAGGACCTATAACCAACGTTATTCCCCTCAAACTCACAACCAGAGTTTTTCTAGGGATCTGCATGCTACAGTTAATTGGGAAGGTAGAGAATTCAAAATAAGAGAATTTGAAAGAAAAAACATAAATTAGGGAAAGTCACTCTCCCTGGTTTCCAGACTAAATCTATGGCATCAAAGACATTCAGACAGCAGGACAGAATGGAGATAGAAAGATCCACAATACATGGCCAGCTGCTATTTGACAGGAGTGTGAAGGCAAATCAATGAAAAGAGGTGTGTGTGTGTGTGTGTGTGTGTGTGTGTGTGAGAGAGAGAGAGAGAGAGAGCTTTCTCTCTTTTATTTCTTTTTTTTTTTATCTGTGATTAATAGTGGGCTACATGCCCATTCCCACCTCCACACTCCCAATGACAGCCAGCATATTTCTCACAAACATTGGTCCAGAGCAGTTAAACCCTGGCAATGACTAAAAAAATAAAAATAAACCAAAAGAATAAATTTAACCAGGGAACCCAAGTGTCAGAGTGGTTCATGCTTGAGGTTCATTCATTGAAATGAAAAAGGAAGGAAGGAAGGAACTCAAACAAGCATTGCTATATGTACGAGTGATTTTTAGAGAAATAACATGGAGTGGTGGTGCACCAAGTTGAGCACACACACTGTGCACAAGGACCAAGGTTGGAGTCCCTGCTCCCCACCTGCAGGGAGGAGGCTTCAGGAATGGTGAAGCAGGTCTTCATGTGTCTCTCTTTCTCTCTCCCTCTCTTTATCCTTCTTCCCTCTCAATTATTCTCTGTCCTATCAAATAAAAAGAAAAAGAGAGAAAGAAAGAAAAATGGCCACTAGGAGCAATAGATTTGTATTGCTGGTACCAAGCCCCAGGGATAACCCTGCTGGCAATAACAAAAATGACATGGAGGGGTAGGTTGCCCAGTAGAGCACTTTATTGTGCGTGAGGATCTGGGTTCCAGGCCAGGCCAGCATATGGAGTGCCTGCAGGGGAAAAGTTTCAGGAGGGGTAGATGCCGTGCTGTGGTGTCTTTCCTTCTATTTCGGGTTTTCTGTCACTCTTTATCTCTCAGTCTTTATCTCCTTTATCAAGAAGGGGGGAAAACAGGCTGCTGATAATGATGAGGCTTTGTGGGCCCCAGTGAAAGAAAGAAAGTAAGAAAGAAAGATAGAAAGAAGGAAATAAATAAGGAAACAAAGAGAAAAAAAGGGAAAAAAAGAAGGAAAGAATAAAGGAAAGAAGGAAGGGGGTTGGGTGGCAGTGCACCTGGTTTGAACTCACACATGACTATAGGCAGTTTGAGTACCTGCTCCCCACTGCAGAGAGGGAGTTTACAGGTAGTGGGGAAGGTCTGCATGTGTCTCTCTGTCCCTCTCCTTCTCTATTTCCCTTCTCTTTTCAATTTCTCTTTGTCCTAAAAAATAAAATTAAAAAAGGGGGAAAAAATCACACATGGCATCAGAAATCAAGCATCAAGAGCTCAAACAGTATATAAATTCAATTAAATTTATAGTAAAATAAAAACTGGTGGGAGCTGTGTCTCAGAAGGTAACTTTCCTGAGAGAGGCTGGGAAGGAAGAAGAGCCCTTGCTTTGTTCAAAGCTCCCAGAGGTTCCCATCTGAGAATGAACACCCACAGGATGATCCAGTTGCAACCCTGCCTCAGGGACTTTGCACTGCTGTTCCTCCTCTGGCCCTCATGTCTCTTCCCAGTTTTCTCTACCTTCTTTCTCTTCACCACACAGGCCTCCCTATGGGACATTGGGTCACCTTGCTAAAATGCTCCCCTCTACCTCTCCCCAGCTCACACCCCCCTTCTGCTTCCTGCCAGCCTTCTCCAAGGTCCCTAAGGTCACATAGAGTCTGAAGGTGTTCAGCTCAACAGAGGGGACCCCCAGAAGGGCAGTGGTTCCCCTTCACAACACAGCTCAAATAAAAGGACCCCTTACAGAATGGGAGAAGATCTTCACATGCCACACATCAGACAATAAACAAAATATATAAAGAGCTCACAAAACAGCAGGAGCAGCAGCAGCAACAACAAAATGGTCCCATTCAGAAATGGGGAGATATAAACAGAATATTCACCAGAGATCCAAAAGGATCCAAAAAGTCAACAAACATAAATATGCTCCAAGACACTGATTTTCAGAGAAACACAAATAAAGACAACGAGATATCACTTCACTCCTGTGAAAATGTCATACAGCAGAACAAATGTCATATAGCAGTAACAAATGCTGGAAAGGTTGTGGGGACAAAGGAACCCTGCTGCACTGTTGGTGGGAATGTAAATTGGTCCAAATTCTGTGGAGAACAGTCTGGAGAACTCTCAGAAGGCTAGAAATGGACTTACCCTATGATCTTGCAATTCCTATCCTAAGGAACCAAACACACCCATCCAAAAAGATTTGTGTATGGTATGTTCATAGCAGCACAATTTGTAATTCAACAATGTGTTCAACAACAGATGAGTCAACTACTAAAAATGGTGAATTCACCTTCTGTGCCCCATCTTGAATGGAGCTTGAAGGTATCATGTGAAGTAAGTCATAAAGAGAAGGATGAATATGGGAGGATTTCACTCATAGACAGAAGTTAAAAAACAAGAACAGAAAATTGATTGTCTCAAACTTTTTAATGCACAGACCATAGGCTGAGTCTTTAATAAGTTCACTCTCTTAACAGCTTAAGTCAAGGAGAATATAGAAATAATGTCAAAGTACATAAATTATGGTGAAGTTGTGTATGATACAGCAAATCCTAACAAAGGGATTTTTCAAAGTTAACCCAATTGCCAAATAATGTGATTATACTAATAACTATCTATTGCCTTTTTTTTTTTGCCTCCAGGGTTATTGCTGGGGCTCAGTGCATACACCGTGAATCCACTGCTCCTAGAGGCCATTTCCCCCACCCCTTTTTGTTTCCCTTGTTGTAGCCTTGTTGTGGTTATTATTGTTGGGTAGGACAGAGAGAAATGGAGAGAAAAACAGACACCTGCAGACCCACTTCACCTCCTGTGAAGCGACTCCCCTGATTGTGGGGATCTGGGGTTAGAACCAGGATCTTTCTGCCAGTCCTTGCTCTCTGCGCCACATGTGCTTAACCTACTGTGCTACCACCCAACCCCCCATTGCCTTCTTAAACCCCAAGACAGCAGAAACCTCCCACTTCCTCTATAGAGCCTATAGTTCCCCCAATCCTGGAACCTCTAGAGTGGGGCTCACTTTCCTGCATGCTTCTCTCAATTCATACCAAATGACATCACATCTGTTAATCTCAACCTAATCAATGTAACGAGTACCACCTAGCAAGCTTCATTCAGACTGTGTTCAGAGAATCAGGCATGGAATGTCAACCCTTCAGCCTCATTACTAAGGTGAGAACATTTCTTTCATAAGATTCTCTAATTCCATTTCAGGTGGTTCACTTCCTAAAAAAGTCCCAAAACCTAGATATAGACCAGATCCCATGAAATAGGGTATATGTTCACAAGTATCCATAAACTAGGGCAAAATAAATACCTGAAAACAAAAGTACACAATAGTCTGCAGTGAGTCCGTATGAAGTTCATAATGAAGTAGTGTCTACTTAGACTTAGATACCCTCCTCACTTACTTCCTATTATACTTCCTTCACTCACTCCCAAGCTATCCTTATCAAAGCAAGGACTGCAAAAGCTGAATTAGGGCAAGAGACTGGAATACTCTAAGGATGACTCTTTAGTCACTATCAGGCCACCCCATCAGCCGGGGCCCTATTTGGGGAGTCCAGTGATTCCCAAACAGACATGATGGGCCTAGGCTTTGAATAAATCCCTCTCTCCATTGTCATCTCTATCAGGAACAACAAAATAGACCCCTTTGTGGGCCCCCATAGGACCTTGCCCTCAACTTGGATCAACAATGGTAGAGAATGTTCCATCCTCCAAAGGGAAGATGGACAACATACTCAATGCTACACCTGAAGATGAGTCCCGATATTGGGGCAGCTTGGAATGCTCCTACTCATGACCACAGAATGTGACCTCAGATCTACAGGGATGCAGAGGTCACATAGGCTCCTAAGCTGAATATGGGCCCCAGATCACACCAAATAGATGGGGTTTACAGTCAACAATATTTATACCCCTTTCCCTCTCTTCCCTGATGCAGTTTTCTGGTCCTTTTTTCAGCCATGACATCATTTCCCCCAACAGTAATTAGGATTCACCTGCATATCAGATTTCAGGCTCAGGGAAAAAAAAGTACAGCCACAGGCCCTTTAGAATATAACTAAAATATGCCTACGAGCTATCTACAAAACGGAAACTCCACCCCCCAACTCTTCATCTGCACTACTCCAGCCTTTAGGTTCATGATTAGTCAACAGCTTGTTTGGCTTTATATTTTAACTCTTTCCAATCACTGGGTTCCAGATGCTAGCATGATGCCAACTGGACTTCCCTGGACAGAAGACCCCACCAATGTGTCCTGGAGCTCTGATTCCCCAGAACCCTGCCCCACTAGGGAAAGAGAGAGGCAGGCTGGAAGTATAAATCGACTTGTCAGTGCCCATGTTCAGCAGAGAAGCAATTACAGAAGCCAGACCTTCCACCTTCTGCTCCCAACAATGACCTTGGGTCCATGATCCCATAGGGATAAAGAATAGGAAGCTATTGGAGGAGGGGATGAGATGTGGAGTTCTGGTGGTGGGACTTGTGTGGAGTTGTACCCCTCTTATGTTAATGTTTCCTTTTTATAAATAAATTAAAATAATAATAAAAAAAAAGAACAGAAAGGAAAACACTAAGCAGAACTGTACTGGAGCTCTGGGGTGAGGGGGGCAGTGTTCAGGTCCTGGAACATGATGGACCCAGGTGGGGGTTGTTAGACTGTCATGCAGAAAACTGTTAAAAGTTAAACTACTGTATTTTACTGTTGACTGTAAACCACTAATCTCAATAAAGAAAAAAAAAAAGGAACTATGTTTAAAAAAAAAAGAAGAATTTCTCTTAGGCCTCTCCCTTCCACAGTCCACCCTCTACCCCTGATCTGGGCCCTCACACCTTTGTGACTCACTACCCCTGGCAGACTTATTTTTCTTTTCAACATCAGAGAGAGAGAGAGAGAGAGAGAGAGACTGAGACTGGTGGTGGTGGAGGCAGCACATCTAGTTTAGTGCACACATTATAATACACAAGGACCAGGGTGCAACCCCCAGTCCCTACCTGCAGGGGGGATAGCTTTACAAGTGGTGGAGTGCCGGGCTAGCTTCATGGGCGGGAGACGACCAGGGACTCATGGCTGATCTGGGATGCAGTTCAATCTTTATTGATGAGCTAACTATCTCTAATCACAATCTTGTCCTTATATATCTCCTGAGGCGGAAGTATCAGGTCAGAAGAGGATGTACATAGGATAGGGGGTGTGGAGAAGGAAAAAGCAGCGAAACAGTGGAGATTAAACCAAGGAAAACAATGATTATGTAAACAGACCACAGCCTTAAGCAATACAAGCAAACCTAATGTGATGATCAAAACAGAAGGCATTATAAGCAGAATTTAGAAGCATACCAACAGCGGAGTGGTCTGGGAGGTGGCTCAGTGGTAAAGCTTTGGACGCTCAAGCATGAGGTTCCGAGTTTGATCCCCAGCAGCACATGTGCCACAATGATGTCTGGTTTTTTCTCTCTCCTATCTTTCTCATAAATAAATAAAATATTTTTTAAAATTTATTTTAAAAAAGTAGTGGAGCAGTGCTGTAGGTATCTTTCTGTCTTCTCTATCTCTCACTTCCTTCTCAATTTCTGTCTCTATCCATAAATATGTATATAAATAATATTAGAGAGAGAGAGGAAAGACTCCACAGCTCGACTCTTCCATCAGGAAGCTTCCCTTGGTGCTGTGTATGATGCTTTCATGTTGGGTAAGGGGCCATAACCCGAGTCTTCACCTATGGTAAAATGTGAACTATGGTAGTTGAGTTATTCCCTGACTACATATAAGGGAGAGAGATGAGGAGAGATAGAGATAGAGAAAGAAGGTTGGAACTAGAGTTTCCCCTGGTGCTATGTCACTCCCCTGTCCTGGGCATGTGCATGGCAAAGCACAATGCCATGCCCTCTCTCTCCAGCCTCATACAAGTACCATTTAAAGATGTACAGTGTGCAGGGCTGGGGAGATAGCACAGTGGGTCTACAAAAGATTTTCATGCATGAGGCTGTAAGGTCCCAGGTTCAAGTCCCCAGCATAAGTGTAAGACAGAGCTGAACAGTGTTTAGGACTTTTCCCCCTCTTTCTCTCCCAGATAAAATAAAGTAAAATAAAATAAATATTTTTAAAAGTTTTTATTTATTTATTCCCTTTTGTTGCCATTGTTTTTATTGTTGTCGTTATAATTATAGTTGTTATTGATGTCATTATTGTAGGATAGGACAGAGAGAAATGGAAAGAGGAGGGGAAGACAGAGGTGGAGAAAGACATCTGAAGACCTGTTTCACCGCCTGTGAAGTGACTTTCCTGCAGGCGGGGAGCCGGGTCTCAAACTGGGATCCTTATGTAGGTCCTTGAGCCTTGCACCACCTGCACTTAACCTGCGGCGCTACCGCCCAACTCCCAGTATAATTTTTTTTAAGTACAGTCCAAAGGCTATACAGCTGATGATCCAGTGGAAATCTCTCTTGAACTAGGATATTAACCAGTGAGGCTCCCCAGGGCCAAATGCCCTAAAGTTAATGCAGAAGGGTGAGCCAGCTTGTGTGGGGACCAACCCATAAGGGCTAAAGGTTGCTGTGACCCAGGGGAGGTGGAGGTCTTATATCCAGGAGTCTAGGCTTCCTGCTATTGCACTGTCTTGACACCAGAGGGCGCCAGGAGAACAGGCATTTTCGCTGTGCCTGTGGCGAAGGCTGCAGTCTCTGTTTGGAAGGGACCAAGGTGGGGGGGTGTTGAGACTCAGAAATCAGGCCGGTTTGATGCCAATCAGACTCGCCTCTTGCCCTTCTCCCCTTTTTCCCTCTCTCCCTCTCCTCCCCTCTCTCTCTTGCCTTTTTCTTTCCCTCCATCCCTTCTTCCCTTCCTTTAAAAAATGTTTATTTCTATTATTATTATTTCTTTTAAAATTTAATTTACTTATAAAATAAATAATAGAAAAATATCGACAAAACCTTAGGATGAGAGGGGCAAAATTCCAGACATTTTTTCAACATTAGAGTTCCATATCCCATCCCCTCTACTGGATGCTTTCCTATTTTTTTTTTAATCTGTCTGGGAGCATGGACCTTGGATCATTATGGGGTGCAGAAGGTGGGAGGTTTGGCTTCTGTAATTGCTTCTCCACTTAACATGGGAGTTGACAGGTGTATCCATACTCCCAGCCTCTCTATATCTTTCCCTAGTGGGGCAGGGCTCAAGGAAAGTGGAGTTCCAGGACTTTGATGAGAAAGTCAGGTTGGTGTCATGGTAGCATCTGTAACCTGGTATCTGCAAAAGCATTAAGATATAAAGAACAAACTATTTAATAATCTGGAAACTAAAGGCAAGAACATAGCAGATGAGCAGATTAGATTTGGGATTTCCATTTTGGAAAAAGTTAGTAGGTCTATTTTAGGTATTTTAGTATTAGTAATAGGTATTTATTAGTATTATTATTGGGTATTTTAGGGGCCCTTGACTTTATAATTTTTACCTGAGACTGACAGCAGGTGCAGGTGCAACCAAAGGGTTGGACTAGAAAGCTGGATCAGGGAGAGAGTAGCTCCCACATCTGGGAAAAGTATATAAATACCATTATATAAACCCCATTGATTTGATCTGGGGCCTATAATTCAGAGCCTGTGTAACCTCTGCATCCCTGTAGCTCTGAGCTTGCATTCTGTGGTTATAGCAAGGAACATTCTAGCCTGCATCCATTGCCAGACCCATTTTCCTTGAGTGGTAGAGGATTTTGATTCTACCTCCTTTTCGAGAATGGAACATTCCCTATCATTGTTGATTCACATTGAGGGCCAGGTCCTATCCCCGCCTACAGAGAGATCCATTGTGTTGCTCCTGATGGAAATGACCAGTGACAGTGGTGAGAGGGATCTGTTAGAGGTCTAGGCCCATCATGTCTGTGTGGGAATCCCAGGATTCCCTGGCTAAGGCCCTACTTCACTTCCTTTCTAAGCTCTGCCCACAGCTATTACAATTTCCAGGGTTCTTTCTTCTTCTACTTTCCTGTTGTGGTACTAATTTTAAGTTGGTGCTATCTTTGAATTCTTCAGCCACCTACCCCTGGATGCTGACTTTACTGAGAAGGAGACTTAGGTCTGGGGTGTTCAGAGAGGCCCTGCCAAGGACATGGCATGGAAACTACACTAAACAAACTAAGCCATTTAAACTAGCTTAATGATCCAAATTCGCCTAACTAAAACTAAACCAGATTGTCTCAACTACTATAGGGCCCTGGTTTTGCACCAGATCTGCATGCTTGAGGCTCAGGTTCAACCCCCTGCCTGTGTCAGATGAGTTTTTCATATGGAGGTTAATGTTGTTTGAGTGCATTTAAACTGGGCCAGACTAAATTGTTATGTTTGCTAAGCTAGGTGCATTAAATGCATTTTGTTTTTGTTTTTGGTGGATGCTAGGGTTGTCACTGGAGCACAGTGCCTGTATGGCTCCACTGCTCCTGGAAGTAATTTTCCTTTTCTTTCTTCTAGGTGATGGATGTATGTGGGAGAGACAGAGAAGGAGATACACTATTTCCATGGAAGATCCTCCACCCCTTGCAAGTCCTCCCATGTGGGGACCCAGAGCTGGAGCTCAGCTCCTTGTTTATGGTAGCAGGGGCTGAAGTCACTGGTTCCTACCTGCAGGAGGGAAGCTTCACGAGTGATGAAGCAGGGCTGCAGGTGTCTTTCCTTTCCCTTTCTAATGCCCTCCCCTTTTCAGTTTTTCTCTATCCTGTCAAATATAAGAAAGAAGAAAAAAGAATGGACACTAGGAGCTGTGGATTTGTTGTGTAGGCAATGAGCCCCTGTGATAACCCTGGAGGCAAAAGAAAAAGAAAGGGGGGACTTCCGGAGGCGGAGCTACGAGCAGCAGATCACTTTCTCTCCTCTCCTCTCCTCTCCTCTCCTCTCCTCTCCTCTCCTCTCCTCTCCTCTCCTCTCCTCTCCTCTCCTCTCTTCTCCTCTCCTCTCCCAGGTCAACAAGGAATACCAAAGGAGACCACCCGGACCGAAACAAGACAGGACTAGAATGACCACAGAAACCCAGTAAATCACCCGTGAGTACAAACACGCGTGGCTGGTGACAGAGAGGAGAGAGGGGCCTAAGGAGAGATTAAGTGACTGCTAACAGTTCAACAGTTTGTCAGTGGAGACACCACCTCCAGTCTGCTCCACCAACAAGGGGACAGCTGAAGGGAGGAAAGGACTCCCCAGAGACTCACCAAGTTTAACTCTGAGTCTCCATTGCAACTACCCTCAGAATCTGGAGCAGCAACAGGGAGGGACACCAGGGTACAGAGATCTAACCGGGAAACTCAGGAGAAGACCTATACCTCGGTGGCATAGCTGAGGGGCTGTGAAAGTCTCTTTGCATAACCACTGGATTATCTCTGCCACACCCTGCTTTATCTCTTGGTCAGGAGTCAGTGATTAAGCTAAGAAGCCTATTGATAGTTTAAAAGCCCTCAGGCTCCCATAGCCTACAGGGGAAAAGAAAAAAAAAAAAGGCTTTTATACCACTGAACTCCAACTCAGGGATTGAAAAAAACTGTTAACTTATATAAAATGGTTAAAACAACAAGAAAAAATATTGGAGACTCGAACCAGGACAAGAGTCCAGCTAAAAGTCCTCCAGAGGGTGAAGCACAAAACAACGAGTTCAACATCCAAACATTAGCTAAGGAAATAATAACAGGAGTGAGTAAAGAATTTGAAAAAATTGTAATCAGAAATGCAGGAACAACAAATGAGAATATGGAAGAAAATTCTAATTATCTCATGCTTATTAGAGAGCTGAAAGCTGAAATCGCTGAGTTAAGAAGGCAACTAGCTGAACAAGCTAAAACAGTATCAGAGCAGGGCAACAAAATAGATGAACTCCAGAAAGCAGTAGAGGGCAGAGAGAATAGAATCAATGAGGCTGAAGACAGAATTAGCAAGATTGAGGATGAATTACAGATAACTAAAAAAGAAGTAAGAGATCTCAAAAATAGATTAAGAGATGCTGAAAACAACAACAGAGTCCTATGGGATGACTTCAAAAGAAACAATATACGCATGATTGGCTTACCAGAGGAAGAAAGAGAAGGGGAGGAAGAAAGCGTTCTCCAGGCCATAATAGCTGAAAATTTCTCTAGTCTAGACAACACCAAAGACATAAAGATTCAAGAAGCCCAGAGGGTCCCAAATAGAATTAACCCAGACCTAAAGACACCAAGACATGTCATACTTAGATTGGAAAGGAATAAGGATAAAGAAAGGATCCTCAAGGCTGCAAGAGAAAAACAAAGAGTCACCTACAAAGGAAAACCCATAAGATTAGCAGCAGACTTCTCCATACAAACACTATAGGCCAAAAGAGAATGGCAAGATATCTATCGAGTGCTCAATGAGAAAGGCTTTCAGCCAAGAATACTATATCCTGCCAGACTGTCATTCAGACTAGATGGAAGCATCAAAATCTTCTCAGACAAGCAACAGTTGAAGGAAGCAACCATCACCAAGCCTGCCCTGAAAGAAGTTCTGAAAGTTCTCCTATAAACAACCAGACCACCACAAATAGGACATATATCAAAACACTCTAAAACTCTACAAGAATGGCGTTAAAATATCTTCAATCTTTGATATCAATAAATGTGAATGGCCTGAATTCACCTATTAAAAGACACAGAGTAGGAAGATGGATCAGAAAACACAACCCAACAATATGTTGTCTACAGGAAACTCACCTAACGCAACAAGACAAACACAGACTTAAAGTGAAAGGATGGAAAACTATCATTCAAGCCAATGGCCCACAAAAAAGGGCAGGAACAGCTATTCTCATATCTGACATGATAGACTTTAAAATACATAAGATTAAAAAAGATAGGAATGGACACTACTTAATGCTCAGAGGATCAATCAATCAAGAGGACTTAACAATTATTAATATCTATGCACCCAATGAGAAGCCATCTAAATACATCAAACTTCTACTGAAAGAGCTACAGCAATATATTAACAGTAACACAATCATAGTAGGGGACTTCAACACCCCACTATCTCAACTTGACAGATGATCCAGGAATAAGATCAGTAAAGACTGAGCTAAATGAAGAGATAGATAAACTGGAACTATTGGACATTTTCAGAGTCATTCATCCCAAGAAACTGGAATACACATTTTACTCAAATCCACATGGGTCATTCTCAAGGATAGACCATATTTCAGGCCACAAAGACAGCAGCAGCCAATTCAAAAGCATTGAAATCATCCCAAGCATCTTCTCAGACCACAGTGGAATTAAACTAACTCTTAACAATCAACAAAAGATTAACCGTGCCAAAATGTGGAAGCTCAACAGTACTCTTCTTAACAACTTCTGAGTCAAAGAGATTTCCTTTGACTCAAATCAAGGAAGAAATCAAAATGTTTCGAGAGTTCAATGAAAATGAAGACACAAGCCATCAAAATATTTGGGACACAGCTAAAGCAGTCCTAAGAGGGAGGAAGTTCATAGCTATACAAGCACACATTAGGAAACAAGAAAAGGCACAAATAAACAGCCTGATTGCACATCTTAAAGACCTAGAAGAAGAACAACAAAGGAACCCTAAAGCAACCAGAAGGACAGAAATTACTAAAGTTAGGGCAGAAATAAATAACATTGAGAATAGGAAAACCATACAAAAGATCAATGAAAGTAAATGTTGGTTCTTCGAAAGAGTAAACAAAATCGACAAACCTTTAGCCAGACTCACAAAACAAAAAAGGGAGAAGACCCAGATAAATCGGATAGTAAATGAAAGAGGAGAAATCACAACAGACACTGCAGAAATTCAACATATCATGCGAGGCTTCTATGAACAACTATATGCCACCAAGCTAGAGAACCTGGAAGAAATGAATGATTTCCTAGATACCTATCAACTTCCAAAACTAAGTAAAGAGGAAGTGGATAACATGAACAGGCCCATCACAGCTAATGAAATTGAAACAGTTATCAAAAATCTTCCCAAAAATAAAAGTCCTGGACCAGATGGTTTTACAAATGAATTCTACAAAACTTCCAAAGAAGAACTAATACCTCTACTTTTAAAAGTCTTCCAGAAGATTGAAGACACTGGAATACTCCCTGCCAGCTTCTATGAAGCCAACATCACCCTGATACCAAAAGCAGACAGGGACACAACCAAAAAAGAAAACTACAGACCAATATCTCTGATGAACATAGATGCGTAAATATTGAACAAAATTCTAGCCAACCGGATACAGCAGTATATCAAAAAAATTGTTCATCATGACCAAGTGGGGTTTATCCCAGGCATGCAAGGTTGGTTTAATATATGTAAAACAATCAATGTGATCCACCACATCAACAAAAGCAAGACCAAAAACCACATGGTCATATCAATAGATGCAGAGAAAGCCTTTGACAAAATACAACATCCCTTTATGATCAAAATACTACAAAAAATAGGAATAGATGGAAAATTCCTGAAGATAGTGGAGTCTATATATAGCAAACCTACAGCCAACATCATACTCAATGGTGAAAACTGGAAGCATTTCCCCTCAGATCAGGTACTAGACAGGGCGGCCCACTATCACCATTACTATTCAACATAGTGTTGGAAGTTCTTGCCATAGCCATCAGGCATGAGCAAGGAATTAAAGGCATACAGATTGGAAGAGAAGTCAAACTCTCCTTATTTGCAGATGACATGATAGTATACATGGAAAAACCTAAGGACTCCAGCAAGAAGCTTTTGGAAATCATCAGGCAATACAGTAATGTGTCAGGCTATAAAACTAACATTCAAAAGTCAGTGGCATTCCTCTATGCAAACACTAAGTTAGAAGAAATTGAAATCCAGAAATCAGTTCCTTTTTCTATAGCAACAAAACAATAAAATATCTAGGAGTAAACCTAACCAAAGAAGTGAAAGACTTGTATACTGAAAATTATGAGTCACTACTCAAAGAAATTGAAAAAGACACAAAGAAGTGGAAAGATATTCCATGTTCATGGGTTAGAAGAATTAACATCATCAAAATAAATATATTACCTAGAGCCATCTACAAATTTAATGCTATCCCCATCAAGATCCCAAGCACATTTTTTAGGAGAATAGAAAAAAATGCTACAAATGTTTATCTGGAACCAGAAAAGACCTAGAATTGCCAAAACAATCTTGAGAAAAAAGGACAGAACCGGAGGCATCACACTGCCAGATCTCAAACTGTATTATAGGGCCATTGTCATCAAAACTGCTTGGTACTGGAATATGAACAGACACACTGACCAGTGGACTAGAATTGAGAGCCCAGAAATGAGGCCCCACACGTATGGACATCTAATCTTTTACAAAGGGGCCCAGACTATTATATGGGGGAAGCAGAGTCTCTTCAACAAATGGTGTTGGAAACAATGAGTTGAAACATGCAGAAGAATGAAACTGAATCACTGTATTTCACCAAATACAAAAGTAAATTCCAAGTGGATCAAGGACTTGGATGTTAGACCAGAAACTATCAGATACTTAGAGGAAAACATTGGAAGAACTTTTTTCCGCATAAATTTTAAAGACATTTTCAATGAAACGAATCCAATTACAAGGAAGACTAAGGCAAGTATAAACCTATGGGACTAAATCAAATTAAAAAGCTTCTTCACAGCAAAAGAAACCACTACCCAAAGAGACCCCTCACAGAATGGGAGAAGATCTTTACATGCCATTCATCAGATAGTTTAATAACCAACATATATAAAGAGCTTGCCAGACTCAACAACAAGACAACAAATAACCCCATCCAAAAATGGGGGGAGGACTCACCACAGAAGAGATCCAAAAGGCCGAGAAACACATGAAAAAATGCTCCAAGTCTCTGACTGTCAGAGAAATGCAAATCAAGACAACAATGAGATATCACTTCACTCCTTTGAGAATGTCATACATCAGAAAAGGTAACAGCAGCAAATGCTGGAAAGGGTGTGGGGTCAAAGGAACCCTCCTGCACTGCTGGTGGGAATGTCACTTGGTCCAACCTCTGTGGAGAACAGTCTGGAGAACTCTCAGAAGGCTAGAAATGGACCTACCCTATGACCCTGCAATTCCCCTCCTGGGGATATATCCTAAGGAACCCAACACATCCATCCAAAAAGATCTGTGTACACATATGTTCTTGGCAGCACAATTTGTAATAGCCAAAACCTGGAAGCAACCCAGGTGTCCAGCAACAGATGAGTGGCTGAGCAAGTTGTGGTCTATATACACAATGGAATACTACTCAGCTGTAAAAAATGGTGACTTCACCGTTTTCAGCCTATCTTGGATGGACCTTGAAAAAATCATGTTGAGTGAAATAAGTCAGAAACAGAAGGATGAATACGGGATGATCTCACTCTCAGGCCGAAGTTGAAAAACAAGATTAGAAAAGAAAACACAAGTCGAACCTGAAATGGAATTGGGGTATTACACCAAAGTAAAAGACTCGGGGGTGGGTATGGAGAATACAGGTCCATGAAAAATGATGAATGAAATAGTGGGGGTTGTATTGTTAAATGGGAATCTGGGGAATGTAAAAAAAAAAGAAAGGAAGGAAAAGAAAAGAGAAGAAAAAGAATGGTACAGAAGGCTGATTTCAACAGGGAGACAAACTGTTGCTTGTGGTTGGCACGCCACCAGTCATACCCTGAACTCCCTGAGCTATGTGCCCACCTTGTCTCTAGGGGCTTCTGCCTCTCCCAGCCCAGGCTGAGATGGTCTTTCATCATTTTGCCCCGGACACCAAATCATTGAGTTACCATCTTGCACGCGCCCTGCTTGCTCTGTCACTGAGCCACCTATCAGGGACAGAGGGTGGGGGGTGTGAGGGGCTGGGCCAGCTGAAGTTATTGGGAAATCAGATGGTGGCTTTGAAACAGAATTGGCTGCCATTTTTTTTTCTTTTCTTTCAAAAATATATTTTATTTTCATGAGTGAGAGATACAGAGGGAAAGACACAGAAAGAGAAAGAGAGACCAGAGCATTATTCAGCTCTGGCTTATGGTGGTGTAGGGGATTGAACGTGGGACATTGGAGCCTCCTAAACTTCAAGCAACCTAAACTTCACAGGGCAGAAGTTTCTGTGTTGAGGATCCCTCTAGACCACACCCATCCACATTGAGGGCAAGGTCCTGTAGAGGCCTATAAGGTGGTCCACTTGGTTGTTCCTGACCCAGCACCATCCTAAACTACAGCTGAGCAGTGCTATCGTAAAAATAAAAATGAAGTCAAGTACATTTATTTTCCTTTCCCTCATACACAACGTGGTACTTTCTTTTCTTAAATCTTTATTTGTTGGATAGAGACAGCCAGAAATCTAGAAAGAAGGGGAGATAGGGAGGTAGAGAGACAGAAAGACACCTGCAACCCTGTTTCACCACTCAGGAAGCTTTCCACCGCAGGTGGGACCAGGGGCTCAAACCTGGGACCTTGTGCATTGTAATATGATCACTCAACCACGTGCACCACCACCAGGTGGCCCTATGTTGCTTTTCTTTAAGGTAAGCCAGCCCATTTGAGTCTCTATTTGTTGTAAACAATTGATAATTGCAAGTTTCTCAGGCTCCTGTGAGTCTCTCTTAACAAGTTCTTAACCAAAGAAGATGGTCAGAGAAACATTCAATTTATAGCCCACTCACCAGTAGTTCTTGTGCTGTTGTGCTGCACTTAGTTTCTATGTTTGGTTGAGGTGGGAGTGGTGGTGGCAGTTTGGGGGCAGTCTCATGGGGTCTGTGTTGACATGGGAAGTTAGTGTCAGAATTGAGTTCAGTTGTGGAATGCAAGTCGCTGTTTCTGGAGAAACCTGCTTACCTGGGGTGGCTCTGGCTGTGAGTGGAGGACCACAATTTTCTTTACTGTGATCAAGGCTGCTGCTCTTGCACTGTGGTAATTGTCCCACTAGAGGGCGCAGGAGATCACCAGCTCCACAGGCCTTGGGACCTTGTGTTTCAATTCTTCTGAGAAAAGTCACCAAAAAGCTTGGACTCTGAGAATTAAAGAATTTTAACCTGGGACTTTATGTCACCACACCCGGTTAAGTGCACATGTTACAATGTTCAAGGACCTGGCTTGAATCCCCTGGTCCCCACCTTCAAGGAGGAAGCTTCATGAGTAATGAAACAGTGCTGCAGGTTTGTCTCTTTCTTTTTTCCTCTCTATATTCCCCTCCTTTCTCAAGTTCTCTCTATTCAAATAAATAAATAAATAAAACAAAACAAATCTTTAAAAATTGAGTGCATAATTACAGAGAAAATTCAAGAACATTCTTTGTACCTTGACGCTATTGTCCTCACACTATGGTAGCAGCTACAAAGTATAAGATGCCGATTGCTGGACCCCAGGCCCAGAAGTTCTGACATGGAAGGTCTCTATTGGGCCCCGCCCCCCAGGGCTGGCATAGTGATCAGGTGCTCAGACCATGTAGAGGCTGCTGGCTCTGGGCCACATTCTGAGAAGCACAAGCACTCTTGACACTTAGGCATGCTTCTGAGTATCCCTCTCCTTTCCATGGGAAGATAGAGGATAGGGGATTCAGCTCATGAATATATATATAGTCATACATATACTTTTTCTTTTGCGACCAGGTTATCACTGGGGCTTAGTGCCTGGACAACTCCACTGTTCCTGACTACCATTTTAAAAATAGATTGTGAGAGACAGAGACAAAAAGGGAGAGAGAGAAGGAGAGACATCCATAACATTGCTCCACTTATCAAGAAGCTTGATAAGGGATAAGATCTTTGGTTATCTTGTAATTTATTAGAACCCAAGTCCCCTCAAATGGGGCAACATGAGAACACTATTGAGTATGCCAACATCCAGCCTCCTCAGGATCATTTAAGTCTCTTTCACGCTGCTGAAAGCTGTTTGCTGCTGGGGTGGAGACACAGGAGAGAGGGGGAGAGGAGCCGAGTCCCTGCCTGAGCTCCCACCATTTGAATTTGAGTTTGAATTGGGGAGAAGGGACCTCACTCTCCCCAGGAATGCTGCCATATACAGATGGTTATAATTGCAGAGATAGAACAGGGGAGTCGGGCACATCAGGTTAAGCACACATGGTGACAAGCTCCTGGTCTGAGCCCCCAGCTCCCCACCTGCAGGGGAGTCGCTTCATAGGCGGTAAAGCAGATCTGCAGGTGTCTTTCTTTCTCTCCTCCTCTCTGTCCTCCCTTCCTCTCTTCATTTCTCTCTGTTCTAACAATGACAACATCAATAACAACAATAATAACTACAACAACAATAAAAAACAAGGGCAGCAAAAGGGAAATAGATATTTAAAAAAAGAAAGATGACAGATAGCTAGATAGATATGTTAGGAGCTACTTAGGGAGAGAATCCCATCTGTAGAGACAGAGATATGCTATAATAGATAGATGATAGGTAGATAGATAATGTTAGAAGCTACATAGGGACAGAATCCCATCTGCCACACATGGATGTCCCTGAAGCATGCACTCAGCTGGCTCAACTGTTTAACCATCCCTTCTCCTAGACCTTTCTCAAGTAGCCTGAGAGAGGAACCAGTCACCAGGTGTCTCAGAACAGCACCAATACCCTTTTGTCTGCCTTGAGACCATAGAATGTGGAGGCGCACCACAGAACATGTCAAAGGGATATCATCAACAGATGGGAGGGGTGTTGAAGGTCCAGAGACCATATGTCTCAACACCCCTAACTCCTGCCCACTATAAAACTAAGAGGACCGGGAAGCTCAGGGACTCTCTCACCCTTGAAGAACTCCATGTGTCTCTGTGTGTCTTTTTCTTTCCTCTCCTGTTTTCTTTCAATAAAACTCATCTCTTTGAAACCCAGCAAAGTCTTGTGGGATTTTTTTTTTCCCTGTGGACTTTTATTTATGGTCTGACCAGTGAAATTAAATGAGATACCACTTCACTCCTGTGAGAATGTCATACATCAGAAAAGTTGGCAGGAACAAATGCTGGAGAGGGTGTGGGGACAAAGGAACCCTCCTGCACTGCTAGTGGTAATGTAAATTGGTCCAACCTCTGTGGAGAACAGTCTGGAGAACTCTTAGAAGGCTAGAAATGGACCTACCCTATGATCCTGGAATTCCTCTCCTGGGGATATATCCTAAGGAACCCAACACACCCATCCAAAAAGATCTGTGTACACATAAGTTCTTGGCAGCACAATTTGTCATAGCCAAAACCTGGAAGCAACCCAGGTGTCCAACAACAGATGAGTGGCTGAGCAAGTTGTGGTGTATGTACACAATAGAATACTACTCAGCTATTAAAAACTGTGACTTCACTTAGAAGCTGGGCTTAAACACATTCATTCCCAAACCAGGTTTGGCTTGCTATTTAAGAGCCCTATTTGGTAAGCATTCCACAGAGCAATGACTTTGAGAAGGTTATTTTTAGGCTGACTTAGTTGGTGCTTTGTTATTGAATCCATCTAAGGGTCTCTCCCAGGCTACGTGAGAAATGGTCTATGGGGGGTGTGGGCCTCCCATCACTTTGGGGCCCTCCCCACCCTCATGCCTGTGAAGGGTGGCCCCTTTGGAAACCCATGTAGCCCTACACCTGCTGTAGCTTTGTGGTCAGACCTGGGACAGCTTCTGCCCCAGTTAGCTGTGCTTAGGCTTCAGGCTCTGCAGTCCTGTGGGGCTGACAAGAAACGTGACACGTTTGAGTCTGAAGTGTCTGAAGTCCCCAGGCAAAGTCAGGGCTCAGACCTGCTCACCCCCAGGATGGACCTGAAATAAGCCACCAGGCCTGATGCTTTTCGAATCACCTTTCCAGAACTTTTGGCCAATCAGGACTGCCTGATGGGCATGAGGTGGGCCTGTGTATTTTGGGCACAGAGGACTCCACTCCCTGCAGAGCTCACACACTCCTCACCAGTGCCTCTGGGGTCTGTGTTCTCCCACTGCAGGCTCCCCCTTTTCTCACCCACGTCTCTTTCCTCCACCTCCTCTCTCTTCAGCTCCTCCTCCTTCTCTCCCCACCTCCCCTCCCATCTTTTCCCTCTTTCCTCTTCCTGTCCTTTCCTCTTATACTTCCCTCCCCTCCCTCTTCTCTTCTGCTTTCCCTCTTTCTCTCTCCATTTCCCTGTGTGTAATGGGTGCACATGCTTGATTTCAACACCCTGGGCCACTTATAATCATTTCAGATGAAGAGACAGAGAGAAAAGGGCGACGGAGCAGCAGCAGCTATGTTTCCTTCCCTCTCCTCCTCCCCCTCCCCCTTGTTAGATGCAGTAGTTTTAAAGTTTTAAGTATAGTTGCTTTCTGCCCTCCTGCCCAGTGAGGTGGAAAATTCCTTGCCCTTTTTCCTTATCAAACAGAACCTAGATAGTGAGGGCCATCAGTTATTTTTGTCTGAAAGATCCTGCATCTGGCAAGCATTATCAGAGCCTTTGCATAGGGTCTGAGGGATGCTGTAACCCAATAAGTTACAGCATATGGCCGGATAAATTGCAAACAGATGGCCGGGTGGTCCCAGCAAAGGACAAAAGAATGAGGTAACCTTTTTTTGCATACAGGCTTGAAATTAGACAAATTCTATAGGTTGTTCAGTGTGTTGTAATGTTTGAAATGATTGGACCCCGTGTTTTCTATAGAGTACCATTGGATATATTATAGAATCCTCGTTTTGCATGACCCCCCTCCGTTGGAGTGAGCTCTGAAATCCTATAAATAGTGTGGTTTGAGCTTTGTTCGAGGTCGAGCTGACAGACTGCTGTCTGATGCCACTCTGCCCGGATTCGAATTCGTTAATAAACATCTTTTGCTTCCTTGCAGTGGATGGTGGTTTGATTTCGCTCTTTAACACCCCTTCTCCCCCTCTCCCCTCTTTCCTCTCCCTCTCCCCTCAGCTAACCTCTCCTCTCCTTTCTCCTCTCCTCTCCTCTCTTCCCCTCACCTAATGTCTCCTAACCTCTAACCTCTCCTCTCTCCTCTCCCCTCCTCTCTCCTCTCCTCTCCTCTCCTTTCCTCTCCTCCCTTCTCCTCTCCTCTCCTCTCCTCCCTTCTCTTTTCCTCTCCTCTCCTCCCTTCTCTTCTCCTCTCCTCTCCTTTCCTCCCTTCTCCTCTCCTCTCCTCCCTACTTTCTTCTCCTCTCCTCCCCTCTCCTCTCCTCTCCTCTCCCTCCCTCTCTCACCTCTCCTCTCTCTCCTCATCGCTCTCACTGCTCCTCACCGCACCTCTCCTCTCCTCCCCTGTCCTCTCCTCACTTCCCATCACCTCTTACCTCTCTCCTTTCTCACATCTCTTCTCTCACTTCCCCTCCCCTCCCCTTTTCTCACCCCCCTCTCCTCAGACAACTAGAAAAATCAAAGGAGATCATCTGGGACTGCAACAAAATAATGACTTTGGGAACCCACCAAATCACCGGTGAGTGCAAGCTTGTGGACACACGAGAGGAGCCTAAGGCGAGATTATTGGGACTAAAGCTCCATGGTCCTCATCACTCACCTCTCTCCTCATGTCCTTGGCTCAGTACTGTGTCTGCTTTTCTTCTTTGAGGATAAGTGACATTGACTGTCAAAAGGGCCCTTTTGTGCCCTCCTTCCCTTTTATCTGAACTTTATTAGTCTTGGGTCCTACATAGGCTCAGATGGGATGTCTGGCTTCACTCTAGTGGGATCTATTGTTAAGGTAAGATTAGGGTCAGAGAGCTCTGAACCCTAGATCTACCAGGACTACCTAGGACCAGGACCTTTTGCGACCCAGATTATTTGTTTTGCTCTCCTCACTGAGAGGGAAGAAAATTTAAGAAACACCTAAGGAAGAAGTCAGGTCTTTTGTTTCGCTTACCTAGAAGGAAGGAAAAGGAAAACCAGAAGTAGTAAATAGATGTAGGCATGGCTTAGAAAGGAATAAGGTAGGGACCACAAAAAGCTATGAAAGGGCTCAGCTTGGTCATCTATTTGACGTATTGCCCAACTGACCTGTGCATGTCTTAATTTTCCTAAATCAGGTTTGTAATCTGACTACAGCCTCCCTAATTATTTGTGAAGCACACTGCAGTGAACCAGACACAATGGGAAAGACTCATCAGTCTCATCCCCCTACAACACTATGGGATTATGAGACTGAGACACGGAAACCTAGGGCACGACCCAAACCCGGGATGGGCCAAGGAGGCCTTCATGAGGACATGGTCTCCACTGTGCTGGAAGAATGAGTGCTGAGCTAGAAGCAGGGGAGTGAGGTGCCTTGGAGGAGGTGAGAGAGGCTGGGTGTAGTCACTGAGCACTGTTCAAGGCAGCTCGCCATTTTGTGGCAAGATCAACTTTACTGAGGGAGTTGGCTAGTGGCTCACCTAATAAAGCAGACATGCTACCCTGAACAAGGATCTGGGCTTGAATGCCAGGCCACCACATGGGAGTGACTAGAAGGTGGGAAGCCTCATGAGAGCCACGCGTGTTTGTACTCACGGGTGATTTACTGGGTTTCTGTGGTCATTCTAGTCCTGTCTTGTTTCGGTCCGGGTGGTCTCCTTTGGTATTCCTAGTTGATCCGGGAGAGGAGAGGAGAGGAGAGAAAGCTATCTGCTGCTCATAGCTCCGCCTCCAGAAGTATCCTCTTTCTTTCTTTCTATTTATTTATTTATTTATTTATTTATTTATTTATTTATTTATTTATTTTTTTATTTAAGAAAGGATTAATTAACAAGACCATAGGGTAGGAAGGGTAAAACTCCACACAATTCCCACCGCCCAATCTCCATATCCCACCCCCTCCCCCAATAGCTTTCCCATTCTCTATCCCTCTGGGAGCATGGACCCAGGGTCATTGAGGGTTGCAGAAGGTAGAAGGTCTGGCTTCTGTAATTGCTTCCTCGCTGAACATGGGCGTCGACTGGTCGGTCCATACTCCCAGTCTGCCTCTCTCTTTCCCTAGTAGGATGGGTCTCTGGGGAAGCTGAGCTCCAGGACACATTGGTGGTGTCTTCAATCCAGGGAAGTCTGGCCGGCATCCTGATGATACCTGGAACCTGGTGACTGAAAAGTGAGTTAACATACAAAGCCAAACAAATTGTTGAGCAATCATGGACCCAAAGCTTGGAAAAGTGGAGAGGAAGTATTAGGGAGGTACTCACTGCAAACTCTAGTGTACCTCTGCTTTCTTACTTTGGTGCCATACTCCAAACTCAGTCAATTTCTGCTTTGTGTTTCTACTTCTTCTTTTTTTTTTTTTTTTACATGCATAACATTCCCCAGATTCCCATTTAACAATACAACCCCCACAATTTCATTCATCATTTTTCATGGACCTGTATTCACCCCACCCATCCACCCACCCCAGAGTCTTTTGCTTTGGTGTAATACTCCAATTCCATTTCAGGTTCGACTTGTGTTTTCTTTTCTAATCTTGTTTTTCAACTTCGGCCTGAGAGTGAGATCATCCCATATTCATCCTTCTGTTTCTGACTTATTTCACTCAACATGATTTTTTCAAGGTCCATCCAAGATCGGCTGAAAACGTTGAAGTCACCATTTTTTACAGCTGACTAGTATTCCATTGTGTATATATACCACAACTTGCTCTGAATGACTCTGAAAATGTCCAATAGTTCTAGGTTATCTATCTCTTCATTTAGCTCCCTTATGTCTTTACTGATTTTCTTCCTGGATGATCTGTCAAGTTGAGATAGTGGGGTGTTGAAGTCCCCTACTATGATTGTGTTACTGTTAATATATTGCTGTAGCTCTTTCAGTAGAAGTTTGATGTATTTAGATGGCTTCTCATTGGGTGCATAGATATTAATAATTGTTAAGTCCTCTTGATTGACTGATCCTCTGAGCATTAAGTAGTGTCCATTCCTATCTTTTTTAATCTTATGTATTTTAAAGTCTATCATGTCAGATATGAGAATAGCTGTTCCTGCCCTTTTTTGTGGGCCATTGGCTTGAATGATAGTTTTCCATCCTTTCACTTTAAGTCTGTGTTTGTCTTGTCGCGTTAGGTGAGTTTCCTGTAGACAACATATTGTTGGGTTGTGTTTTCTGATCCATCTTCCTACTCTGTGTCTTTTAATAGGTGAATTCAGGCCATTCACATTTATTGATATCAAAGATTGAAGATATTTTAACGCCATTCTTGTAGAGTTTTAGAGTGTTTTGATATATGTTCTATTTGTGGTGGTCTGGTTGTTTATAGGAAACCTTTCAGAACTTCTTTCAAGGCAGGCTTGGTGATGGTTGCTTCCTTCAACTGTTGCTTGTCTGAGAAGGTTTTGATGCTTCCATCTAGTCTGAATGACAATCTAGCAGGATATAGTATTCTTGGCTGAAAGCCTTTCTCATTGAGCACTCGATAGATATCTTGCCATTCTCTTCTGGCCTGTAGTGTTTGTATGGAGAAGTCTGCTGCTAATCTTAGGGGTTTTCCTTTGTAGGTGACTCTTTGTTTTTCTCTTGCAGCCTTGAGGATCCTTTCTTTATCCTTATTCCTTTCCAATCTAAGTATGACATGTCTTGGTGTCTTTAGGTCTGGGTTAATTCTGTTTGGGACCCTCTGGGCTTCTTGAATCTTTGGTGTTGTCTAGACTAGAGAAATTTTCAGCTATTATGGCCTGGAGAATGCTTTCTTCCTCCCCTTCTCTTTCTTCCTCTGGTAAGCCAATAATGCGTATATTGTTTCTTTTGAAGTCATCCCATAGGACTCTGTTGTTGTTTTCAGCATCTCGTAATCTATTTTTGAGATCTCTTACTTCTTTTTTAGTTATCTGTAATTCATCCTCAATCTTGCTAATTCTGTCTTCAGCCTCATTGATTCTATTCTCTCTGCCCTCTACTGCTTTCTGGAGTTCATCTATTTTGTTGCCCTAATCTGATACTGTTTTAGCTTGTTCAGCTAGTTGCCTTCTTAGCTCAGCGATTTCAGCTTTCAGCTCTCTAATAACCATGAGATTATTAGAATTTTCTTCCATATTCTCATTTGTTGTTCCTGCATTTCTGATTACAATTTTTTCAAATTCTTTACTCACTCCTGTTATTATTTCCTTGGCTAATGTTTGGATGTTGAACTCGTTGTTTTGTGCTTCACCCTCTGGAGGACTTTTAGCTGGACTCTTGTCCTGGTTCGAGTCTCCAATATTTTTTCTTGTTGTTTTAACCATTTTATATAAGTTAACAGTTTTTTCAATCCCTGAGTTGGAGTTCAGTGGTGTAAAAGCCTTTTTTTTCCCCCCTGTAGGCTATGGGAGCCTGAGGGCTTTTAAACTATCAATAGGCTTCTTAGCTTAATCACTGACTCCTGACCAAGAAATAAAGCAGGGTGTGGCAGAGATAATCCAGTGGTTATGCGAAGAGACTTTCACAGCCCCTCAGCTATGCCACCGAGGTATAGGTCTTCTCCTGAGTTTCCCGGTTAGATCTCTGTGCCCTGGTGTCCCTCCCTGTTGCTGCTCCAGATTCTGAGGGTAGTTGCAATGGAGACTCAGAGTTGCACTTGGTGAGTCTCTGGGGAGTCCTTTCCTCCCTTCAGCTGTCCCCTTGTTGGTGGAGCAGACTGGAGGTGGTGTCTCCACTGACAAACTGTTGAACTGTGAGCAGTTACTTAATCTCTCCTTAGGCCCCTCTCTCCTCTCTGTCACCAGCCACGCGTGTTTGTACTCACGGGTGATTTACTGGGTTCCTGTGGTCATTCTAGTCCTGTCTTGTTTCGGTCCGGGTGGTCTCCTTTGGTATTCCTAGTTGATCCTGGAGAGGATAGGAGAGGAGAGAAAGCGATCTGCTGCTCGTAGCTCCGCCTCCGGAAGTCGAATCCTCCTTTCTTATTTTTTTAAATCTTGCTTCACTGCTCTCTCTAGAGCTTCTAGAACTCTGTGGAGTAGAACTAAAAGTGGCTTATTTTTCTTTTCAATTCCTTATTTCACTGGGGAGTCTTTTGATTTTTTTTTTTTTTAACCACTGAGTATATGTTAGTTGTGGGAATAGTACATATGGCTTTTATAAAGGAGGTATCCATTAATAATTATTTAAAAAGAATTTTAAAAATATTTATTTTTCCTTTTGTTGTCCTTGTTTTATTGTTGTAGTTATTGTTTTTGTTATTGATGTTATCGTTGTTGGATAGGACAGAGAGAAATGGAGAGAGGAGGGGAAGACAAAGAGGGGGAGAGAAAGACGGACACCTGCAGACCTGCTTCACCACCTGTGGAACGACTCCCTCACAGATGAGGAGCCGGGGGCTCTAACCTGGATCAGTACACTGGTCTTTGTATTTTGCGCCAACTGCACTTAACCCACAGCACTACTGCCCGACCCCCCTCTGATAATTATTTATTGAAAGTTTTTAACATGCAGGGCATTGAATTCCACCAGGTGACTTTTTTTGCATATTTTGAGATGATCATTCGATTACCATCTTTTAATCTATCAATGTGATACATTGTATGTATTGATTTGCCTATGGATTGGCAAACCCTTATGGTTTATACAAGGGTTTGAATGATATCTACTTACACCCCAAGGATTAATCCCACTTGGTCATGGTTACGTTGCTTCTAATGTGTGATTGAATTGCATCTGCTCATATTTTGTTGAATCTTAGCATCTTTACTCTTCAGAGATATTATCTTTCAGGTTGCTTTTCCTCTACTGTCCTTATCTGACTTTAGCATCAGCTGGCCTCAGAAAAATGTGTTTGGGGAGTCGGGCAGTAGTGCAGTGGGTTAAGTGAATGTGGCACAAAGTGCAAGGAGCGGAGTAAGAATCTGGTTTGAGCTCCCTTCTCCCCTCCTCTCTCCATTTCTCTCTCTCCTAGCCAACAACGACAACAATAACTACAACAATAAAACAACAAGGGCAACAAAAGGGAATAAATTTTAAAAATCTTGAAAAAAAGAAAAATGAGTTTGATTCAACTCTTCAACTCTTAGGAAGCGTTTGAGAAAGACTGACCTTAATTTTCCTTAAAATGTTTGGTAAAATTCCAGTGAAAACATCTGGTTCTGTGCTTGTACTTGCCAGGAGGTTTTTGATGACTGATTCGATCTCATTGGTGTGGATCTGTTCAGATTTTCTTTTTATTTATGATTCTGCCTTGGGAGGTTGTTGTTTATTTCCAGGAGTTTTCCCATTACTTCTAGGTTACCCAATTTGTTACCATATAATTGTTTACAGTGATGTCTTATGAGCCTCTACATTTCTGTGGTATCAGTTGCAATGCCTGCTCTGTCATTTTTTTTTAATATTAGCTTTTTGTTTTTGGTCCTCTCTCTTTTCCTCTGATTTAATCTAGCTAACACTGAGTTTTCCAATTCTATTTATCTCCAACAAACTGACTTGGTTTTGCTGATTTTCTTCCCCTCTCTGTATTCTTTCTGGCTGATATTTCACTTATTTCTGCTGTGATCTTTGTAACTTCCTTCACTCTGCTAACTTGGGCTTAGTTTAATGCTATCCTGTTCCCTTAAAATTTGGTGGTTTTAGATATTTTACCTTAATATAGGCATTTATTGCTATCAAATTCCCTCTTAGAGTTGATCTTAGTTCATCCTGTAAGTTTTGATATATTTTATTTCCATTTTCATTTGTTTCAAGACTAAAAAAAATTTTTTGTCTTTGATCCTTCAGTTACTCAGGAGTGTGCTGTTTATATTTTATTTATTTGTTGAATAGAGATGAAGAGAAGCTGGGGTAGAAGGGGGAGATAGAGAGGCAAAGAGAAGACAGACACCTGCAGCACTGCTCCAACACGTGTGAACTTTGCCCTCTGTAGGTGAAGACCAGAGGTTTAAACCCAAGTCCTTGTGTATGGTAACATGGATCAACCAAGTGCACCACCACCGAACTTCTGGGAGTGCCATATATTAACACATTTCCCATATTTTCTTTTTGCACAGTGGAATTTTATGTGATCAACAATGCAACTTGACTTGCTTTCCTTTCCTCCTTCCCTTCCTTCCTCCTTCCCTTTCCTTTTTTCTTTCTTCCTCCTTCCCCCTTTTAAAAAATATTTATTTTTCCCTTTTGTTGCCCTTGTTTTATTGTAATTATTGTTGTTTCTGATGTCCTCCTTGTTATATAGGACAAAGATAAATGGAGAGGGGAGGGGAAGACAAAGGGGGGAGAGAAAAATAATACTTGCAGACCTGCTTCCCCGCCAGTGAAGCAAGTCCCCATGGGAGCTGGGGTTTGAACCAGGTTATTCCGGTTATGAGTTTTGCGCCTCCTGTACTTAACCCACTGCGATACCACCCAACTCCCCCTTGCTCCCCTTCTCTCCCCCCTCTCGACAAAGAGTCCATAGTACTGCTCAGCTATAGCTGGTGGTGCTGAGGAGTGAGCCTGGATCCATAGAGTCTCAGGCATGAAAGTCTTTTTGCTAGCCACCATACTATCTCCCCAGTCCAATCTCCATCTTTTAAAACTTGCTAAGTCAAGTTATGCTATATCTTGGAGAACAATGTGCATTCTGCTGCTACGAGGTGAAATGCCCTCATGTGTCTGCTTAGTCCACTTGGTTTAAAGCTGACTTCAAGTCCATTGTTGCCTTATTGACTTTCTGTCTAGATTATCTATCCTTTTATAGAAATAGCATATTGATGTTCCCTACTACAACTGCGTTATTTTATGTTTTTGCCTTCAGATTTTTTAGTATTTCCTTACTTACACACACTTTAGCAATTACAACAGCCACTGATGGGTTCATGTAATAACTTTAAAAAAATTATTCCTTTTTGTTGCCCCAGTTTTATTGTTTTTGTTGTTATTGATGTCATCATTATTGGAAAGGGCAGAGAGAAATGGAGAGAGGAGGGGAAGACTGAGTGGGGGAGAGAAAGATAGACACCTGCAGACCTGCTCGAACCGGGATCCTTATGCCAGTCCTTGCGCTTTGAGTCATGTGCACTTAACTTGCCGCGCTACCGCCCGACTCCCCATGTAATAACTTTCTTTGTTTCTCACTACTGTCTTTGGTGCAAGGTCTGAGATAATATGGCTAGCCCCTGCTCCTTTTTGTTTTCCATTTTATGAAGTGTTGCTTCTTTACATTCTTTTTTAGTCCTTAGAACTGGCATGAGTCTCTGGAGGCAGCAAATCCATTAAGTGCTGCTTAATTATAGAGATGAGTTGTTAGGTGAATTCTCCATTGGGTGAATGTTAGAGTTTAATCACACAGACACAGATTGCATAACCTATCACACATCTAGGTTCTGTGACATAACCTATTGTATCATACTCATGTCCACTGTTGACTAAACTACATTAAGTGACATATGACTATATATAAGCCTACCTTTATTGTGTGATAGAGACAGAAAGAGTGAGAGAGACCACAGCATAAAAGTGTCCTCCAGTGTGAGGCCAGGCTCAAACCTGGATTGTGTACATAGCAAAGCATCACACTATCCAGTGAGCTATTTCACTAGACTGGATCTAGGTTTTTTTTTTTTTAAGTAAGTTTCTTTCTTTCCTTCTTCCTTTATTTATTATTGGATAGAGATAGAGAGAAATGAGATAGGAGGGGAAGACAGAGAGGGAAAGAGACAGAGACCTGAAGCCCTGCTTTACCACTCATGAAGTTTCCCCCTACAGATAGAAATCAGGGACTTGAACCTGGGTCCTGTACACTGTAATGTGTGTGCACCACCTGGTCCTTAGGGTTTTGTTTTTTGGAATCTTGGTTCACAAGCCAATGCACATTTTAGGAGTACATTTTAATCCAGTTGGGGAAGAGCTCAATTGGCAGAGCTCCAGACGTTGCATGCCTGGAAGTCCCCAGATCAGCCCCTAGCACCACACATACCAGAATAGCATTTTTGGCTTCTCACTCTCTCTTTTATATTTAATCTTTATTTATTTGATAGAGATAGCTAGAAATTGAGAGGAAGGGGGAGATAGAGAGAGAAGGAGACAAAGAGACGTCTGCAGCACTGCTTCATGACTTGTGAAGCTTTCCCTCTGCAGGTAGGGACTGGAGGCTCGAACCCGGGTCCTTGTTCACTCAACCAGGTAAATGTTACACTCAATGAGTATAACATGTACACTCAACCAGGTACGTCATTACCCGGCTCCTATCTCTCTTTTTAAAAAATAATTAATTTTTTTATTATATAGAAACAGAGAGAAATTGAAAGAGGAGGGGAGATAGAGAGAAAGAGAGACAGAGAGATACCTGCAGCCCTGCTTCACCACTCAAGAAGCTTTCCCCCTGCAGGTGGGGACCAGAGGCTTGAACCTGCATCCTTGCACATTGTAATGTGAATGCTTAACCAGGTGTGGCACCTGGTTCTCACTCTCTCGTGTCTCATATTAAACTTTCTCATATACACTATATAAAATATACATTAAAAAAGAAATACTATTTATCTCCTCAAAAGGTATCTCATCAATTCCCCACTAAAGCACTGATGTCCCTCCATCAAAGTCTTCCCCCAACCCGAAACATCCCATGCCCCCCCCCCAACCCTTTTGCTAAGCTTAGTTCTGCTGTCCGATTTTTTTTCCTCCAGGGTTATTGCTGGGCTCGGTGCCTGCACCATGAATCCACCGCTCCTGGAGGCCATTTTTTCCCCCTTTTGTTGCCCTTGTTGTTGTAGCCTCCTTGTGGTTATTATTACCATTGTTGATGCTGTTCATTGTTGGATAGGACAGAGAGAAGAGGGGAAGACAGAGAGGGGCTCGAACTGGTATCCTTATGCCGGTCCTTGTGTTTTGCGCCACGTGCGCTCATCCAACTGCGCCACCACCCGACCCCCCCCTGCTGTCCGAGTTTATAGTCTTCTTAGTCTGTTTGTTTTCCTGGCTGTGTTTGATTTTTTTATAAGTGAAATCGTCTATATATTTTCATTTTAAATCCCTTTGGTAATTCTTATAGTGGTGATGAATTCCTCTAGCTATTACTTGTCTAAAAATCTTTCCATGCCTCCTTTAAACCTGGCTGATAACAAACTCAGCAGGACAAACTATTCTTGAATGGAAGTGTTTTTCTATTCAGAACTTTGAACTTACCCTGACAGTCCTATCTAGTCTCTTAAAGTTCAATAGAGAAGTCAGATGACAGCCTCATACGATTTCCTTTATAGGTGATGTTCCACTTTTTTTCTGGCAGCTTTCAGAATTCTGGTAGCAATTAAAAAGAAGAAATGGGGGACCAGGTGGTAGCGCAGCAGGTTAAGTGAACAAGGGAAGCGCAAGAAACTGCATAAGGATACCAGTTTGAGCCCCCTGGCTCCCCACCTTCAGGAGAGTCACTTTACATGTGGTGAAGCAGGTCTGCAGGTGTCTATCTTTCTCTCCCGCTCTGTCTTCCCCTCCTCTCTCCATTTCTCTCTGTCCTATCCAACAACAATGACATAAGTGTTAGAAGCAGTAGTTTTAAAGAATGTTAGAAGTAGTTTTAAAAGTTCTCTTTCATGCAGTTATTCATTAAGTGCTTTTAGTATAAGTTGTTGGTGGTGAGAGAAAATTCCTTTCCCTTTGTCCCTTTAGGAACAGGACTTAATTAGTAAGACACCTGTTGAAAGCAACAGGACCTAATCAGTAAGCCACCGGATGTTTACTGAGACCCTGCAAACAGACAAAGCTTATCAGGGCCTTTGCACTAGGAAATTATTTTCTAGGAAGGGGCCGCTGATGGCGGGGGGGGGGGGAATGTGGTGACCCTACCTGGCTAGATTTTATTGGTTGTGTGATCTTACTATATATTAAAACTATCCCGCGCTTTGCTTTGAATGGATCATGCTTTTGCTAAGTTTGAAATGATTGGATTTTGTGTTTGCTATAGCCTGTTATTGGATGTAGGTTGATAAGGTGATGTGTTCCCCCTCCCTGAGTGTAGTCTGAATTCCTATAAATTGTGTGGTTTAAGCCCTGTTCAGGGTCGAGCTTTGGTAGACTAACACCAGTCACCATCTCCGCCCGGATTGCAATTCGTCAATAAACATCTTTGCTTCCTCTCATTGGATGGTGGTTTGATTTATGCTAACAATAAGTAACAACAATAATAATAACTACAACAAGGTAACAACAAGGGCAACAAAATGGGGGAAAAAGAAATAGGAGAAGGGTGAGGAGAGAAGAAGAGAGAGGAGAAGGAGGAGGAGGAAGAGAGGAAGTAGTAGTGGAAGGGGAAGGAGGAGAAGGGCAGACATTTTGCCATGTCTGCAGGGCTGGACTGTGGGTTTGAGAGGAGTATAGTTTACAGTGGTGAGAAACATAATTTCTGTTATGAGTTGTTGGTGAGAAAATTCATCTCTCCCTTTCTTTGGGCTGGCTTCTTGAAGATCATTTTCCTCCTTTGATTGGGCCATGTTTCCCTGTTTAAAAATGTGATTTGTGATTTTTTTTTGTTGTTGTTTTTGGTGTCAGTTTTATTTATTTGAAAGGGTACTCCCATGTTTTAGTGTGTATAGAGAATTCTGAAACTCTTGTGGTTGGTGTATGACTTTGATGGGATTATGTATTTGATTTCCTAGTTAGAGGAGTTTTCTGGTGTTCCTCAAGAATTTGTGATCTCTTGCTCCTGATCTCTCTGTGACACTACTGCCTTTGGGTTTGGTGCTTCAATTATCCCACTTAACTTTCAGTGGCCTCCAGGCTTCCAAAGTGGCTTATCACACCTGTACTCCATGTTAGTTCCTAGGGAATCCCTAAAAAGCTATAGTGCTGGGGGCTTTGTAGTGATGCCCCCTAGTTAAGTGCATACATCACCCTATGAAAAGACCCAGGTTTGACCTCCCACTCTCCAGTTTCAGGGGAAAGCTTCACAAGAGTGAAGTACTGGAGTTGTTTCTCTGTCTCTTTCCCTCTTTATCTGCCCCTTCCCTCTCAATTTCACTCTGTCTTTTTAATAAAGAAAAAACAAACAAACAAACAACAACAAACAGAGGCTTCTAGGAGCAATACATTCATTGTGTAGGCACTGAACCCCAGCAATAATTCTTTGGTGGCAAAGAATAAGAGGAGGAGAAGAAGAAAAAGGAAAAGATGATGAAGAACATGAAGATGAAGAATAAGAAAAGAAAAATTGATTCCTCTTCCGTCACTCACCCAAAGTCCAAAAATAAATAAAGGCTGGAGTGCTGGGTATATAGTCCCATGGTCCCATGCTCTCCCCATCCCAAGGGGGAACCATCTGCACTGGGCCCAGTTGGACTTTGGCTGTCGTGGGGCACTTCTCCCTGGTGCTGTACTTCACTCCCTTATTCCTTCCTTCCTTCCTCCCTTTATTTTTCCTTTCTATTTCTTCCACTGGTCTTCAGGAAGCCAGCACATGCCAGCTGCACTGTACAGCAAGAGTTTGTTTCAGTGACAGCTTCAGACACCTGGTTCCATTTGGGGTTCAAGGCACTGCAGACAGACGTGCAGAAGTCCCCAGATCAGAAAGAGCGGGGCTTGTTTTCAGAACTCAGCAATGTTCACATAACCCAGGCCATGAGAATCTCTGCAGGCTGATTCTCTGCTCCTAAAATGTTCTGGAATTTCCAGGAATGGATGAGACTGCTGACAAGTCTGACATGATGTGCTATTGATCCCTTCTCTGTAAAGTGTTACCCATTATCTAAATACTTGTTAGCAGTGAAGAAGCTCAGGTTCCTTTTTTATGTCTTGAGATAGCTCACCTGCCAGGCAAGGGGAAGAGGGTGATAGAGAGAGAAAGAGAGATAATTATAGCACTGCTTTACCACTTGTGAAGCTTCCATCCCTGCATGTGGGGTACTGCGGCTTGAACTCAGGTTCTTGTGTATCCTTATATCTGCACTAACCTGGTGCACCTCTTGAAGGGTATTTTAATTGGAGGCTGGGAAGGTAGCAAAGTCCAGCTACATTTCAGAGCTGGCCCCTTCATTTACATGTTCTAAAAATGTAGAATGCCATTTACATTTTTCTTCAACCCAAATCTGCCTTTAACTTGTAAAGCCTCCCCTACAACTGACAGATCAAAGGGTCCCATTCAAGAATGGGTCAATATTCACCCATTCATGTCAAACCAACTCTTTCCTCCCAGGAATGGATTAGTCCAAAGGTAACATTACTCCAAAGGTAACATTAGTCCGAAGGTAACATTACTTCCCTCTCTTAACTCTGACTTAGAAACTGCCTACAAGCTTCTCTGTTTTTCTCTGGCCAGTCCCCTAGCAGAATTTCTTCTCCCCCCCTGCCTGACTTCAATTGTGATGCTTCACATTTGGGGTTCTGGGACTCGATCATGGATACAATTCATTCTAATCAGGAGGCTCCTTTTGTCATGCAGCCAATTACTATCCATTAAGTGATTGTGCCTTTTGTTTCACTGTCGATTGTGATTACACAGGATCGAGTACGTTCAATGGGTTTATGATGGCTTCATTAATCAGACGAAACCTGCTGTTAAGAGCTGATGGCTTTGTGAGGGGGAACCTCACTTGGGTGCCCGGAGATGCCGTTAAATCAATGCATCCCAGAATCTTTAGCAAGTGCTTCAAGGTCCTGCCCCAAGGGGTGCTGGGAGAGAGGGAGACACACCGTCCAATTGCTGTTCTCAGGCCCTTTCTATGGTTCTTAGATGGGGTGGGTCCAGGAATGTCTAATGTTTAGAAAGCTGATTAGTTAAATTTATTTTATTATTTGCAGCGAGGGTTAAAACTGAGGCCAGGGTGGCAGAGAAGTGGCGAACTCATATGAGCATACACATTACCTATGCTCAAGGATCTGAGTTCAAGGCCAAGGTTCCCACCTACAGAAGGGAAGCTTCACACTTTGTAGAATGGTACTCTTGACATCTCTTTTTTCTCTCTCCACCTGCCGGGCTAGCTTCACTAGCAGGAGAGAGAGACGACCAGGGACTCATGGCTGAGTGGAGTGGTATGCAATTCAGTCTTTATTCATGTGGAACACAGCACAGTCTAGGCTATCTCTAATCACAATCTTGTCTTTATCCTGAGGCAGAAGAGTCAGTTCTGAAGAGGATGTACGTAATAGGGGGTGGGAAGAAGGAAAAAGCATGCAAAACAGTGAGGATTAAATCTATGCCCTAAAGGCAGTGTGGTGCTTAGTTAACAGTGGTCATGTAAATAGAAACAGGGGGGATTAAACCAGTGAAATAGAAAGGATCTCAGAAACAGAATTTAGAAGCACACCAACATCTCCCCCTTTCTTTTTAACTAATGGCCATAGTATCAGGAGTGTGGGGTGAACAGAAACCTTATTGTATAAGCATTTTCAAAAGAACTGGCACAAGACATGGAAGAACAAGTAAGAGAGCAGCAAGAACCTACATGATGCCAAGGAAAGGCCTGAGGGGGCGTTTCCTGCCTCAAAGGGCAAGGCCTATCAGGCGAAAGGGTATTTCTTGCATCTAGAGGCATTTCATGCCTCAAAGGGTGTTTCCTGCCTCTGTGGGCATCTCTTGCTTCTGGGGGCATTTCATGCCTCAAAGGGCATTTCCCCCCTCTGTGGGCAGAGCCTACATGTGAGGGGGCGTGGCCTATAGACCCCAAGGCAGCTGGCTGCAAAGTCCATGCACTGCTGCGGTCAGTCTTTGAGAAACCCAGCAGTGTAAAGGAAAACTGCTGTAAAGTTGTGTAAAGTGTCCAAGAGGTGTACCAGTAAGTTTGATAGAAGTGTCAGTCGAAAGCAGATGACCACGGATGAAATGCCAGGGGATGAAATGCTGCACGTCTGTCTTGATGGGAAAGGTCAACCACTGTAATTCCACTTTTCTGTCGAGAGTGAGCTTTGGAGTCTTGTGAATCAGTTTCTTCAGGTCATGCCAGGTCACATCATTGGTTTTGGGGGGGCTGCTGTAGTCATGCCATCTTGTGGGCAATATCAGAGAATGGGTCCAGATGGATTTCTGGGGGATCCATTTGAGCAGATGTTTTTTCATGTGAAGATGACAGCTGTAATTTGTGAAACAAAACTTTTCAAGGTTGTTTAAACAGCATAAGCCTCAGGCATGAGAATCATTAACATAACCATTATGCTATCTACCCCACCCATATTTATACAGTTTTCAGGATAAAAATTTCACATTTATGCCAAGACGTAAAAATAAAATAAAAAGAAAAAAAAACAATTTTTGGATTGTTTTGGGATGTCTCTAGAAATCATGGCTGCGTCCAGCACTTTTTTGTAAAGTCAATGTCTTACAAAAATTTAGTCATTCAAATTATGAAATGCAACTGAAAGTAGACAGCAAACAAGATATTCAGAGAGAACAATCGGGGGAATCGAGAGAAAAGCCGTAGGCATCTTTTGCTTCTTTTACCTTGAACCACATTATCCAGATCTCACTATGTAGCATCATGAGTCCCCGGAGGGCATCCTAGTCCAAAAAGCTCTTTGAAATTCCATGTAGGGTGCTTCTGACGGTTCCTGCTGGATTGCTGCAGGCACCCATTTTAAAAAAATGTCTTCCCATCTAAGAAAGAATCGAATCAGGAGGGTAGAACTAACCACATGTCTCCATTCTTGGGACTGCCAGGGTACTAGAGAATGCTCCAAGTTAGAGTAGTCCGTTTCCGTGGGAAACATGGGAGAGGAAGTCCAGAAAGTCCCAGGAGAAATCTCCACACAGCTCTCAAACTCTACCATCATGGTCATAAGGAACCAAAGTTCCTGGTCATGGAACCAAAGTGTGGCCCAGAGCAAAATGTTCCAGAGACAAAGAAACTGTCTCATGAAGAAGGAGTAGAGGCTTTGGGAAACCTCTTCATAAGTAGAAAGGCAGCCCTTGGCGGATGGGTGCCGAGTTTACTTATCTGGGGGATGGATGGGTTAGGTCCCACGTTGGTGCCAGTCCCAGTTCGGGGCGCCAGATGCCGGGCTAGCTTTGCGGGTGGGAGAGAAAGAGATGACCAGGGACTCATGGCTGAGTGGTATGCAGTTCTGTCTTTATTCATGTGGAACGCAGCGCAACCTAAGCTATCTCTAATCACAATCTTCTCCTTATATATCCTGAGGAGAAAGAGTCAGGTCAGAAGAGGATGCACATAGGATAGGGGGTGGGGATACGGAAAAAGCGTGCAAAACAGTAAGGATTAAACCAATGACGTGGAGGCAGGGTGGTGCTTAGTTAACAGTGGTTATGTAAATAGAATACTGTTTTAAGCAGGGGGGATTAAACCAATGAAACAGAAGGGATCATAGAAGCAGAATTTAGAAGCATACCAACATCCACCTCTCTTCCTCTCTGAAAAATAAAAGAGACCAAGAAGAGCAGAGGAATCCTGCAGTCAGGAGCCCTAGCTGTCACCCTGGTGGCAAAAATGAACAGAAACCAAACCCAACCCTAGATAACTAGTTTAAAGACTGCAACAGATTAGTATATCTTCTACTCTCTCATGTGATTCTCTGTGTATATTTTATTTTGTTGTTGTTGCTGCTACCAGGTTTACCAGTGGGTTTTGGTGCTTGCAAAATTATTTCTATGCTCCTGGTAATGAGTTTTATTTACTTTTAAAAATATTTTAAATTTATTATCTTTATTTATTGTATATAGACAGCCAGAAATCTAGAGGTAAGGAGGAGATAGAGAAGGAGACAGAGACACTTGCAGCATTCCTTCACTACATTTGAGGCTTTCTCCCTGGAGGTGGGGACGGGGGACTTGAACCTGGGTCCTTGCACATTGTAATGTGTGTGCTTAACCACCTGCAGCTCTGCTTTACCATTCATGAAACTTCCCCCTCTGCAATTGGCTTGAAACTGAGTCCTCATGCAAGGTGATGTGTCTGCTCTACCAGATATGCTACTGCCTGGTCTCTCTCCTCTCATGTTCATTAACAGTGAATCTTAAGTCAAGAAATCTATGTATGAGTCAGTGGTGTGATTATGGAAGTCATCAGCATGGAGCCTCTACTCTGCAGGAAACTAGTCAGGGACCACTGGCAGTGGTCTCAGAAGTTGTGTATGTCGACCTGCCAGGAGGAGACACAGAATGCCATGCTAGATTTAAAACCCCTGAAGATGCTCAAACAGTAATAAACACACACCTGGAAATTAAAAAGAAATGCAGCTTGAGATTCTTTTGGGTTATCATGAATAGAGGTACTAACAGAAGATTCTGGTATATAGGTCACCTAAACTTAATCAGCCACAGGAAAAGAAGACAGTCACTTTCTCGAGAAGTTCACCACCAAAGCTGAGAAGAATAGACTTGAGAAGACTCAACAAGCAAGTAAACATAATAGATTTCCTGACTATGTTTGAAAATAAAAATTTTGGGAGTCGGGTGGTAGCGCAGTGGGTTAAGCGCACGTGGCACAAAGCACAACAACCGGAGTAAGGATTCCAGTTCAAGCCCCCAGCTCCCCACCTGGAGGGGAGTCGCCTCACAGGCGGTGAAGCAGGTCTGCAGGTGTCTGTCTTTCTCTCCCCCTCTCTGTCTTCCCCTCTTCTCTCCATTTCTCTCCTATTCAACAACGATGACATCAATAACAACAATAACTACAACAATATTGTTATATGGGAAACTGGGGAATGTTATGCATGTACAAACTATTATACTTACTGTTGAATGTAAAAAATTAATTCGCCAATAAAAACATCAGAAAAAAACCTAAAAAATATAACCACAACAATAAAACAACAAGGGCAACAAAAGGGAAAATTAAACACATAAATTTTTTTTTAAAAACAAAATATTTAAAAAAAGAAAAAAATTTTGGTTCACTGCTTAATAATTCACTGAATACTTCAACTCTCTGTAGGAAATCCATGGCTATTGTGGAAGCAATGTATAATTTTTTCCCCTTAAAGTGTGAAGTAATTAAAAGAAACATCTTTTGTCCTTTTTGAAAAAAGTATATGTACATAGTTTAAAGATTACAGATGAAACCAACTAAGCCTGTGCTTGAAGGAGTCTCTTAGGACTTGGAAACACTAATCTGATGGGGTAATATGCATGCCACGTTGACAGCTTTTTTTTAATATTTAGTTTCCCTTTTGTTAGCCTTTTTTTTTAATTATTGTTGAAGTTACTATTGTTGCTATTGATGTCATCATTGTTAGATAGGACAGATAGAAAAGGAGAGAGGAGGGGAAGACGGGGGGAGAGAAAGATAGACACCTGTAGACCTGCTTCACCACCTGTGAAGCGACTCCCCTGGGATCCTTAATACTGGTCTTTGTGCGAACTGCTGCATTACCACCCAACTTCCTAATAGCTGTATTTTTTTTTTACAACTAACAAAAGAGTGGATACACCTTAAATTCCCATTGATAAATGACTGGCTAACGAAGTTATGAGATATACTCCCTTGAATAGTACTTGGCAATAAAAAAGATGACACTGTCCTTTTATACAAAATGAATAGAACTGGAAGTGATTATGCTTAGTTAAATAAAGAGGTGAATGACAACTACTGGATGGTCTCACTCATGGAGAATCTAGAGAACTGAAACACATAAACTTTTAAAAACAACAACAGCACTGAAAATGTTTCTAACACTTTGCGAGAACTGCAGTGGTAACTTTGGGAAGTGGAAGGTGGGGACACTGGACTTTGAAGGTGTAATCTCAAAATCTTATCCGCTATTTTTAAAGTTTTTTTAAAATTTTTTTTATATTTATTTATTTTTCCTTTTGTGGCCCTTTTAAAAAATTGTAGTTTTTATTATTGTTGATTTGTCGTTGTTGGATAGTACAGAGAGAAATGGAGAGCAGAAGGGAAGACAGAGAGGGGAAGAGAAAGATATATACCTGCAGACCTGTTTCACCACCTGTGAAGCGACTCCCCTGTAGGTGGGGAGCCAGGAGCTTGAACTGGGATCCTTACTCTGGTCCTTGCGCTTTGCTACATGTGCGCTTAACCCACTGTGCTACCGCCTGATTCCCATTACCCACTATTAATCACAATAAAAAAAGTAAAAAATATGGTAGCACACCGGGTTGAGCGCACACAGTGCGAAGCACAAGGACTGTGCAAGGATCCTGGTTTGAGCCTCTGACGCCCCACCTGCAAAGGGGTCTCTTCACAGCAGGTCTGCAGGTGTCTATCACTCTCTCTCTCCCTCTCTATCTCCTCTTAAACTCTCTCTGTTCTATCTGACAATGACAGCACAGCAGCAACAACAATGGAAAAAAGGTGGCTGCCAGGAGCAGTGGAATTAGTGCAGGAACTGAGCCCCAGTGATTTGGTGAGTTCCTGAAGTTATTCTAGTCCTGCCCTGGAAGCAAAAAAATAAATAAATGAAGGAAGAAGGGACTTCCAGAGGCCGGGCTATAGAGCAGCAACAGCTGTTTCTCTCCTCTCCTTTCCAGGGTCAAGTAGGAATACCAAAGGAGATCACCTGGGACTGCAACAAGGCAGGACTAGAATGACTTCAGGAACTTACCAAATCACTGGTGAGTGCAAACACATGTGGCTCCTGGACAGAGAGGCGCCTAAGCAGAGACTCCTGGGGCTAAAGCCCATATCTACTCCTGAGTGGCTGATAACAGTCCAGCAGTTTTCCAGTTGAGGTGCCACCTTCACTCTGTTTTACCATCAAAAAGACTGCTGAAGGGAGGAGAGGACTACCCTAAGACTCACCAAATACAACTGTGAATCTCCATTGTTACTGCCCTCAGAGGCTGGACCAGCAGTGGGGAGGCCCTGTACAGATATCAGGAGACAGAGAACTGACCAGGAAACTCAGGAGAAGATCTACACCCTGGTGGCCTGGCAGTGGGGCTGTATAGTCGGAGCCTTTCCACAGTTCACCCAATTAACATGTGCAATTCACAATTTAATTAATATGAGAAGGGTGAAATTGATTGTATGTCTAACAAAGGGTCTTCTCAAAGTTAACCCAATTACCAAATAATGTGAAGATAACAATAACTATCCATTGTCTTCTTAAACCCTAATACAGCAGGAACCCCACATCTCCACTATAGAGCCTCTACTTCCCCCAGTCCTGAATCCCTTGGATAGTCCTGAAACACTTTCCCGTATGCCTCTCCCAATCCATATAAAATAATATTGCATCTGCTGACCACAACCTCATCAACGCAACGATTGTCACCTCAACATGTTTCACTTCAGACTGTGTCCAGAGACTTCACGTGTGGAATGACAACCCTTCAGCTTCATTACTCAGGTGAGACCTTTCATAGAATACTCTAATTCCATCTCAGGTGGTTCACTTTCTAACAAAGTCCCAAAACCTAGATATACACCAGTTTCTGTGAGAGAGAGAGAGCATTATTCACATGTACCCATAAACTAGTGCAAAATATATACCTAAAAGCAGAAGTACATTAGAGTTTGCAGTGAGTACCCCCCAACACTTCCTCTCCACTATTCCAAGCTTTGGGCCCATGATTGCTCAACAATTTGTTTGGCTTTGTATGTTAACTCTCTTTTCAGCCACCAGGTTCCAGATGCCATCAGGATGTCGGCCACCAGTGTGTCCTGGAGCTCTCCAGAGACCCACCCTACTAGGGAAAGAGAGAGGCAGACTGGGAGTATGGATCGACCAGTCAATGCCCATGTACAGCGGGAGAAGCAATTACAGAAGCCAGACCTTCCACCTTCTGCAACCCACAAAAACCCTGGGTCCATGCTCCCAGAGGGATAGAGAATGGGAAAGCTATCACTGGAGGGGATTGTTGCTGGTGCTAGGTGCCTGCACTATAAATCCACTGTTCTTGGAGGCCATTTTTGCCCCATTTTGTTGCCTGTTGTCTTGTCCTTATTGTTGCCACCGCTGTTGTTGTTACTGAATAGAGCAGAGAGAAATCGAGAGAGGAGGGGAAGACAGAGATGGGGAGAGGCCTGCAGACCTGCTTCACTGCCTGTGAAGTGATTCCTCTTCACATGGGAAGCCAGGGGCTCTACCCAAGATCCTTGTGCGAGTCCCTGTGCTTCATGCCATGTGTGCTTAAGCCACTGTGCTACCCGCCCCCTCAATGTATACTTTCAAGTCAGTCTAGTTACATCTCAAAGATTGTGAAAGCATCTGCATAAGAGGGTAGATAGCTAAAAGGCAGTGAGTCAAGCAAGTATAAGTTGAAGGTAGGTTGGCAAAGAAAGATGACTGCAGACAATATGACTTCTAGGCATATATATAACATGAAAGCACCAATATAAAGGTGCACACACACCCCTATGTAATGTACAATAGCTGCTTTATTCACAATTGCCAAGGAGTGGAAGTAGCCTAAATGCCTATCAAGAGATGAATGTATAAGTAAGTTACAGGATATATATTTAATGGAGTACCACTCTGCCATTAAGAAAGATGATACTGATCTTTGGAGGCAAAATAGATGAGATATATATAGTTTTCCTTTCAATAAATAAATTGCCCTCTGAGGCTTTTCCCAGGGCTGTTTGCTTGTCTCCCTGCACACTTTGCCCTTGGCATGTTGAGCTTCCCTGGGACCCACTGGGGCCACTTTTGAGCTCTGTCTCTCAACAGCCGGAGAGACGGGTGGACCCAAGAGTGAGCTGGCACTCAGGAGCTGGGATTCAAACTCCACCACTTACTCTAGAAGCCTGAGCAAGCTATTCACCTGCATTTTCTTACCCACAAAACTAGAATTGATCATTCCAACCACGTAGAGTTGTACTATGTAATAGGTGCACTCAAATGTGCAAATGCCTTGGGCTGGTACCTGGCACAAAGAATATACTTGAAAAATTTTATTTGGTATCAGCACTCATTATCTATCAGGGAAGTTAGATGGGATTTCCCTTCCGGAGCACACATTGATCCACCTAAGCCAACCTAAGGCTAGAATGAAGATGGGCCTCGATTATAACAAGGTCAGAAGGAAGCACGGAGTAGGGAATCTGCACAGGGCTGGAAGGGAAGGTGTCTAGGGGGCCTGGGAAGTGGGAAGCAAGTGTCTGAAGCCTGTCTTGGGCAGTGTTTGCAGAAACAGGATGAGCTCTTGCATGTATGTCATAGTTGCAAGAGCTGAGACTCGCTCAAGCCACCTTCTATAAATGGGGGTTTATTTTAAGCTGTTGCAGTTGCTCACAGTTTGAGGAGAACAAAGTAGAACTGGGTCACCCTAAAAGAACATAACCTAGGAGCCAGGAGAACAGACCCAATGGGCTTATCTCTCTCAGTTTCTTTCTTCCCCTAGACTCTACCCCTCTGCCCATCTGTGACCTATCTTTATCCTCTCTCTTCCAGTAACCGCCCCCTATAGCCCCAGCCATTACTACTATGTGTACACAGAACAACACTGAATTTTAAGGTTAAGTTTGAACTTTTGAACAGTAGTTTGTTCTGTGGTTGGTTAGTGGGTGGGACTTGGGACTTTGGTGATGGGTATGGTAATTTGCACACATATATGGGTGTGAAACTATACCCACGAAAACTTATCTTTTAGAAAAAAGTATATATATTCTTTTTACCAGGGCACTGCTTAGCTATGGCTTATGCTAGGGACTGAACCTGAGACTCTAGAGGTTTAGACATGGGAGTCTCTGCATAACCATTATGCTGTGTTCTTCTGCCTCTTATGCTTATGGGGGAGAGGGAGGGGGAAAGGGACCGTAGCTCCAAAGCTTTCTTCTATGTGGTGGAGGCAGGACTCGAACCTGGATTGCACATGGCAAAGCTGCTTATTATCCTAGTGAGCTATTGCTGGCCCTTGACAACTACCTTTTTCATAACAAAGTTAAACAGTAGTTTAAAAAAGGTAAACTATAAAAGCAGTTTAGTGCTCCTCCTCCTTCTTCTACCCTCCTGCTCCTTCTCTTCCTACTTCTCCCTCTTTTCCTTCTTCCTCTTCACCAGAGCACTGCCTTATAGAACTTTAGAGCTTCAGATATGGCAGTCTTTTTGCATAACCATTATTCTATTCCCCCCTTAGAGAGAGAGACTAATCAGAGCATTCTTCAGCTCTGGTATGTGGGAGTTCTGGGGCTTGAAATTGGAGCCTCATGAAGACAAGTTCTGTCCTTTCCATCATAAATCTTGAGCTTTTTCAGAAATAAAAATTATTAAAATAATATTAAAAATAGATATAAAGAATGTAAAATCACCTACAGTTGCATTATCTGGAGACACCTACAGTTAGTGATGTTACATTTATCTATGGAAATACATAGGCAGTTCAAGTCCCTGGTTCCCATCTGCAGGGGGGAAGCTTCAAGGGTTGTGGAGCAGTGCTGCCAGTGTCTCTCCTCTCTTTTCTTCTTTCCTCTTCTCTCTCTCTCTCTTTCTCTATTTCTTTATATTCTCTCTTCCTTTTTTTTCTCTTAATGGCCACTGAGGAGTGGTGGAGCAGTGCTGAGCCCCAGCAGTAATAATGCTGACAAAAAAAAAAAAAAGACAACAGGAAGTAACATATCTTTTGCATGTATTCCTAGAACATGTTCATTAAGGCAACCACAATTTGAACCACCATTTATCATCTTCAGTAGAACACTGGGACATTTTTGCTCAGTTAAGCTTGGGGTTTAACCCATGCTTGCAGGGGGCCAAGGAGAGAGTGGGAGAGAGTAAGAAGTCACTTGGAATTACTGTGCTTCTACCAAACTCAGGGGTAACAAGAAGAGATATAGGATGACAGTGTAGGGGCCAGCTGGCTTGACAAATCACAATAGTTGATTGGTCCTTTTTTCTTTTTAATCACATTTTAAGGATGAATGAGAACTTGTAGACTGAGAAGTGACTAGAAAAGAGAAATAATGAGGAGGCATAGGGGAAAAAATTTCTCTCTCAGGGAGGTAAAAGAGGGGAAGTGGGAGACAGGACACTGAGGCAGAAGGGGTGGAAATGCAGGGCCAGGTGGACCCAGCAGAGCACACATGCCATCATACTCGAGGATCCAGGTTCAAGCCCCTAATCTCCATGTGTATGGGGAGAAGCTTGAAAGCTGTGGAGCAATTCTTCTGATGTCCCTCCTTCTCTCTCTCTCTCCTCTCCTCCTCCTCCACCTTCTTCTCCTTCTCCTTCTCCTTCTCCTTCTCCTTCTCCTTCTCCTTCTCCTTCTTCTTCTTCTTCTTCTTCTTCTTCTTCTTCTTCTTCTTCTTCATCTTCTTCTTCTCCTCCTCCTCCTTCTTCTTCTTCTACTTCTTCTGCTACTTCTTCTTTCTCCTTTCTTCTTTCTCTTCACCTCCTTCTCTCTCTCTCTCTCTCCTCCTCCTTCTCCTCTCTCTCTCTCCGTCTACCTCTCTCTTTCTTTTTTTTTTTCCCCCTTGCCACCAAGATTATTGCTGGAGCTGGTGCCAGCACTAAGGATCTACCTTTCCTGGTAGCCATTTTTTTTTTTTTTTGCTTTTGTTGTTGTTTCTAATTTATTTGATAGGACAGAGAGAAATTGAGATGAGAGGGAGATAGAGATGGAGAAAGATACCTGCAACCCTACTTACTGCTCATGAAGCCTCCCCGTTCAGGTGGCTGAGGGGGGCTTGAACCCAAGTCCTTTCTCATGGTAATGTGTGTGCTCAACTGGGTGCACCACCACCTGGCCCCCTGTCTCTCACCCTTCATAAAAAGAAATAACAAATAAATCAAAGAAAAATAGACTACTGAGAACTGTATAGCTGTGCAGGCACCAAGCCCCAGAAATAACCCTAGTGGCAAAAATAAATTGAAACACTACTCCCTGTCTTGGGCCTAGTTTCTTTACCCATGTCCCTGTATTTAAATTGCACATATTAATATATACATTATATATATTGTCACATGTTGTTCATAATGCATACATGGAAATATACACATAAACACATCATATGTGGTGCTAGATGATTTTGCTCAAATATAGACCATAAAGAATTGAAACACATGAACTGAAAAGTAGCCAGGATTCGGGTGGTAGCGCAGCGGGTTAAGCACGCAGATGGCGCAAAGCACAAGGACCGGGGTTCAATACCCTGTTCCCACCTGCAGAGGAGTCACTTCGCAAGTGGTGAAGCAGGTCTGCAGGTGTCTTTTTCTCCCTCTCTCTGTCTTCCCCTCCTCTCTCTACATGGTAGTTGTCAGGCTCAGGCAAAAATTAGTAATATCATGTGCCCCTTGGGATATACCTAAAATAGATCTACTAACTTGTTTTCCAAAATGGAAACCCCAAATCTCATCTGCGATATTCTTGCCTTTAGTTTCCAGATTATTAAACAAGTTCTTCTTCTTTATATCTTATTGCTTTTTCAGATGCTACCATGAAACCAACTTGACTTCCCCAGGTAGATAACTTCAACAATGTGTCCTGGAACCCCACCTCTCCAGAGTCTTGCCCCACTAGGGAAAGAGACAGGCTGGGAGTATGGATCAACCTGTCAACGCCCATGTTCAGCGGGGAAGCAATTACAAAAGCCAGACCTTCCACCTTCTGCACCCCATAATGATCCTGGGTCCATGCTCCCAGAGGGATAAAGAATAGGAAAGCTATCAGGGGAGGGGAATAGGATATGGAATGCTAGTGGTGGGAAATGTGTGAAATTTTACCTCTCTTATCCTATGATTTTGTTGATATTTTCTTTTTTATATATTATAAATAAATAATTAAACAAAATCTGCTTTGAATCTGGAGGAGTTACACTGAATCCTAACATGGGGTGAAGTTGTCTCTACAGTCTTGAGGGAATATAGTATCCCATGATCCGCTCCCAGTGGCCTTGGCTCCTCTCCTTGCGTGGCTGACCCCCTTCCTCCTGGCTCCCATTCATCTAAGATCCCCTCCTCTGCTGACGCTGCTTGACCCTTGTGACATCAGCATCAGTGTGGGTTATTAATAATAGCTCAGCGCTGTCACATTGCTAATTTCAGGCAGACAAACGGCTCTGCAGCTTTCATCTGCAAATGAGCGAGAAAGGGGTAGCAAGGAAAAAACCTTCAGGGACCAAAAATAGATGTTTCTGGAGAGCAGCCTCTGACTCAGGCAAGGGTGAGGCTGCGGGTTCCCATTCCTAGGCTGCAGCGATTCATCTGCAGGCAAACAAAAACGTTGCCCAATTACAGAGGAGCAGATGATTTTGGTGAGAGGAATTGGGCCTCAACAATGTGGGCACAAGGTGACTTGTGCTAGAAGAAGACACTGGTGCCTTGGGGTGCAGGGGCTCTCTGGGGTCTGCACTGTGTCTTCCACCCCAACATGCTAGAAAGCCTTCTAGTCTACTCTCTGTGGTCAAATCACCCCATGCTAGCCCCAAGCTGGGTACTGAGGAATTCACAAAGACCTGCATCTTGCTTTTCTTTTTTAAAATTCTTTTTCTTTTAATTTGATAAGATAGACAGAAATTGAGAGAGGAGGTGGGGAGGGAAAGATAAACAGCTTCACCACTTGGGAAGCTTGCCCCCTGAATGTGGGGACCAGGGCCCTGACTGGGGTCCTTGTGCATGGCAATGTGTGTACTCAACTGGGTACAGTTATTCCTGTTCTCCTTTTTTTCTTTTTCCTTCCTCCTTTTCTTCCTCCTCCTCTTCCCTCTTTTTTTTTCCCCAGAGCATTTCTCAGCTCTGGCTTGTGGTGCAGAGTACTGAACCTGAGACTTTTGAAAGTTCTTTGCTATCTCCCTGTTAGCTACCAGTACAGAAACAAGTTTGTCATTTGAGACCTGTGTGTCTTAATTCTGAAGGCAAGACTACTCACCTAGTGAGATAAGACAGTACACAGACACCACACAGACACACATGTGACCCACACAAGTTAACTGGGCCTCTCTTTTTAAAATCATTTCATATATATATATATATATATATATATTGCCACTGGGACTCAGTGACTGCATGACTGTACCTGTGGCAATGGCTTTTCTGTCTGGGGATGAAAGATAAGAGATAAGCAGCGAAAGGAGAGACACTGTTGCAGTGCTTCACCACGCATGAAGATTTTCAAATCCCTTGTAGGTGCTCCCAGTGGTTGCCTAGGGCTTGAACTCAGGCCCTTGCATGTGCTGACGTGCTTTTTTACTAGGTGAGCCGCTTGTTAATCTCTAAGTGTTGTATGCTTTACATTGGGTTGTTCTAGATCTCCCCCGCCAACAGAATTGGATCAGTCCAGTTAGTTTTCGTGGACCCGCTTGGCCCCGCCCCTGGGAACCCCGAGAGAGGGTTGCAGAGTTCCAGAGTTCGGAAGTTCCAGAGTTCGAGAGTTGGAGAGTTGCAGAGTTAGATAGAGTGCCTGCGCCGCCGCAAAGAGACAGCAGAGTTCTGTTTGGTGATTAGTTTGGTTTAGTTTATGAATCGTTGTTTTTGAATAAAGAAATACAGCTTCCATGCCCAGCCGTCTGTCTCCGCGTCTCTGTTACCCGCCCGTGAAGCTAGCCCCGCCAGCTGGAGCCTACGAATTTTAACAACACCTAAGATTCATTTATTTCTATAAGAAAGAGATTAAGAGCCATGCTCATCTCTGGCATCTGGTAGTGTCAGAGCTTGAAGCTGGCACCCTTGGGCAAGTGAATCTTTTAAAAATTATTTTTATTTATACAAAGGAAACATTGACTAAACCATAGGATAAGAGGGGTAAAACTCCACACAGTTCCCACCACCAGAACTCTGTATCCCATCCCCTCCCCTGATAGCTTTCCTATTCTTTAACCTTCTGGGAGTATGGACCCAAGGTCATTGTGGGATGCAGAAGGCTGAAGGTCTGTCTTCTGTAATTGTTTCCCTGCTGAACATGGGCATTGACTGGTCAATCCATACTCCCATCCTATCTCTTTTTTTCCCCAATGGGGAAGGGCTCTGGGGAAGTGGAGCTCCAGGACACATTGATGGGTTGTCTGTCCAGGAAAGTCTGGTCGGCACCATGCTAGCATCTGGAACCTCGTGGCTGAAAGGAGAGTTAACATACAAAGCCAAACAAATTGTTGACCAATTTGGTCCATGATTGCATGGATCTAAAGGCTAGAATAGTGCAGATGAAGAGTTGAGGGGGTCCTCAATTTTGTAGTTAGCAAGTAGGCATATTTTAGTTATATTCCAAAGGGCCTGTGGATATACTAGTTATCTGATATGCAGGTGGAGGCCTTCCTGTTCCTTCTGCTCATGGTTTGCTGTCACAGGCCCTGAAGACCCTTAACTCACCAGCTCCGTTTTGCTCCTCTAAAGAAAACAAAACCAAAAAAAGCAAACTCCTTGCAATGGAAGGGCAGTTGTGGCTGGAGAGAGACCAGCAGGAAACAAACAATGCTGAGCTACTGATTCTTTGTTTTTCTCATGCGGCTCCATGGAATGAATGTAGTGCCTCATGAGGTGAGATGTGGCTGAGCAATTTCCTCACTCCATTCTATACTGAAAGAGGAAGGTTCCCCCCCCTTTTTTTTTCTGCTACTAGAACACTGTTCAGTTCTGGCTTATGGTGCTGCAGGGGAAATGCACCAGAGACCTTGGAGCCTCATGCATAAGAATCTGTTTGCAAAACCATCATGCTATCTCCCCCAACCCTAGAGAAGAGAGAGAGCGCGATATCAAAGCACTGCTTCACATGCTATCCATGGAGTCCCCTGGGTGCTGTCCATGAAGTTTCTGTGTGGTGCTGGGGATGGAACCCAGGACCTCAAGCAAGTGGAACATTCCCTAGACACCTGAATGGTTGTTTTATTTATTTAATGAGAAAGAGAGAGGGAGAGAGAGAAATGCCAGAAATGCCAGAGCACTTTAGGCATGAGAGTCTTGCGGAACTGTTATGCTGCCATCCCCAGCCTATTTATTTATTTATATACTTATTTATTTATTGTGACACTGGGACCTTTTGTACATGTCCATCACTGCCAGGCTAATATTTCTCTCTTCTCTTGCTCTCTTTCTTTTTAAAAATTTCAGATAGAGGTGTGGTGGGGGTGGGAAGCGGGGAGACACACAGTTTTGCTCCACCATCCATGATAGCACTTCGTGGTCTCCAAGATGGCACAGGGGCTTTAGCTCACAGCTTCATACCCAACCAGAGGAGCTCTCTCCCAGCCCTGTGGATTCAGTTTTGAGTGCAAAATGAACACTCATCTAATTCTAAAGACAAGTGATGCTGCTGGGCCAGGAAGCAGAAATAACAGCTACCTGGCTCCCTGACTCTGAGTGTGGCACCATCCTCCGTTTATAATACGCCTAGCAACTTCTTAGACTCCAGGACGTTGCTGACAAAAGCACCTGACAAACGCAGTGAGGGGGAGGGTGAAGGAGGACAGGACCCTGGCACCACATGGAAGCACCATGCATGGCAGCCTTAGCAGTGATGGTGCAGTACTGTGGTGTCGTTCATTTTCTATTTGAAATTTAAAAAGAAAAAACAAAAAGGTTACTGGCCAAGCCAGGAGATGGCACACCTTGTTGAGTACTCAGGTTACCTTGTGCTAAGATCTGAGTTCAAGCCTCTGGTCCCCACCAACACAAGGAAGCTTCATAAGTGGTAGAGTAGTGTTGCAGGTGTCTCTCGTTTCTCCTTTAACCCCTCTTCCTTCTCAATTTATCTGTCTCTGTCAAAAAAGGTAAGGAATAAAAACATCCTTATAGAGTGATGGATTTATGATGTGTACAATGAGGCAGTACAACGAAGTACACTGGTGGCAGTACAAAGAAGTACACTGGGAACAGAGAAATTGAGCAGGCAGGAAGCTTCAGTGGAAAAATATAAAAAATGTAAATAGGGAAGCCAACCAATGCTCACTTTCCTTCCAAAGTTCCTTTCACAAAAGTTCAGGGTAGCTTTTAAGAATGTGAACAACATGGTAAACAAGAGACAAAATGCAGGCATGACAGTCTGGGAGAAACCTAAGCGTTATATATGGTTCAATAAAGTGAAAAGAATGAAATTAGTTGAAATTGGGGGTGTCCTGTCCATGAAAGTACATTAGAAATATGTTTTATTTAATAATACTCATTGCTACTCAGTCCTTATTCTCAAATTATACTAATTCCTTCAGGGTAAGTCAAGATGATCTAAATCAGTGGGTCTGAACTCCCCCCGCCATTTTTTATTTGTGATTAATAATAGCTTACAAGAATCTAAGATTACAGATAGGAAATTTCATACCACACCCACCACAAAAATTCTGTCTCCACCTTCCCACCTCCCAAAGATAACCACTATAATTGTTACTAATCTTAAGAACAGATTTATTTTTTGCTTCTGGCTATTTTTTTTTGGGGGGTGGAGTTTAACAAATGGGAGACTTATTTCATTGCAGATTATGTAAGTACAGTGCAGCGTGACGTGAAACTCGAGGAATGGCTTAAGGATCCCAGTTCGAGCCCCCAGCAAGTGGGGAGCCACTTCACAAGTGGTGAAGCAGGTCTGCAGGTATCTATTTTTCTCTCCCCATCTCTGTCTTCCTCTTCTTTCTACATTTCTCTGTCCTATCTGACAACAACAACATCAATAACGATAATAATAACCACAACAATGATAAAAATAAGGGCAATAAAAAAGAAAATAAATAAATAAAGTGACATCAAAATAAGCAAAAAGGGGAGCCATGAGTCTTTAAGTGTGTTCAGATACACATGTTCGGGTCTCCTGGAAGCAGCATGGTGGGTCCAGGGGGAAGGTACAGGCAAAGGGCAAGAGACAGGATTTTTTTAAAAACAAATTCATGTGTATCAGTTCTTTATATTCCACATGAATGAAACTGTATTTCATCTCTGCTTATTTCATTAAGCATAATCTCCTCCAGTTCCATCCATTTTGTCCCAGAAGACATAATGTCTAGATTTTGATTACAGAGTAGTAATTCATGGAATAACTTCTTTAGCCAGTCACCTGTCAATGGGCTTGTAGGCAGCTCCCACTCTTTGGCTATTGTGAATGATGCAGCTATGAACATAGGCGTATTATTGTTTGCATGTCCTTACTCTTAGGGAAAATGCCCGAGTGGTATTGCTGGGTCATTTTTATTTGTTGAAGGATTCTCCATACAGTCTTCCAAAGGGGCTGCCTCAGTTTGCATTCCCACCAGCAGTGTTGCAGTTTTGTCTTTTTTTTTTTTCTCCTCAACCTCGCCAACACCTCTTTCCTTATTTTGTTTATGCAGCCCAAGTTCAATGTATTTTTCAGGCTCTTCCCACATGGCCCTTGTGTCTGCTAGAGACTGCACACAACTGTCCTGTCCTGCTTCTAGAACTTCCTGAGGCTCCACTGAGCCTCTGATTCCATCAACCTGGACCCTGGTCTGGGGCTTGCTGTTATATTTGTGTAAGGCATATTTGAGACATGTTTGGTAAATGCTTGCAAGGACACCCTCACCCCCATTCTCTCAAACAACCAATTAATTAATTGAATTAATTCCCAGACATTTCAAGCTATACTTCTGTATAGCAAGTACAAGGAAACTTCTCCCTGTGCCTTTGAGTTGAGCAACTTTAAATTGTATAGCTTCAATTAAAGTTGTGTTCATTAAACACCAGGAAGGTAATTATGTTTGGGAGGATATAAGTGCTTTCCCCTGTGGCTAGAAAAAAGGCACATTAGAATCTGAACTGGGTTCATTTTTTGTTTCTCTGAATAACGTCCCCTTTCCCTGATACCTTCTTGGTGACTGCATGGGGGCTCCCAGTTCAGCAATTTGATGAAAATGGCCAGTGGAAAATGATTCAATTTGGTACAGGAAAGTTAATTAAATTAGTTGCTTATTAATTAAGTGAATGAGAGGTACATATGCTTAACACAAAACTGATCTTAAAACCCTACAGGACTATTTGTATGCATGCACAAAAATTGCCCAATGAATCATTAACTATGCCATCAAAAGTGCACTTAAAGATCTCTAAATGGAAGTAACTAATTAATTCATGCTATATCCACGGGATGAATAAATAGGCCCTCATGGAGCTCAAGGCATTCATCAGGGAAAGGAACGAAGTACCGAGACGTGTCTCTATGTGAGTGAGTCTCAAAAACATTATGCTAAGTGATGCAAACAGATGGAGGAACTGAAACCCTAGTTCACAACTCCCTCCTCCCACAAGTCTGCAGACATTTACAGACAAAACTAGGTAGAAGGTAGCAAAGCCCAGAGACCCAATAACAGATGAATGGTTAAGAAAGTTGTCTATATACCAATGGACTAGTACTAACTCAACAGTAAGAAACTATCAAATTGGGGCTGAGTGGTAGTTCACTGCATGAGGGCCCAGATTCAAACCCCTCGTCCCCAGATGCAAGGGGGCAACTTCGAGTGGTGTGGGAGGGTTGCAGGTGTCTCTCTTTCTTGCAGTCTTACATTCTACATTTTTATCTCTGTCACACTTTATCAAAAGAAAACGGAAAAATGGCTACTAGGAATGAAGTCATGCAGGCACAGAATCCCAGCAGTATTGGTAGCACAAATAAAAATAAAGAAATGCTAACATAATCTGTTGACACTTCTTGGATGGAACTTGAAGTCTTAGTCATGTTAAGTGGTATCATCTTAAGGAGTGGGACAAATGCCAGGTAATTTCACAGATAGAACTTAACAGGGAAAGAAAGGGGAAAACACAGGGTGACACTTGGACTGGGTATGATCTGTTGCAGCAAAGTCAGAATCTCTAAGGTGGGGAAAGGGTATTGGGGACTCTGCATGACAATGGAGAACTTAACTTGGTGGTGGGAGCATTGTGTTCACATCTATTATGGGGAAATAAATTGCGTTCTTGGGGGCTGGACCATGGTGCAGCAGGTTAAGTGCACATGGCATAAGGATCCCAGTTCGGGCTCCCAGCTCCCCACCTGCAGGAGGGTTGCTTTGCAAGTGGTGAAACAGGTCTGCATGCAGTCTCTGTTTTACCCTCCTCTCTCAGTTTCTGTCTTTCCTATCCAACAACGACAACAGCTAAAACAACAATAACAATTAAAACAAGGGCAACAGAATTGAAGGAATGGCCTCCAGGAACAGTGGATTTGTGGTGCAACCAAGGATCCCCAGTGATAACCCTGGAAGCAAATAAAATAAAATAAATAAAGAAACTTTGTTCTTGTAACTGCAGCTGTCTTGTAAATCATTATTTCCCTAGTGAAATGATAATAAAGAAGAAAAAAAGGAGCAGGAGGGGAAGGAAAAGGGGGGAAGAAGGAGAAGAAGTCAGAAACAGAAAGATGAATATGTGATGATCTCATTCACAGGCAGAAGTTGAAAAACAACATCAGAAGAGAAAACACTAGGCAGAACCTGGACTGGAGTTGTTGTAAAAGTAAAAAAGATTCTGGTGGGAGTCGGGCTGTAGCGCAGCAGGTTAAGCGCAGGTGGCGCAAAGCAAAAGGACCGGCATAAGGATCCCGGTTCGAACCCCGGCTCCCCACCTGCAGGGGAGTTGCTTTACAGGCAGTGAAGCAGGTCTGCAGGTGTCTATCTTTCTCTCCTCCTCTCTGTCTTCCCCTCCTCTCTCCATTTCTCTCTGTCTTATCCAACAACGACAAAATAATAACTACAACAATAAAACAACAAGGGCAAAAAAAGGGAATAAATAAAATAAATATTAAAAAAAACATTCTGGGGTTGGTGGGGGGAGAATACAGGTTCTGGAAAAGGATAGCAGAGGCCCTTAGTGGGGTTTCTATTGTTATGTGGAAAACTGGGAAATGTTATGCATGTAAAAACTATTGTATTTACTGTCCAATGTAAAACATTAATCCTTCAATAAAGGAAAAAGAAGAGGAGGAGGGTAAAGAAGGTAAGGAGGGGAGGGGGGAAGGATAGTAAGGGGGAAGGAGGAGGAAGAGGAAGGGGAAAGGGAAGGAGGAGAGGAAGAAAATAATTTGGAGGAGGAAGAGGAAGAGAAGAAGGTAAGGATGGGAGGGTGGAAGGATAGTGAGGAGGAAGGAGAGGAAGAAGGAGGGGAAGAAGAGGAGAGGGAGGAAGAGGATGCATAACACGAGTGAAGCCCCAAACTAAACAGTTCCAGGGACTCAGCTTTTATCCAGACTCACAAAACAAAATAGGGAGATGACCCAAATAAATCGGATAGTAAATGAAAGAGTAGGTAACACAATAGACACAGCAGAAACTCAACATATCATGCAAGCTTTTATGAACAACTAACTATATGCCACCAAGTTAGAGAACCTGGAAGAAATGGACGATTTCCTAGATACAAAATTCCAAAATTAAATAAAGAGGAACTAGATAATATGAACAGGCCCATCACAGCTAATGAAATTGAAACAGTTATCAAAAACCTTCCCAATAATTAAGTCCTGGGTGAGATGGATGGTTTTACAAATGAATTTTTACCATACCTTCAAAGAAGAACCAATTTTTAAAAGTCTTCCAGAAGACTGAAGACACTGGAACACTCCCTTCCAGCTTCTATGAAGCCAACATCACCCTGATACCAAAAGCAGACAGGGACACAACCAAAAAAGAAAACTACAGATGAACATAGATGCTAAAATACTGTACAAAATTCTAGACAGCCGGATACAGCAGTATATTAAAAGGGTTGTTCATCATGACCAAATAAGTTTTATCACCGGGATGTAAGGTTGGTTTAATATACATAAATCAATCAACATGATTCACCACATCAATAAAAGCAAGATCAAAAATCACATGATTATATTAATAGATGCAGACAAACATACCAATACAACATCACTTTATGATCAAAACACTGCAAAACATAGGAACAGATGGAAAATTCCTGAAGATAGTGGTCTACATATATAGCAAACCTACATCCGACATCATATTCAGTGATAAAAAACTGAAAGCATTTCCCCTCAGATCATGTACTAGACAGGGATGCCCACTATCACCATTACTATTCAACATTGTGTTGAGGTTCTTGCCATAGCAATCAGGCAGGAGCAAGGAATTAAAGGCATACAGATTGGAAGAGAAGAAGCCGTATTTGCAGTTGACATGATAGTATACATGGAAAAACCTAAGGAATCCAGCAAGAAGCTTTTGGCAATACATCAGGCAATACAGTAAGGTGTCAGGCTACAAAATTAACATTTAAAAGTCAGTGGCATTCTTCTATGCAAACACTAAGTTGGAAGAATATGAAATGCAGACATCAACTCCTTTTACTATAGCAACAGAAACAATAACATATCTAGGAATAAACTTAACCAACGAAGTGAAAAACTTTTATGCTAAAAATTGTGATTCTCTACTCATGGAAATAGAAATAAACACAAAGAAGTGGAAAGATAGTCCATATTCATGGGTTGGAAGAATTAACACTATCAAAACAAATCTACTACCCAGAGCCATATAAAATTTAATGGAATCCCCATCCAGATCCCAGCCACATTTTTTAGGAGGATAGAGCAAATGCTACAATTATTTCCTTGGAACTAAAAAAGACTTAGAATTGCCAAAACAATCTTGAGAAGAAAGAACAGAACTGGAGGCATCACACTCCCAGATCTCAAATTGTACTATAGAGCCATTGTCATCAGAACTGCTTGGTACAGGAGCATGAATAGATACACTGACCAGTGGAATAGAATTGAGAGCTTAGAAGTAAGCCCCCACACCTATGGATATCTAATGTTTGACAAAGGGGCTCAGACTATTAAATAGGGAAAACAGAGTCTCCAACAAATGGTGTTGGAAAAAATGGGTTGAAATATTCAGAATAATGAAAGTGAATCACTATATTTCACCAAATACAAAAGTAAATTCCAATTGGATCAAAGACTTGGATGTTAGACCAGAAAATATCTGTTACTTAGAGGAAAATATTGGCAGAACTCTTTTCTGCAAAAATTTTTAGACATCTTCAATGAGACAAATCCAATTACAAAGAAGGGTTCCTTTGACCCCACAACCTCTGTCTGTAGCATTTGTTGCTGTTACCTTTTCTGATGTATGACATTCACACAGGAGTGAAGTGGTATCTCACTGTTGTCTTTATTTGCATTTCTCTGACAATCAGAGACTTGGAGCATTTTTTTCATGTGTTTCTCAGCCTTTTGGATCTTTTCTGTGGTGAATATTCTGTGCTTGTTCTCTCCCCATTTTTGGATGGGGTTGTTTTCCTGTGCTTGTTTGGCAAGCTCTTTATATATTTTGGTTATTAGCCTCTTGTCTGATGTATAGTATGTAAAGATCTGCTCCCATGCTGTGAGGGGTCTTCTGGTTTGGGTAGTGGTTTCTTTTGCTGTGCAGAATCTGTGTGTGTGTGTGTGTGTGTGTGTGTGTGTGTGTGTGTGTGTGTGTGTGTGTGTGTGTGTGCCTTTTTTTTATGAAAAGGAAACACTGACAAAACCATAGGATAAGTGGGGTACAGCTCCACTCAATTCCCACCACCAGAACTCTGTATCCCATCCCCTCAACTAATAGCTTTCCTAATCTTTAACCCTCTGGGAGTATGTGTATAAAGTTCATAAAAGCACAACTGGTAATAGCCAAAACCTGGAAGCAACCCAGGTGTCCAACAACAGATGAGTAGTTGAATAAGTTGTGGTCTAGACACACACAATGGAATACTACTCAGCTATTAAAAATGGTGCTTTCAGTTTCTTCACCTCATCTTGGATGGAGCTTGAAGAAATCATATTAAGTGACATAAGTCAGAAACAGAAGCATGAATATGGAATGATCTCTCAGGTAGAAGTTGAAAATCAAGATCAGAAGACAAAACACTAAGCAGAACTTGGACTAGAGTTGGCGTACTTCACCAGAGTAAAAGGTGGGTGGGTGAGAGGGTTCAGGTCCTAGAACATGATAGCAGAGGACCTAGTGGGGTTGTATTGCTATGTGGAAAACTGGGAAATTTTATGCATGTACAAACTATTGTATTTACTGTTGATTATAAACCATTAGTCGCTCAATAAAGAAATAAAAACCCTTCTATTCCCCCCATGTGTGTTTGCACAGGGTTTCATGCATGTGATTTCATCACTCCCAGACCAGTTTTTCATTAAGAGAGCAGGGGGAACATACCAAAGCATTGCAAATATCACTGCAGAGGCAGTCCTAAAATCTGGGCCACAGGCATGGCGAAGCACTTAGCCTATTCAGTGAACTATATCTTTGGCTCTTTATGAAAAACATTATTAAATTAGTTTGCAATAGTCTAAATTTCCACGATATAGTTTTACATCTCTATAGTTCACAAATCTCACCAAACCCACCATCAAAGTCCTATTTCACAAAAAGACCCTTCCTTTATTTCTCTTGCTTCCCTCTTCTACTGTTTTTCTCTTCTCTCCATTAACAGCCACAGTTGTCTCTGCATCTCAGAATTAGTTTTGTTAATTATATTCCACATGAGTGAAACCATCTGGCAATTGTCTTGTACTTCTTCACTTAATTCACTTAGCATAAGCAATTCAAGTTCCAACTATTTCATTACAAAAGGCACAATTTGATTGTTTTTAGTGGCTGAAAATTACTTTGTTGAGTATATTCCCCTGTAGAGTCTTTATCCAGTCACCTGTTGATGGGCATTGAGGCTGATTACAAGTTTTGACTATTGTGAATTACTCTGCTATGAACATAGTGGTGCTTGTCGTCTTTCAGATTAATGTTTTTGTATCCTTTCAATAAATACCTAGGAGTGTTTTTGCAGAATTATCAACATAATGTTTTCTATAGAAACTGTGTCCATTTGCATTCCCACCAATAGTGTATGGGTTCTGGTTCTGTTTTCTCAATATATTATACAGAGTTATCCACAGAAACAGAACAAATGAGATAGATGGATGTGTATACATGCATATAAAATATTTATACATACACATAATTATCATTATTCTTAAATTGATTTTATCATTACCAGGGTTATCACTGGAGCTCAGTGCTTGCATGATAAATCCACCACTTCTTTTTTAATTTTTTATTTACAATAAGGAAACATTGACTAACATAGGATAAGAGGGGTACAACTCCTCACAATTCCTACCACCAGAACTCTTTATCCCATCCCCTCCCCTGATAGCCTTCCTATTCTTTAACCCTCTGGGAGTATGGACTGGGTCATTATTGGGTGCCGAAAGTGGAAGGACTGACTTCTGTAATTGCTTTCCCACTGACATGGGCATGGGTCGATCCATACTCCCAATATGCCTTTCTCTTTTCCCTAGTGTGGAAGGGCTCTGTCCAGGGAAATCTGGTTGCATCCTGCTAGCGTCTGAAACCTGGTGGTTGAAAAGAGAGTTAACATACAAAGCCAAATTGTTGACCAATCATGGACCTAAAGGCTGGAGTAGTGCATATGAAGAGTTGGGGGGGGGTCCTCCATTTTGTAGCTAGTCTTATTTCTCCATATTCTGTTTTGGTTTTTATTCTGATTTTTTTATTGGGGAATTAATATTTTACATTAAACAGTAGGTACAATAGTTTGTACATGCTTATGCATTCCCCAGTTTCCCATATAACGATACAACACCTACTAGGTCTTCTGAATCCTTCATGGACCTGTATTCTCTCCACCCACCCAACCCAGAGTCTTTTACTTGGGTGCAGTATGCCAATTCCATTTCAGGTTCTACTTGTGATTTCTTTTCTGATCTTGTTTTTCAACTTCGGCCTGAGAGCGAGATAATCCCATATTCATCCTTCTGTTTCTGACTTATTTCACTCAACATGATTTTTTTCAAGATCCATCCAAGATCGGCTGAAAATGTGAAGTCACCATTTTTTACAGCCGAGTAGTATTCCACTGTGTATATATACCACAACTTGCTTAGCCACTCATGTGTTGTTGGACACCTGGGTTGCTTTCAGGTTTTGGCTATTACAAATTGTGCTGCCCAGAACATATGAGTACACAGATCTTTTTGGATGGACATGTTGAGTTTTTTAGGATATATCCCCAGGAGAGGAATTGCAGGGTCATAGGGTAGGTCCATTTCTAGCCTTCTGAGAGTTCTCCAGAATGTTCTCCACAGAGGTTGGAGCAATTGACATTCCCACCAGCAGTGCAGGAGGGTTCCTATGACCCCACACCCTTTCCAGCATTTGCTGCTGTTACCTTTTCTGATGTATGACATTCTCACAACTCATTGTTGTCTTGATTTTCATTTCTCTGACAATCAGAGACTTGGAGCATTCTTTCATGTGTTTCTCGGCCTTTTGGATCTCTTCTGTGGTGAATATTCTGTCCAAGTCCTCCCCCCATTTTTGGGTGGGGTTATTTGTTGTCTTGTTGTTGAGTTTGGCAAGCTCTTTATATATGTTGGTTATTAAACTCTTGTCTGATGTATGGCATGTAAAGATCTTCCATTCTGTGAAGGGTCTCTTGGTTTGGGTAGTGGTTTCTTTTGCTATGAAGAAGCTTTTTAATTTGATGTAGTCCCATAGGTTTGTGCTTGTCTTACTCTTCATTGTAATTGGATTCGTTTCATTGAAGATGTCTTTAAAATTTATGATTAAAAGATTTCCGCCAATATTTTCCTCTAAGTATCTCATAGTTTGTGGTTTAACATCCAATTCCTTGATCCACTTGGAATTTACTTTTGTATTCAGTTTCATTCTTCTGCATGTTTCAATCCAGAGTTTCAAGACCATTTGTTGAAGAAACTCTGCTTTCCCCATTTAATAGTCTGAGCCCCTTTGTCAAAGATTAGATGTCCATAGGTGTGGGGGCTCACTTCTGGGCTCTCAATTCTATTCCACTGGTCAGTGTGTCTATTCATGTTTGAGTACCAAGCAGTTTTGATGACAGTGGCTCTATAATACAATTCGATATCTGGGAGTGTTATGCCTCCGGTTCTGTTCTTTTTTCTCAAGATTGTTTTGGCAATTCTAGGAA